>NC_059158.1:1852085-2200141 GCF_019923935.1 Bubalus bubalis
CACGGTGTCATGGATGGGGCAGGTGCCTGATGAATACTTTCTGACGTAAACGGAGAGTGAGCTTGAAGCGTGAAGACTGAGACTTTAGAAGTGACTGGTTCCAGGACCCTTGGAAGGCAGTGGCGGTGGGATCACAGCCCTGAGTCTCTGTCAATCATCTTCCTCTAGAGCCGCCCCCCCCACTCCCGACCCCCTGCCAAAAAACAGGCCAAGAAACTAACCCTGTCAAACTGAAAAGTCAAAACTCCCGCTCACGCACTTCCCTGGGGGTCCGGTGGTCAAGTCTCTGAGCCCCCACTGCAGGGCCATGGGTTCCATCCCTGGTCGGGGACTAAGATCCCACGCGCTACACCACGTGGCCAAAACAAACAAAGAAATCAAACCAAGCTCCGTTTCGGAATCCATAATATGGAATAAGGGATTGACAGCAGCAAAGGAACAAGAAGTCCAGGGTGAAAATGGGGTAGGGAGTGGGACTGAAGCAGACCTCAGCAAGTAAGCTGTTAAAAATTCACTTTGGGAGAGCAGCATGGTGGGGAGCTATAGACGTGCAGCTCTGAGAACTACCCTGGCCTTTCTGTTACTCCTAAGACTGCAGGGAAAGGTGTTTTGCTTTAAAAAGAGCAACAGGAAAAGATCATGATCAAATCCCATACAGAATTATCCATGAAAGTAAGAAGAACTACAATAATGTCTCTGCAGATAATGGAAGTACGGCTAAAAGACAACAGATCCAAATGGGTGAAAACTGCAACCTAAAATTCCAAAATATCTGAAAAAAAAAAAAGGCAAAATATAAGAGACCTGAAAGAAAAATACATTAAAATTAGAAAAACTATAAAATGAGATTTTGTTTTGAGGGGGGCGGGATTTGTGAATAGGTTGAAGGAGGAAACAGAACAGGCTCCATCTTGAAAGCAGGCTCCACCTTGGGCCGGACTGTGGGCTTTGAGCTCTACGTCCAGCATCCATGGAAACCACAAACCAACTGGAAAACCAGGCCCCCAGAAGGAAGAGAGGAATACCCTAATTATCTGTGTAACCGAATAGAATCATACATTCTATTATGCTTATTGGGGTATGACCACAGGCCTATTAATTGTCCACTGTTAACTACCTAGGCTTAAGGCATGTGAATCACGGGTTAACTTTGATTGTATCTTTATTTCTCCTTTGTTCAGACTAGTTTCAGGGAATTTGGGGAGGTGGGTTTGGGCACGAATGCCTAGGGTATATAAGGTTTTCACGGAAACTGGTCTGGGTCCTTGGCTAAGAGGAGACGCTGTGTTGGGCCCGCCGCTGTAATAAACTGCACCCCGCTGTCTGCACTGTCCTTCTGAGTGCATTCGTTTCCCAGAACGCGTGGCTACTACGAGGTGGAAGAAGTAAGAAGAAAGGAAGAGCATAAATGAAGTCCAGACTAAAAGGAATCCAAGAGCAAACACACAGGACAGGTACTGCTGGAGATAATTAGTAGGCAGAAGGGCAAAAAAACCATTTTAATCAAAAGGAAATGAAGGGAGGAATTCTACTTCCAGCCAAGATGGGCCAATAAGAATTAGATTCACCCTCCTGAGTGAAACAAATAAAAAACTGAGTGAGATGCATGAAGCAACGATTCTCAAGGTCCTGGCCACCAGGCGATGAGTGGCCGCCGCTGAGGAAAGGGAAAGGAAGGTAGCGTGTGATGCCCCAGCCAGCCGTTGGGAGGCAGATTCCAGGCTGCAGTGGCGGTGGGGTGGGGGGTGGAGCCCACACAGGGTTTGGGGTCTCTGTGTCAGAGCAAGACATCAGGACTCAGAGGGCCCAAGTCGGGCTGAGGGAGGGACAGGGCAGACAACGGAAGAGGGAGGGGCTTCACAGAGCATCCTCTCGGGTCCTTGGCTGAACTACATGCCCAGACAAGTCAGAAACTGCTGCTCAGCACTGTCGCTTTACCACAGCGACACTGTGGTAAAAGTCAAGGAAAAGGACAGAAGCTACTGCTTGAGAACAGGAGCGGACTTCCCTGCTGGCCCGGCGGTTAAAAGCCCGCCCGCCAGCGCAGGGCCCACGGCTTTGACCCCTGGTCTGGGAAGCTCCCACGGGCAGAGGGGCAGCTAAGCCTGTGCCCCACATCTGCTGAGCCTGAGCTCTGGAGCCCGTGAGACACAACTGCTGAAGGCCACGTACCCAGAACCTACGCTGCGACAAGAGAAGCCACTGTGATGAGAAGCCTGCGAACCTCAACGGAGAAGAACCCCACAGGCCACAACTAGAGAAAGCCCGTGCGCAGCCACGAAGACCCGGCACACCCAAAATAAGCAAGTGCATAAATATTTTTAAAAAGAACAGAGGGAAACTACTGCAAAGCAGGAGACCAAACAAGCCCCAGAGCTCACCCGGGCCTGGGGACGACCCGCGTTCCTGTTAGATAGAACGGAAGCACTCCTCATGCACAGGCATGGCTGTGATGTGGGCTCAGTCGTGTCCAACTCTCTGTGACCCCGTGGACTGTAGCCTGCCAGGCTGCTCTGTCCGTGGGATTCTCCAGGCAAGAGTACTGGAGTGGGTTGCCATGCCCTCCTCCAGGGGATTTTCCCAATCCAGGGGTGGAACCCGGCTCTCCTGCATTGGCAGGTGGGTTCTTGACCTTACTGGGGTGAGATTATCCCTGGGTCAAAGACTAACTTTGGACTCACCCTAGTAAAGCCGAGAAGCACGTTTCAAAAGGTCCTTCTAGTTCCGAGTAATGTCACTGTGGGCCAGAACAAGGTCCTACGACATTTAAAGGACTGTAACAAAATGGATAGTCAGCAACATAAAACTTGCAATGTCTGGCCAAAGATACAAAAAAGGGACTGCCCTGGTGGTCCAGTGGAGAGGACTTCATCTTCCAATGCAGGGCGTGCGGGTTCAATCCCTGGTGAGGGAGCTATAAAGATTTTTTTTTAATGGTCCACATCAAAAAAAAAAAAAAATCTTAAGAAAATAAGATACAAAGAAGTAGGAGAATATGATTCACAACCATTGTGATTGTTCAGTTGCTAAGTCATGTCCAACTCTTTGCGACCCCACGGACTGCAGCACACCAGGCTTCCCTATCCTTCACTGTCTCCCGGAGTTTGCTCAAATTCATGTCCTTGAAAAAGATCAATTATAGCCATAGACCTGGAAATGACAGACAAGGGTTGTAAAGTGGCCAGTACATGATCTATACATTCAAGAAATTAGAGGAAAGCATGACGTGAAAAGGAGAGAATGGAAAATTTTCAGAAGACACAAACAGAGCTGCTAAAAATTAAATACATTGCTATAACATCTTAGATGAAAAATACTTGTATAAGAATAACAGCAGCTTAGACACTGCAGAGGACAGTGAACTGAAGGTGGGGCAGTTAAAAGCCGAGGCCCAGAGAAAAGACTGAAAAGTCAAGAAGTCTAAAATGCACATAATTGGAATCCCAGAATAAAATGGGGAGGATAGAAATATAATTGAATAAATTATGGTGGAAATCTTTATGAATTTGATGAAACTATAAGTTCAAAGCCAAGTAGAACAAAAAAAGAGGAAACTACCCCAAGGGACATCAGATTAAAACAGGAAAACAGTGATTATCTTGAGCAGATCATATTAAAAGTAGTTGGACAGAAAAAACATAGAGGGAGACGAAGCTGATAAGTACTGATGATGTCTCATATAGCGTAAGTCAGGGAACCAGAGAATTATGTCTTTAAAGTGCTGACAGAAAACAAGTTGTCCACTGAGAATTCCATATCCAAGAAAATACCTTTCAAAAATGAGGCAAAATACTTTTTTCAGCCAAACAAAAGCTGAGAGATTTATGGCCAGCAGATCTGCGCTATAAGAAATGTTAAAGGAAGTTTTTCAGGCAGAAGGAAAAGTGATCCACCCCAAAAGAGGGAAGTAGCCTGAATTGGTAAACATTGTGGATAAATCTGGTTTTATTAATCTCTTTAAATTGTAATTGTTTAAAGCCAAGGCTTGACTCTTCCTGTCTTAGCCCCTGAAGGCTGTCCCTTCTCAGCGGTACCCCAGGGTCTCAGCTGCACGTGGAGGTGGCCACCCCCCAGCTTCCCCGCCCCGCTGGCTCTCCAGCCCACTACTGACTTGCTTCCCTGGCCTCTACCAGTGTCTTCCTGGGCAGGCGAGCAAGCCTTAGGAAAAGCATGAACGGTGGTGGAGATGGAGAGCAAAAGCCTCTGAGAAATAAAGGAACAAGTGAGTCTGTTTTCAAGTGAATGTCTGAACATTCAAGTGAATATCAAGCATTCATGTCTGATAAAAGCATGACCTTGTAAGAGAATTTCCCTTACACACTGGAAAGAAACAGCAGATAGTAGTTGTCAAGTTCTGTTCTGCAGGACATGAGTCACAGCTAAAATGGGTGAGTGTAAAAGGATACTCATGAACTTCCCACTCATTTTCACAAGAAGGACCCCCAGTGGAAAATTCTTGCAACCGGAATTGCATTAGGACTCGCATGTGGTGATTTAACCCGGAGATTCCGCACAGTCTGACTACGACCCCAGCAGAGACAGAACGCTCCAGGCCGGCTGGCAGGGTGTGGACCCAGGGTAGCTTTGGGTTTTTCCTTGAAACCAGGATGCGTCTCTTTCTGGTCTTCACAATCCTCGTGTGGCCTTGTAACAATGGGCCTGAGAGGTGCTCTTCAGGTGGGAAAAAGATAAGAGGCCAAAATCTGATTTGCACAGAGCGTCCTGTGAATTGAGACAAAGTTCTCTGGCCCTCCATCTCCTTAGTTACAAGATGAGGAGGTCTGACTAGCTGACCTCTTCAGGTTACTTTTAGTTCAAGTTCCTATCAGTGACGAAATGGGAGCTCGTCTCTGGTCATCTCTGGGGCCGATGCAGAGATGCAGGAAATCTGCAGCATGCTGGGGTTCCCATTCCTTCTCAGACTCCTGGGGTGACTCCAGCCCCCCATCCCTAACCACAGCTTCTGAATCCACATCGTATCTCAGCGGGTCTTGTCATTCAGGTCCCACGCCTGCCCAGAAGTGAATGTCCTCCTGCTGGAATCTCGGGGTCGGGGGGAGGGATGGAATAATTCCTTTGTGGAAATGGTGTTGGAAACACATACCATCCCCCTACTAACAAATCCCATCACACAACACTAACGTGACAAAGGAACCAGCAGCTTCAGGTGTCTGGTAACCCAGGCTCCCAGGCGTTAGTCCACGTGTCCCTACTTCCCAAGGCTTCTCCTAAGCAGCATTTCCAGCCCCTTTACACTGCTGGGCTTTTACAGCCTCGCCCTGGAGTGTCAGCTTGACGCTCAGTCTGGCACCCCCGTTGTAATCACGCTGAAGTGAGCCCTCGCGGTGCCCACGCAGGTTTGCTGACAGGCTAGCAGCCCGCCTGCTGGGCGCCGCCTGTCCACTGCTTTCTCCCAAGTGGAAGGAGAAGCAGGGCTCTTCCAGCGTGCCGAGGGACACCGGCAGGATCCCCCCCCCGCCCACCTCCGGAGCTCTGCATGCTGTGTCTGACCAGCTGCGGGAAGGCCTGCCCAAGGGCAGGCCTGGGCGCCCTGGCAGCTGCCCAAGTGCTCCGGGCGCTTCGGTCCAACGTTCCCCTTCGGTGAGATTGGTAGAGGCTTTCCACCAGCTCAGCAGGAAAGGCACCTGCCAGTTCACTGTTAAATGTAGAAAATGAAAGCAGAAGCCACTGGTTCCTCACCTGTTTGACAATCCTCAGCACCGGTCTGGGTTTTAGGATGTGTAATATCATCAAGTGAACGGCTGCTCATTTCCATGGTGGGGGGGGCATCTGGTAAACGAACTTATTTCCACACTACTTAGAAAGACACTGCTCACACCTTTTCTTTGAAACTGTCTCCATGCTTCAGCCTCTTTAATCTGTGAACCCTTTATCCACCCTCATCTTTCTCCTCATCCTCGTGCCCCTCCCCTTCCTCCTTTTTCTTTAAACACACACACACACACACACACACACACACACACACACACACGTAGGAGTAGAACCAAGTAGAATCAAATAAATACAGGGTCAGATTTAAAGTAATATTTCCTCTAATTTTCAGTTTGTCTGAAAATTAGAAAAAAATCATAAATCTAGTTTCCTTGGTGTTTTTTTTTCTTCCTGAAGTGGTATGTAAATGTTTTGCACATTCATTTACTTATTCTCCACTCCTCTTCCCAAAATATGAAACTATCTAGCCCAGCTTAATTGACTCTGCCTTAAGGCAGAGCATTGGCACCTTTCTGACAAAGTATAATTGATCCCATAGAACCATATAATCATAACTGAAAAATCACATGTTAAAAACCCACAGCTTCTTTAATGACTGAGGGAACGTCTAGAGGCAGGCTTGGGTTCAAATTCCAAACCAGCATGGTAAGACCACAACAAACTGAGCATTGCAGTGGCCTACCTATTTAAAGTAAAATTCTCCAATAATCCAGAATTTATAATTTCATATAAATTGAAAGGTAGTTAACATGTATAAACATAACTGCTGAAAGGAAAAGTTGCTTGAGAATGTTACTGTATTAATGATGTGTAAATCTATGGCTATACCTAAGTACAGGGGATTTCATTAACTTCAAGTGGCACAGTATCATATACCCTTTGACACAAAATTCCACTTAGGGAAATTCACACAAAAGTATTCATTAAGGCACTATAAGATAGAAGTCTTAACAACACGCATGTGTGGGAGTTGGTTAAATAAAATACAGCACAGCTATAGAATGGAGACTATGCATCCTTTAAAGGAGGCAGATATCTATATTTTAAAGATACACTGTTTACTGAAAAAACAGGCAGAGAACAGTATTAGTATCATAAGGTGTGAAGAAAGAAAACGGGGACTAACCTGCATAGGTGTGAAGACACAATACCTCTGCAAGGACGCAAGAAGCAGAACAATAGAACGCCTGCCCTCCGGGGTAGGGAAGGGCGCAAGAGGCAGGACTGAAGACAGGCGGACTTTCCACTCTGTGCTCGGAATGTTATGCCTGTGCGTACAGTAACAATTCCAAGTTTTTCTTTTTTTTTTTTTTTGTAGGAAATAAAGGTAGAGTAGGATTTCTCCATGAGAAGAGTCAGTGTGCTTTCAAGCAGGCATCTCTCAGCTAATAAAATATTTACTTAAAAGCATCTTAAGGGAATTCCCTGTCCACTTCCACTTGGGCAGTGGGACAGGGTTCCACCCCTGCTGGGGGAATTCCCCACTAGCCCCACCTCGCAGCCAATAAAAGAAAAAGGGATCTTAAAAGTCGGATTCATTGCCCTTCCTAAATTGGTTGGTTTGATTTTATGCCTGTGGTTGGTTTGATTTTATCCTTCTGAAGCTGAAGAGTAAATTCATCTGAGCATTTACCCATCCCTTCGCTTGCTGAAGGAAGGACTCAGTAGAATGTGTTCTGAAAGTGACATTTAAATTGATAATAAAGAGGAGACAGGAAAGAGGACACCGTTAGGACACAAACGTTTATGTGATTTTCTCCATTACAACAGTAGTTCAGAAAGATCTCAAACGTTACATGGATGTCATCAATGTTACAAAAAGAAAAAAAAGGGACAGGCAACAGTGAAGAGCACCAGAGAGCCCCAGCGCCCGCCGCCAGTGAGCCCAGGCCGTGCTTGTCTGCTTCCGCGAGCCCCCCTCCCCGCGTCTCCTCCCGGCCTCCCTACCCGGCCTCCGCTCCGCCTCCAGCCGGCTCAGGCCTCGTCCTCGCCCTCCTCCTCCTCGAACTCGCCCTGCTCGTCGGCCGTGGCGTCCTGGTACTGCTGGTACTCGGACACCAGGTCGTTCATGTTGCTCTCGGCCTCGGTGAACTCCATCTCGTCCATGCCCTCGCCCGTGTACCAGTGCAGGAAGGCCTTGCGCCGGAACATGGCCGTGAACTGCTCCGAGATGCGCTTGAACAGCTCCTGGATGGCCGTGCTGTTGCCGATGAACGTGGCCGACATCTTCAGGCCGCGGGGCGGGATGTCGCACACGGCCGTCTTCACGTTGTTGGGGATCCACTCCACGAAGTAGCTGCTGTTCTTGTTCTGCACGTTGAGCATCTGCTCGTCCACCTCCTTCATGGACATGCGGCCCCGGAAGATGGCGGCCACGGTCAGGTAGCGGCCGTGGCGCGGGTCGCACGCGGCCATCATGTTCTTGGAGTCGAACATCTGCTGGGTCAGCTCGGGCACCGTCAGCGCCCGGTACTGCTGGCTGCCCCGGCTGGTGAGCGGCGCGAAGCCGGGCATGAAGAAGTGCAGGCGCGGGAAGGGCACCATGTTCACGGCCAGCTTGCGCAGGTCGGCGTTGAGCTGGCCCGGGAAGCGCAGGCAGGTGGTGACCCCGCTCATGGTGGCCGACACCAGGTGGTTCAGGTCCCCGTAGGTGGGGGTGGTCAGTTTCAGGGTGCGGAAGCAGATGTCATACAGCGCCTCGTTGTCGATGCAGTAGGTCTCGTCCGTGTTCTCCACCAGCTGGTGCACGGATAGGGTGGCGTTGTAGGGCTCCACCACCGTGTCGGACACCTTGGGCGAGGGCATGACGCTGAAGGTGTTCATGATGCGGTCGGGGTACTCCTCGCGGATCTTACTAATGAGAAGGGTCCCCATCCCAGACCCCGTGCCGCCCCCCAGCGAGTGGGTCAGCTGGAAGCCCTGCAGACAGTCACAGCTCTCGGACTCCTTCCTGACCACATCCAGGACCGAGTCCACCAGCTCGGCGCCCTCTGTGTAGTGGCCCTTGGCCCAGTTGTTCCCGGCACCGCTCTGGCCTGCCAGAGGGAGAGAGTCTTCATAAGTCACTGATGATTGCATTAAATTCTTTTTCACCTTAAACCCTTTAACAGAGCTCAGTGAGTCAGAGTTCAGATAAGATTTCAGGTTATCATTAAAATGACCAAACATTAAAATATTTGGTCATGGACATAATTATAAATAAGGAAGGTTAGGGACCTGGCTATTAGAGGTTGAAAGACCTTTTGTTTTAGGTTATATATTAAGACAAAATGAGCACACAGCTCCCTACTTTCTCTAGGGCGGTCACACCCCTCCACCTTGAGCTGTCCACCATAAGTTTAGCTCCCAGGCTATCAGCCATGCCAGTCACTCACCAAACACGAAGTTGTCAGGCCTGAAGATCTGGCCAAAGGGTCCAGACCTGACGGAGTCCATGGTGCCCGGCTCCAGGTCCACCAGGATGGCCCGAGGCACATACTTGTTACCTGAGGGGACACAGCAGGACTCAGACCTGCGGGCAGAGATCTCAGAAGAGGGGCCCCTGGTACCAGCTTCCTTCCTTGCAGAGCTGCTTGTATCCCCAACAAAGGACACAGGACGGGATTCTCACAAGATTCTCAAAGGACCACTCACACCCCCACCACCTCAGTTCCCCCCATCCTCCAAAAAAAAAAAAAAAAAAAAACTCAGGGAAAAATAGGAATCCTACATCCGCGAAACCACCCTGCCACTTCTGGGGTCAGACCCTTGGGGAGGCGGGCGGGGTAAAGGCGATTACCGGTGGCCTCATTGTAGTACACATTGATTCTCTCCAGCTGCAAGTCACTGTCTCCGTGGTAACTGCCAGTGGGGTCGATGCCATGCTCATCACTGATGACTTCCCAAAACTAAGACACAGAAAAACCTGCATTAGGCCACGCCCCACCGCCAAGAGGCCCGCGACACACAATGAAAAACTCGGTTCCGACAGCCCAGCGTCTCCGCAGCTTTAGGGCAGTCAGACCCGCACAGCGGCAGAGCTTGAATTTTGCAGGGTCACCGAGTTGAAACTGGGCGTTTCCTGGGCGAACAGCTGCTCGAGGCGGGAGGCGGGGGTCTCGGTCTCGGGGAGGGGAGGGACTAGCAACTGGACGGCGGGCGCGTGGGGCGCCCAGCGGCGCGGGGAGGGGGGGAGGGGGGAGGCGGGAAGGGGTCGGGGACCTGAGGGGCTGAAGGAGGGGGGTGGTTAGATTCAAGGCATGTCCGGGGACCACGAGATGCTCGTCCTCCGCCCCTCCCCCCGCCACTCGACTGGAGTTCGAGCGAGTGAAACCGATTCTCCCGGAGTCCGGGCCCCGCCCGCAAAGTGGCGCACAGCCGCGGACACCCCGAGCGCGCTCCGGGCCAGCGTGCGAGGTTTAGAGAAGGGAGGGGCGGCCGGGGACCTAGGGGCCAGACGAGCCACAGCATCAAGCTGCGGAGTTGCCCCCACTCCCGCTGAAAGTCACGCCCGGCTCCGCAGTACAGAGCCGCGGGAAGGTCTGCGCTTGCGGAGCCGCAGGCCCGCTCAGGACGACGTTCGCGCCCGGAACCCCGAGGGGCGTCAGGCTGGGCCCCGTCCTCCCCCGACCCCGCCCGCGCGCCGCGCCCACCTTGGCGCCGATCTGGTTGCCGCACTGGCCCGCCTGGATGTGCACGATCTCGCGCATGGTGCCGGCTCGCTTCTTCTGGCCCGGGTCGGCGTCTGGTCTGTCTGTCGGTCCCCCTGCACACCCACTGCGGGGTCACCGGGAACGCGCTCGGGAACCAGCCGGCTGAGAGCGCCGGCCCCGCGGGTTCGGCCTTTTATACGAGGAGGGTGGGGCGGCCCGCGCAGGCCGCGCCCCCAGCCCGAGCCCCCCAGTCCCCTTCGCGCTAGCGCTCTCCAGGCCCCGCTGACGTAATGCTCCGGGCCCCAGGGACCGTCCAGGGGGCTGGACCACGGGCCCGCGGCCAATCGGCAGAGGCTTGCGGGCCGGGCTCGGCCTGGGGCCGCGGGGAGCCGGGTGGGGGGCGTGCGCATTGTCTAGGACCTGGGAGGGGGGAGGGTTGTGGAAAAGCTGGGCACCGAGAACTGGGGGTGGGTGAAGGAACCGAGGGCGGGAGGGTGGAGACGCGAGGGTGACCAGCATGGAAGGCCGGGTGTGGGGGGAGAGCGGGCACCGGGTGGGTGGGGGTGGCAGGCTGGAACAGGTGGAGGGGCTGCCAGGTGCTCCGGAAAGGAGCGCGCTGTGCTGGGGCGCCGGCCGGTGGTAGCGACGGTGGCCTGGGTTTCGCTACCACCGCTGACAGCGGCGCCTCTCCCACCCTCGGCCAGAGCCCCCTGAGCCACCATCCCCGGGGAGACGGCTGCCCCTTTCCCCAGTCCAACGGCGGTGCGGCGGCCGAACCTCGGCCCCGGGAGGACGTCCTTGTGACAGCTTGTTGGGGCCGAAGGGCCCTGACCCTAGACACTTAAGGCCCAAGGGCCCCAGGGTGCCCTCCGCCCCGCCCCCAGGATACGTGCGTCCCCTCTTTTGTCTCCGCCAAGGGCCGCTTGCTCCCTTTCTCTGTGTCTGCGGCATCCGGGGGGACCGGGCCACCTCGGTGCCTCCACCGCCCTGCCCGACCCTGTCCAAGAGTCCACAGCTCCCCGGCTGGTACCCAGGACCCCTCCTCCCCGCGGCTTTTGTTCCTTGGGAGCCTGTGGGGTGGGTGTGGCTGGCTGGCCGCGCAGGGTGGACGGTCCAGCGATCAGAAGAGGGTGGGGTTCGGAGGCGGGGCTGCGGCAGAACAAAGAGCTGGAAAACGCGTGGGCCACCTCCCACGACCGAGCGTTTGACAGTCACACTGGGTTCCGTTCATCTTTTGTCCACTAAGGGGACGGGTCCCCAGGGAGATCGCCCCCTGCCCCACCGCTGACATTCTCATCATCCATCAGGCGCCGGAAGCCGAGGCGGCCACGAGGTCCCCAATCTTGGTGCTGCCGATGAGGGCGAGGGGCCCGCCTGGAGACTGCAGCACGGGCGGGCGGGGGCCGCCCGCGACCCTGACGGTCCACGGCGAGAGTGCGTGGACGCGGCCCCGACACGCCTTCAAACCTACAATTTCTAGGGAGTCCAAGAAGGAGCAGATCTCTTTGTTACTTTTCGTGTGTATATGTGTGTGTGTGTGTGTGTGTGTGTGTGTGTGTGTGTGTGTGTGTAAGAGAGAGCGCGCTGGAACCTGGTCCCCGCAATTCCGTGGGCGAAGCTTCCTGTCCCCCACCCCGACCCTTGACGGGTCGTCTGCAAGGTGACGTGACCCCTTTTCATCCTCAGGCCAGAGGGGTCGAATGACCCGGGTTCCCCCTGCGGAGCGCAGCCAGCAGCTGTCGAGTGAGACCCGCCCCCCCCCCCGCCCCCCAAGTAAGAGCAAGCTGTCATCGCCTCCCTTCCCGCTGCGGGCGGAAGGGGGGCTTTCAGCCCAATTCCAGCGCACAAAGAGAGACAGAGAGAACAAAAGCTAGGCGCCCCCAGACACCCCCAGCTCGGGATGGCGGTCCCCAGGCGCGGCTGCCGGAGTCCGGGTGGGGAGGGGCCGGCCGAGGAGCAGAGCGGCAGAAGGTCGCCCACGTGCCCGCTTGCGGGGCTCCAAGGACCGAGTCCTGACCCCGAGTTAGCGCTAGTCCTCTCCTGCAGATGCAAAAGCGTCCAGGGAAAAGGATGCCCCAGGTCACGCCCCAAGTCAGAGTCGGCTCAGGCCCAGCCCTCAGGAAAGGGATCGCGGCCAGGCAGAAAGGGCTGTGTTGGACCCGGGGTGACGGCTCAGGCGGGACCGAACCGCGCGGGAAGGAGGCAAGCGAGGGCCACACCCGCGCAGCCAGAGCAGAAGCGCCGGCTCGCTTCCAGCCGGCCGGGGCAGAGTGCCGCCGCCCGCCGGGATCCGCCCCACGCCCCGCGGCTGAGCCCGGTCGGCCCCTGTCTCACGGCCAGGTCTCCGCGGAGGGCCCTGGGTGGACACTCGTGTCCAAGAAGATATGGGGAAAACGCCCTTTCCCCGGGCTTTCTCTCAGGAACGGGGCTTAGGACGGGGTGAGGCTGGAACTCGTCCTTCGGAAAGCCCGATGCCCTCAGGGACGCAGCATTTTAGGCCCCAGAACCGCTTTCCTCTCCTTCCGTTTGCCGGGCACCGTCCCGCGCCCCCGCCTCCACTGAGCTGCCAGCCTCGTTGGCCGCTGCACGCCCCCTCCTCAATTTGGAAGCACGATACTGCATATCTTAATTTTCACAAGGAGCTGGTTTTGCGTGGCAAGGGTGAGTCTTGAAGCCAGCCCGCCCTCCCCTGAAGTTTTCAGTTTGTCTACCAACCCTTGTCACCCTTATTGGGGTAGCTGCCAGAGAAGAGGCTGGCGAGGGGCTTTCAAACCAAAAAAAAAAAAAAAAAAAAATTCATCTCAGTTCCCTCTCCCAACATCACAGCGTTTCTTTTTGCCTGTTTATTACACACAATTCCTCTCCATCTAGGTCACTGTGTATCAGACGTGAAGGTGTTAGAGCAATATATTTTACCGTCCTTTACATGCTATTAATTTAAATAATGCATTAACATTTCTAAATTGTCCCCTCCCTCGACCATTGTAGAAATAACACTGTAAAATAAAATCCAACCTTTATTTTATGCATAACATTCTGTGGCCGAGGCGAGTAAGATACCCCTTAAGCTACTAAAATTCTATTTGCTCTCACACTTTTCAGAGTATTTTCAAGGACAAATTCTCAAGTGATTTTGCATTCATCTGTAACACAGAGAGTCATTGTGTTAATCAACTGAAGAAGTCTGATTGGGGTGGGGCATTGCATAGTCGAATGAGTAGTGAATCATTACAGCATTATTTTCTTAAACCAAGGTGTGTGCTTTTGCATAGACTGAAATTGCAAAGCTTAGAGCTTTCCGGTTTTCCCACTGCCTGCCTGCATTCACTACTTAACACCCAGCTCGCGGCGCGGGTAGCCTGACAGACGACTCTGCAGTCGAGATGCCCGCGGTTTCCTGGGCAACCGACACTTAGCCAATGAATGAAGAGGAATTGAAAGAAAGCGACTGCAAATCCATCATTATTTCCTTTTTCCACTCGTCTCAATGCGCTCCAGCTAGACATATTGGAAAGCTACCAGCCCTAACATTTACGTAAAGGAGTCAATGGCCACAGAACCCGGACTAGGAAGGGGTCCAGCCATTCACTGTGACTGGGGGTGGGAGGCTCCTGGGACCTGCCAGGACGGGGGCTTTCTCGGCTGTCACTGCCCCTGTGGATTGCCCCCTTTCCTCCCCTCATGGGAAGCCACCGCTCCCGCAGGGCTGCCCCAGGCCCTCTAATCAAAGGGCCGGGTGGGAGGCTCGGAGCCTGTCTTCCGCGGCCGTGGGGCCCTGAGGGAGCAGTTGGCCCAGGTAACAAAGGATGGGACCGAGCCGGACGATGCTGAGGCCGGGAGTGCGGGTGGGGGAGGGGGCGGCGACCTTTCCTTTTGTTCCTCCTTCAAGCCGGCGGTTTTCCCATGACCGGCCTCGGAACTGGAGTGAAAGTGGCCTCAGGCCAGCCTGAGAGCGCTGGGCTCTTCGCGCAGAGCGTTGCCTTCTTTGTCCTGCAGGTCGGCAGAGGGAGTCCACGAACTCCGGACCCCCCCGCGCCCTTTTATGCACGTCCCCTCCCCCACACCGTCGGAGCCCCTAAGATTCGCGGGCTGGGGGAGGGCAGGCCAGAGGATGCGGACTCTGTGAATCCTTGGTGAAGCACAGCTCGTGACCGAGCCAGATTGTGCGGAAAAGGCAAGCAGAGAAATATTCAAGGTAGAAAATACCCTTGAATGGGAGCCTTCCGGAATACTAAGACCGGCAGGTGCAATCCATGAAGTCACAAAGGTAGAAATAAATTTATGAAATGAATGCTACACTCAGGAATGTATGGGGGTGAATTTTAAGCTTCATTGCGGTCGCTGTAGTAGTGTGATATTAATGTGATTCCGCGGCTGCCCCCTCCCAGTAGAAACGGGTCCTCCAGCCACTGGGCACATGGAGATCCAGGCAGCTCACCACTTCTCTTCTAGATCTGCCCAGACCTTTGCCTGACACTTAAATAAAATTAAAACCTGTGTATTCAGATAGACAGAGGCACACAAGTCCACAGAGTGTTTGTGACTGTCTACCCTTTGCCTCTGGCATTTAGATGTCTGGTCACCATTAACCATTAACCTGGTCACTGATGTCTTCACCGCAGAAGCAGGTCACCCTCTGAGCAGGGACTCTTGGCTTGACCTGCCCAGCCTTCTTGTCACTGGCCGCTGCACATTCAAGGTCCATTTTCAAGAAAATAATTCCTTAAGAGAACCTCGGGGAGAATTTCACTCTTCCCAAGTAATCTCTAGAGAGACAATTTATCAAGACATTTGGTTTCTCACATATACTCAAAAGAACTGAAAGAATTTTGTAGAGATCTTTGCACACTCAGGTCCACAGCGGCATTATTCACAATAGCCCAAAGTGGAAGCAACCTGAGTGTCCAGTGATAGACGGATGTATTAACACATCCATCCACATGTGTGGTCCACACACACGCATGGAGTACTATTCAGCCTTTAAAAGGAAGGATGTTTTGACACCAGCTGGAACGCGGACGAACCTTGAGGATACTGTACTTGGTGAAATAAGCCCGTGGTAAGAAGACAAAAATTGTATGATATAACATACCAGGCACCGAGAGCAGTCAAGTTTGCTGAGGCAGAGAGGGTGAGGGGGCTGCCCAGGGCCTAGGGGAGGGGGATGGGGAGCAAGTATTTATTGAGGACAGACTTTCAGTTTTGCAAGATGAAAAGAGCCCCGGAGAGGCCTGCGGCGGTGGCTGTACCGCAGTGTGAATGTGCTTAATGCCAATGAGATGCGATTGTAAAAACGATCGAGAGCGCAGATTTCATGTTTGTGTGCATTTTACCACAATTAAAAATAGTTTATTACTCTCTGTGAAATATATAGAGGCATTTTTTTGTCTTGATGCTAATATGGTGCCCCAAGTTTCTCAGTGGTGGATAGATAGATAGATAGGTGATAGGCACAGAGACAGTAGACAGATATTTTAAATACTAATGTCAATTTCATCATTTATTGTGCCTTACTCTGCACCAAAGGGTCAGAGGCATCTCAACACTGATTGGCTGATGGCTCTCCTTGTTCTTACATCTCCACCAATGCCCTGTGGTTCAGTCTCTGGTCCAAATTCTTAGCACAGCACTGAGGCCACTCCAACCCAGGAGGTCTACCTTCCCAGTGTTACCCGCCCCTTTCTGCCTCCACAGTGCTTCCCAGGAGACTTGAACCTGCCCACCCAGCTCCTTTTCAGGATGTGTTCTCCAGTCTCTGAGTCTCCGTCTGCTCCATTGACTGGAGAAGCCTCTCCTCTTCTTTACTGGTGACATTTCCATGGTTCTTCCTGCTGCAATGCAACTGCCTGTGACCCTCCCCACCCCCACCCCAGCAGGTCACCTGGAACAATGAGCTGGTGATGCTCTGCTCCCAGAGGCTTCTTCTCTGGTTAGCGTCGGGCTTACATTTATTACCTAAAAGCAGTGATCATCCCACTTGTTCATTGTACACCTCTACCCATTAAAAAAAAGAGTTGAGGATACACGCCCAGTATGTACTCAGTCGTTTCAGTCGTGTCCGACTCTTTGTTAACCTATGGACTGTAGCCCATCAGGCTCCTCTGTCTGTTGGGATTTCCCAGGCAAGAATACTGAAGTGGGTAGCCATTCCCTTCTGCAGGAGATCTTCCTGACCCAGGAATCAAACCTGCACCTTTTATGTCTCCTGCGTTGGGAGGCAGATTCTTTACCGCTAGAACCATCTGGGAAGCCCCACCTGGGAAGCCCCACAACCCCAACATATTTATTATTTATTTATGCCCAAGGTATTTATCCATAAATTGTATACATTTATTTTTACAAGCCAGTGTCTCGAGGTACCATATTATCCTGAGTGACATCAGAAGGTAGTCAACATTTCAAATACACCATTGTCTAACTTCTAATTTTATTTTGGCCAACTCATGGGCTACTCATGGTTTTCTTACCTGTCAATGGGCTTGACTAAGAGCTTGTGGAAGGAGTAGAGTCTAAGCTCTGCCATCTCCTTATTTTTCATGTGTTTGCATCACTAATATCTTCACTTTGCAGTTTCTTTTCTGTAGTGTTTTAAGCCCAGCTGTGAGGATCAGTGGAGCAAAATCTAGATAACGTGGTGGCCAACCCGCCAACCCTTCCTCCTCTCCAGGGAATGACTCACAACAGGTGGCCACAACGCACAGTATCCTGTGAGGCCCCAGCATCACTGGGAACATTAACTATTTAAAACATCAACTATTATATTAATTTCTTAATTTTTATGGTAGGGCTTCCCCTGTGGCCCAGTGGTAAAGAATCCACCTGCAATGCAGGAGCCACAGGAGATGCAGGTTCGATCCCGGGGAAGGGCATGGCAACCCACTCGAGGATTCTTGTCTGGAGAATCCCGTGGATGGAGGAGCTATAGGAAATAAGTATAAATATGAATTCTCACAGTTTCTTCCCACACTGCAATGGCTGCTTTGCCGGCCCCACCTCCAGACTAGATTTCTGCGTGAGGATGGGGTTCATTCCATTGAGGCCTCTGTTTCCTGCTGGTTTTTGACCCCTTGATGGCAGGAACCATGTCTTATTAGCCTTTATATCTCCCACATTGCTGGAAATTAAGTGCAGGCAAACAATAAATATTCCTCTAGTAAATAAAATGTCTCGAATATACAGCAACCAGAGAACCGAGCTATTTCCAACACACGCAGAAGAAGCAGGTCAGAAACAGAAAGAGACCAGGTCACTTATAAAGGTGGAAAAAAACCAGTTATCCAGACGTTCATAAGCAACAGTCAATGCTAGAACATGATAGAACAATTCCTATACAATTTTTGAGGAAAATATGCCTTAATATTTGCATGCCCAGTTACATTTGCTTTTAATTTTAAAGGTAATAGGTATTATAAAAGAACTGAGGAAATGTAGCTTCTGCGAGTCATTTTGGAAAGAAAAAAAGAAAGAGAGTCTCAGAGAATGTAGAGCTAGATCTTGGAAAGGTTGGCTGTTTGACAGCACGTGACCTAAAGATAAAGGTCCCTCTGAACACAGCCCAGAGACAGACACAGAGTCCTTCAGCTGCTCCTTCGTGAAGGATGCTGGAAATGCTTTTCTAAGACGCTGGCCAAGGACCTGAGGCTGCCAGATCGTCATCAAGTTCCCTGAAATTGGAATTATTACCTCCTTACAGGGAATTGGTTGTTTGCCAGTTTATTCTGGAAGCTTCTCTGCTACAAAGAGTAGAAGATTTCAAATGATGGAACAACAGATGCACAGATGTTTAAAGATGTCCCGTGAAAATATAAAATTCTCAACAAACAGTAAGATTTCAGGCAGAAGTCAAAGCAACAAAGGCAATGTTAGAAGTCAGGATGCAAAGGAAGCGTGTGCCTGAGGAGGTGAGTGGGCTTCAAGACACACTGTCGGGGGCTTGAAGAGAGGAGCCAGAATGCAGTAGAAAATCCGCTTCTTTCTTTGATGACGAAGGATAAATGCCATGGAAAGAAACAGGACAAGCTTCTGGGAAGCCAAAACTCTATGGAAATGTCATGTGTTTTATAAGGAATTCTGTAAAAACCCACAGAGGCAGAAAAAAAATTTTTTTTAAGCTGTAATAAAGCTAAATTAGTAAACAAAAGATGAGGTCTAAACTCCATCAGGCTTATGAGGAACATGACCAGATGTAAGAGGATCGTGGAGCAGTGATGGAGGAATTAGGAACGCTCTGAGCTCCGTGAACTAACAAAATTATGTAGAAACCCTTCGAAAGATGTATGAGGTGCCTTGCTCACAGACAGAAAGAAATCGAAGTTTCGAATCACTGCATTTGCAGCTGATGCGGAGGCCAGGCCCTGCAACAACAGTATTTTAAAGAGAGAGGAGGAAGATGCAGGGTTCACAGACACACGGCTGCTAAATCCTTTGTTTCCAACGTAAGCTGAGGGCTGAGAGGTCAGTTGGGCATGACATCTAACCTAAAATTTCTGCTGGGCTTGCAGCACAAAGCGAGACCTGTGATGACCCCTCCTTCTCGATACAGGGTTCTGGAAAAGCAGCTGATCCACAATGCGCATAAATAGGAAAAGAAACCCAGAAGCCTCCAGCTGCAGAGGAAGTGAAAGCTCGGGGGCAGAAGAAGGAAGATACCCCGAGTGCAGGATGGCAGCAGAGAGGGCTCACAAAACCCCAGGCTGTCCCCTGGGGGCGCGTGACAGCTGGCCCGCTGCGCTCACCAGGGCGGAGGGTGACATATGCCAGGCTGGGACAGAAACCAAGGTGGCCAAACCCGCGGCTTCTCCACGCTGCTCTGCTCACACCACAGGACGCGGTACCCACGGCTCTGGATTTTTCTTCTTTAGGGAAGAGATAGGCTCCAGTGATCTGTGGACAGGCCAGGGGGATCAAACGAGGTTTCTGGGGCGAAATCTGCCTAGGCGCTGTCATCAGTAAACACAGAGACCTCATCCTCCCGCAGTGACGAGCGTCCCGGGTGACGCTGGTCTGAGAACTCGGTCTTTAGGGAGGACAACCGAGGGTGCCCACAGGGTCTGCTTGGACACTTCCTCGCAGGGGGCAGGCTCTGGGCGTCTTCACTCTCTCCCACCCCTTGCTCCCGCTGGGCTCCCCTCCAGGCCTGGGGGACACTGCCTCCTCCTAGCATGCTCGCGTGTGGGGGGATGCCCTGCAGAGAGGCCCCCCTCCAGACTCCCAGGCCCTCTGCACTCTGCTCCGACCTCAGTGACCTCCCTGCCGTCCTCCCACCCCGGAGCGGGGGACTGCTTGCCGCCTCCTTTTGCAAGATTCGGCAAGGTCTTCAGGCTCCAGAGCTGAGCCTTGGCGACCCCTGGGACGGCTCTCAGGCCTCTCCCTGACCCGGCTCATGACAGTGAACAGGCCACTGGTTGGACTCCACTTGTTCTCTTGTACTGACTCTTGTTTACCCAGGCTGAGCCCCAGACAGAGGAGACCCTGCAGATGCAGCTGCCCACAGCATTACCTGCTTTATTTTGTTACTGTAATCCGAGTAAATTATTTTAAACATTAATGAAAATATGATGAAAATGACCTACCCTTAAAAAATATTTGCAAAGTTTAAAAATGTTGTCAAGGTACTTTAAGATGGAAAAGGAAAAAACCTCGCTGTAATTTGAAGTGCAGGATTTCCCTGATGGCTCAGTGGTAAAGAATTTGCCTGCCAAGCAGGAGCCACGGGAGACTCGAGTTCGAGCCCTGGGTCAGCAAGATCCCCTGGAGGACGGCATGGCAAGCCACTCCAGTATCCTTGCCTGGAGAATCCCATGGACAGAGGAGCCTGGTGGGCTACAGTCCATGGGGTCGCAAAGGGTCGGACATGACTGAGTGACTAAACCACGAATCTGAAGTGCAGCAAGGTGGTGTCCACCTCCCTCTGCATGGCAGTGATTCCCTCGGTCGGAAGCAGATGGTCTGGAATGGCCGCAGGGGCCTGACCCTTTGTCCTAGTCCCTGTCTTCATCCTGGACATTGAGTGAAATCGGGCGTGTGCCCGAGCGCGGCAGGCTCCGCTGTCCTCATGATCAGAAGGACCCAGAGAGAGGGAGTCCTGTCACAGCGGAGGGCGAGGGTGAGGAAACAGAGCTCACTTCCCAAAGCTTCCCTGGTGCTGGCCTTTCCCCAGGCCTGGGGCCTCCCCAGGACAGCAGGTGGGCCCCACGGGGGGCTCCTCGGGGCCTTGGAAGTGTGATCTTCCAGCCAGCACACCTCACATCATCCTTCAGAGTGGTGTGAGAGCCCACCGGGTTCACCCAGCAAACGTCTGCTGTGTCAGGCGCTGTTCTAGGCCCAGAAAGACAAGCAAACGATCGGGCGGGACCCCCGCCCTCCTGGAGCTGAGCCGCAGCCCAGGCGCTCAGGTTAGTGAAGCCCCGTTCCTGGGGTCTTTGATGTTTTTTTCGTCCTCATCTCCTTCCCCTCATTGCTTTTGTTTAGCCCGTTCTTATGCTTCCCCAAACCTTTCTGTTCTCTGCTAAATCGAGCGTGTGGTCAGACAAGTAATTAAGGGCTGCAGAGGCCGGGGTGACGGTGAGTCTGGGCGGCTTGCAGACGAGGTGCCGTCAAGGTGAGTCACGGAGGTGATCTCGGTCGTGGTGAACCCACCCTCCCATCACTTCCCTCCCTCCGTCTCTTCCTCTCACTCTCTCTGAATGTTTGCAGAGTACCTGGTGTGGGAGACAAGCGACTGATTCTGGGATTTCACTTAAAAAAAAGGCAAACCCTCACTTAAATACTGCTGTGTTTAGTAATTACAGGGTCATCACAGAGGTGACACCCCCTGCCAAAGGCAGAGAGAGGTGAACCTATTTTCTGCGGTCTCTGTGAGGTCCTCTTTGCTCCAGACCAGCCACCCAGACTGAACTCTCTCCCGGCCCCCATGCACCCACCTGGGAAGGGTGTCATGTGGCCCTGGTCTCAGCGGCCACGAGGTGAGCACCTCCAGGAGCCCATGCGGTGACGTGAGGGTCCAGGGAGAGGCCTGTTCGGAAAGCGTGTGCAGAGGGGCCGTGGGGCGGGGTGCTGGGGTGCTGAGGGAGGGTAGTTGGGCCTGTGCGCTCTGGAGGATTTCATTTTAGCCGCGAGAAGACAGTGACCGAACTGCGCCGGCTGACCGTGGTCTCTGTACCTCTTTGGCAGCGGTGCGCGTTTCCAGAACCCACGGTACCCCGTGAGGCCGGCAGGTGAGCCCCGTTCTCTCTGCCCCGAGCCCCATCCGGCCATGAAGATTCAAGATGAAAGAGGAGGAGCTGAAGGTGCTGAGGCTTTCCTGGTGCATCTGTGCAGGAGGGTGGAGGCCCGCCGGGTGCTGGTCCCGAAGCCTCAGGTCCACCCTGCGGGCCCAGTAGCATCTGGCGGCTCTGGAGCGCTCCCCGCCACCCCAGCGAACCCCAGGCTGGGGTTGCAGTGCTCTCGCTGCTGTGGTTGGACTGGAAACCGGGCCCTGTGGCAGGGAAGGGCTGGGGTACAGGAGACGAGACGTGCAAGCCGATGAGTCAGGAACACAGACCGGTGGGGACGTCCTCTGAACACGGAGCGAGGCCTTAAAGACACTTGCAAGGGGAGCCCAGGTCACCCAGACCAAGTGGGCGAGCAGAGAGAGAAGAACACCCCGTCTGAACTCAAACCGCGACCTAAACAGAGAAACAGAAGCGCATGGACGCCTCCCTGGGTTGCGGCTGAGAGGACATGAGGACGTGCCAGCGGCTCCCCGCTTGCAGCAGGCACCCCAGTGGGCACCCTGGCGGGCAACCAGCATCCGCACTGCTAGCTGAGAGCACACCAGGGTTAGGGTCTGGTGCCAAGTGGGTGGGAAAAACCCAAGTGGCAGAGCTGGGCCCCGGAGTCTGCACTTCTGTGCTGCAACTGGAAGCAAAGTGCAAGGAGCGAGGAGGTGCAAGTGGGTGATGCACTGACTGCTTGCCTGGAATGCTGGCTCCTCACCTCAGCACAGCGCCCAGGGCCTGTGGGCAAGGAGCTCACCACTGAGCTTCAGCCTCTGCAGCCGGGCAGAGGTCCTGCCGCCTCCCCCGTGGGCCTGCTGCGGAGCCGGGCTGGGCGAGTGGCTGGCAGGGGCTGCACAATGCTTTCTCCGGGCCCGGAAGCCATGGTGGGCTTTTAGCCGCAGCTTCTAGAGAAGAGTGTCCAGAAAGGGGCGACTGACCCAGAGGGGCTCTTGGAAATGAAGTTGACCTGGAAGTTTACAGGAGAATTGTGAACCAGGACCTTTGAAGCATCAGTAACAAACAATTCAGGGTTTGTTCTGGGTTCTTGAAGAGTGTTCCCCGCTCAGGTCCTTGGACTCTTGTTCTAGAAGTTGATAGGAGGCCAGACAGAAATCCAGGCAGATCGTCACTGGGGGCTTGGCAGCGCGAGGGAGCCAAGACCAGTAACAGGTGCCCTGGGTGTTCCCTGAGGAGGGCGGGCTGGCGCCTTAAATGGGGTGAGAGTGGGGGCAGACTGGAGGGTCTGCCCCCCACCCCCGGGGCGCTGTGCGCAGAGACCATGCACAGGACCCGCCTTTGCTCCCGGCACCTCGGAAGTGCCCTTTTTGTATCTTGTTCATAATCTGCTCAGCTGGGCGTGCCTGCAGCTATTTGTAGTCCCGGCCCTTCAGTATCTTTGTATTTTGTTGCTCGAGGAGACGTCTGTCCAGGTACAAGCACTGCTGCGGCCGGTCCCAGGGCCCGGACTGTCTTGAGGGCCTGGCACAGTTTGCACAGCAGGGCGCGTGGAGGCTTCTTAGGGTGACGTGTGTGTGTGTATGTGTGTGTGTTGGTTGCTGAGCCATGTCTGGCTCTTTGCGACCCCATGGGGTGCTGCCTGCCAGGCTCCTCCATCCATGTGATCTTCCAGGCAAGAAGACTGGAGTGGGTTGCCGTTTCCTTCTCCAGGGGATCTTCCTGACCCAGGGATAAAACTCGGGTCTCCTGCATTGCAGGCAGACTCTTTACTGTCTGAGCTACCAGGGAAGCCTTCTTAGGGGTCTGGTTAAATACATCATATGAACGTAGTTGACTTTCCAAGCTAAGGCCACCTTTCTTTTTCTAAAAAAAAAAAAAATAAAAGAAAACAATTACGGTAAAACACACAGCTTCCCCTCTACCCATTCTGGAGTATAAGGCCTGTGGTGTCACGTCCGTTCACACTGTTTGTAGCCATCACTCCATCCATCCACAGGACTCCTCATCTTGCAAATCTGAAACTCTGCCCCATCAGACACTAACTCCCGGTTCCTGTCCCCCGTGCCTGGCTTATCCCACTGAGCACAGTGTCCTCGGGTTCCTCATGTTGCAGCCTGTGGCAGAACTTCCTCCATTTTCAAGGCAGAGTCCCCACTCTGAGCGGGGTCCTAGACGTTCAGATGAGGGTTTCTCATGGAGCCAGGTTGGCCGGGAGAATCCTGCGGACTGTAGTCCTCCCCTTCCGTCTGCATCAGTGCCTTCTCAGCTCATCTCTCTCCCCGTCTGTGTACCAGCCTCTGAACCTTCTCTGCCCTGTGTCCCCAGGTGTCTTCTCCAGGCGGACCCCAACTGCTCATCACCCCGCACGTTCCCCCACCCGTGCCCAGCCTCCCATGGTCCATCTGACTCCTCTCATCCTCCTGCTCGGCGCTGCCTCTTCCGGGAACTCCTCATGAGGGCTCCATCTGCGCTCCATGGACCCACCCAACCCACTTTACTTCTAGCCCCGCCCTCACTGTGCTGCACTGTAGTTATTTGCTTTTCCATTCTTTTCGTTAAAAAGAGCTTTGTTTTCATTTTCTTTTGTTCCCCTGGTGCCTGGTACACAGTCGTCACTCAATAATTTGTAGGATAAACATATGCATGGTTAAGTGAAAAACTGTGAACTCACCTTTCATATAAACCAGGAACCATCATTAGGATCAATGGACTTAATTATTGCATTTTATGGACTGGGATAAAGACCTTTTTGGTGGAGATGCGATAAAGTTTGGGGCAAATAGGGAAGGGGCCGGTTCTGTTTAGATCTGGTTCTGTGCAGAGGCAGTGGAAAAGGTGCCGTGGAAGGCCTCCTGCTCTCTGAGTCTATAAATACATGTATAGACACATAGACTCTTAGGCTATTGAAGGATCGATTCAGAAAGTGCTCAGATCAGAGGGGACGGCTTCACAACTCTCCTGGTGGGCACTGCACGCCTTCCTGGGCCCCTTGGTGGTCTCCATCTCCCGCCCCGGAGAGTAACCAGGTATCCGGCAGCACGGAGGCACCACGGATGCACCTGCGCCCAGCACCGTGAGCAGGTCCATTCATCCGGCCGCGCTCCGGAAGCTGAGCCTCGGGTGTGGAGGGGTGCGGCCCTCCCCGCGCGCCGGGCCGACGGGCTGGGCAGCCGGGGGCGGGGCGCGCGCTCAAGGGCATCTTTGTGCCCCCAGCACTCGGGGCGGGCCTGGAGCACAGATGGCCTCAGTAAATGTTTGCCGAGTGAGCCCATGAAAGGGCGTTTTGTCGCTGGATCTTTTCATTTTTCCCTTGGCTTGCTCCCCGCTCTCCTTGAAATAACAGCTGCTTTGATGGGCCGGTCTTTCGTTCTTGGGCCGCTGGACTCGTCTTCAGGGCCGGCAAGAAAACACCAGGAAGGGACCCGGCCGGCAGCCACAGTCTGGGCACTGCAGGTCTACGCTCTGGGAGGGGCTCGGGGGCCGAGCCAAGGAAGGGGCTGTGACGTTGTTGCAGACCCCTAGGGCTCTGAGCCGCCGGCCGCCTCCCCTCCCCCTCCGTCCCCGCCCCCTCCCCCGCCGGGCCTTGCAGACTGAGCGCAGCTCTGCGTCAAGTGACCCTTCCCCAGGAGCCGCACAGTGTGCGGGAGAAGCAGCTTTTGTTCTTCGTCCTCCTTGTCCGCTCCTGGGGGGTCCTCGGCTCCGAGGGCAGCCAGGATTCTGACGAAGCCTGGGGGGCCGCGCCCGGAGCCGGCCGGGCTTCGGCTCCTCCAGCCTCCACCGGCAGCTGTGTCTCCACTTCCTCCCGCATCTCCTCGTGTCAGCCACCCCACGGGCACCCCACGGGCTCCCCCCCCTTCAGGGGGCCCTTCGCAACAGCGACACACCCACGACGGCCACATGTCTCCACCCCAAGGGGTCCACCCCATCCGTGAAGTGGGTGTGTGAGTTTGCTCATCTGAAAAGTGCTGAGTCACAAAACAATCACATTGAGAGCAACCTAACTGAAAGGTTAAAAACTGGGATGGTGGGAAATTCTGAGGTCTGGGATAAGAGACGAATAGAAGTCCCCCTGGCTTTGGTGACCCGGGCCGAGTCCCTGCCCACCTTCAGGGCCGTGGCAGGTGTCCAGCCGTGGAAGCCGACAGGGATGCAGTGTGGAACAGGCTCCCTGCCCCAGCCTGTGCACTCCCCGCATCCCCGCTCCCTGGCTGGCATTAGCGGCCTCCTCCCTGGTGATGGGGGAAGAGGCCCCATTGTGTAGGTAGAGGCCCAGCCCTGCCCGCAGTGACCAAGGGTCTTCGGGGTCCCTTGTCCCTCCTTGTTCATTTCCTTGTTTGAAAACTCGAGTCAACAGCCAACTCATGGGATCCTTGTGAGGGTCTCCCCCAAGTGGCCGGGCACCTGCCCCCATTGTTAATTATCGGCTGGTCCCTGCCTGGGGCGGAGAAGGCAATGGCACCCCACTCCAGTACTCTTGCCTGGAAAATCCCATGGACGGAGGAGCCTGGTAGGCTGCAGTCCATGGGGGCGCCAAGAGTTGGGCTCGACTGGGGGACTTCACTTTCTCTTTTCACTTTCATGCATTGAAGGAAATGGCACCCCACTCCAGTGTTCTTGCCTGGAGAATCCCAGGGACAGGGGAGCCTGGTGGGAGGCCGTCTCTGGGGTCGCACGGAGTCGGACACGACTGCAGCGACGTAGCAGCAGCAGCAGTAGCCCTGCCTGGGGGTCAGACGCCATCCTCTAGCCCAGATCTCAGTGAGCCCTAGAAGCTGCAGGGGTCAGCAGGCTGAGGACACCTGGCCATTGCCCTTGTTGGAATGTCCTTTCCTGCTTTGCTCCCCTGAATCCTGGGCTTGTGTCCACCCTGCCCTGGGACTGTGGGAGGGCACCCATGTGGCTGCTCCCCTGGCCAGCCAGACTGGGGGAGCCTTTTTATTCATCACTCATGGTTCGTCCCAGAGAAGGCAGTGGCATCCCACTCCAGTACTCTTGCCTGGAAAATCCCATGGACGGAGGGGCCTGGTAGGCTGCAGTTCATGGGGTCGTGAAAAGTTGGACACGACTGAGCAACTTCCCTTTCACTTTTCTCTTTCATGCATTGGAGAAGGAAATGGCAACCCACTCCAGTGTTCTTTCCTGGAGAATCCCAGGAACGGGGAAGCCTGGTGGGCTTCCGTCTATGTCTATGGGGTCGCACAGAGTCGGACATGAATGAAGCAACTTAGCAGCAGCGTGGTTCGTCCAGAACCAGAGGCGAGGCCTGCTCCATGCACGGGTGGAACTGAGGCTCCTGTTGGGCCCAGGGTGGAGGTGAAGTGAGGGGGGCGGCTGGTCCGCAGCAGAGGCTGAGCAGGTTAACCTCTGGGTGGGGTGGGGCTGTGTTGAAGTGTAATTGGTAAAGAAACTGAACGAACATTTTAAAAGCAGTTACAGAAAAATCTCACGGTAGATGGTTCTGTCTGTGGTAACAGGGCCGGCTCAGCCTGCTCCTGCCTACCTGAAGGCTGGTCTTCCTCTGGAGCACACCAGCAGGGTCATCTTGTTTTCCTTTCATGCCTGAGCCTGATGACGTCAGAACCTGGGCAGGGCTTTTCTTTTGTGCCTGCGCTAAGGAACGCTCTGGGACAGTTGGTGCCAGCAAAAATATTTTGTCTGCATTCGTGGAGAGGGAGTGGGGGAGCTGGCCTGAGGAGGGGAGAGGTGGATGCGCTGGGAACGCTAGCCTTGGGGACTTCCAAGACTGATGAGGGCTTCCCTGGTAGCTCAGATGGCAAAGAGTCTGCCTGCAGTGCAGGAGACTCGGGTTCAGTCCCTGGGTTGGGAAGATTCCTGGATAAGGAAATAGCAACCCATTCCAGTATTCTTGCCTGGAGGGTTACTGTCCATGGGGTTGTTCACAAAGAGTTGGGCACGACTGAGCAACTAACACACACACACACACACACACACACACACACACACACACAAGGACTGATGGGAAATTAAAAAAAAAATAGGACCAGTTCTGATAGCCCCAAGGAAGATGGACATTTTAGTAGTCTTCCCTGAAAACAGACTCCTCACATTAGGTAATTTTGGTTGGAGAATCGAATCCTCTTATTTTAAAAATGAGGGAAGATGAGAGCTGCTTACAGGACTCACTCTGCTATTCTGAGAATAGGTACCGGCCAGGGGCTGAGATGAGGGTGGAGGCGTGCGGTGGGGGAAGTATTTAGGTTAGTGTCTGCATCCAGATGGAGGCGATGGGCGGAGCCAGCAGGGAGAGGCCTGAATGCCTAAGAATCAGGGGCCACATTCTGAACTGGGAGACTGGAGGGACCGGCTTGCCAGGGGACCCCTGGGAAATGAGAGGTTTCTAGGCACATTCGATGGAAATGCTGGGTGGGCAGCGACCTTATAGGGTTGAAGCTCAGGAAGGAGGCTGCCTCCAGGGACACAAATTCGGGGGAGGTCAGTGTGGGCTGTGGGGTGGGGTCACCTGGCAGGGAGAGCGGCTCAGGGAGCAAGTGGGCCCTGGAGCTGGGGAGACTGGGACCACCATGACCCAGAACCTGGGGGGACCCTGAGAAGGGGCGGCAGGGAGGAGACATGCTGGAAGCCGTAGCAGCCGTGGCAGGGGAGAGGCTGTGTCAGGCTACGGCTCTCACAGCCGAGGTCTTCGGTGGCATCGGTGGGACCCGCTCAGGCTCGGGAAGGCAGCTGGATGGAGTGGGTTCAGGAAGGCAAGGGTGAGGAATGGCAGGCGTGTTGTGGGGCCGCTCAGAGTCAGTGGGGAGACAGGGATCTGTTTAAAGATGCATCTGCACGCCAACAGAAGTAGTCTAGTAGGGAGGGGAGGGTCAAAGATGCAGGAGAGAGATACGACCTGCTGGGTGCTGCCCTGGACGTGAGACGGGGCCTGTGTGTGAGGGAGTGGACTTAATCCCAGGATGGAAGTGGATGTAATGGCTCAGTTGGAGAAGGTTTTTCGGGTTGGGGTAGGGGGTGGGACAGATATGGGGCAGGGTGTGCATTATCGAATACTCTTCGGTTTAGAAAATGACTCAAATGGTTTAACCATTTGGGCCACGCCTCCTGACCCTGGGCCCTGGAAAATCTGGACTGCGCTGGTTGTGGTCACTCTTAGAAAATCGTGCAGTTCTGCTGCAGTGGCAGAAAAGTGGTGCTCATCCAACACTCCATCTGCCCCCATCCTGGAACCCCTCCACGCCCAGCCACAGTGACTATCTGAGCAAATGGGCTATAAGAGGGCGTGATGCATCACTTCTGGGTCGGAGCACTGAAAGGCTGGACCCAGACTGCCGCTGTGACCCGAGGTGGCACCTGGAGCCCAGTACCCCCACTCCCCTACCTCCTACCCCCTTGTCCAAGCTAGAAATACATCATGAGCTAAAGACAAGGGTTGGTTCCGTCACAGCACTGCCGTTTCAGGGTTAAAACATTACCATCATGTAACCTGGTCTATTACTAACCCGATACCACCTGACCAACCAGGGCATATAGCAGAATTTGGGTTTGACTTTGGATTAAAGGCCCAAGGATCTCATGAGAGACTGGTGATGCTGCTGACATCCTGGATGTTCGTGTTCTCGTGCCGTGAACACGCCGCACACATGGCTGGGGGCAGCTGCATCTCCAGGTGGGGCCCATCACGAACCTGAGAGGAAGCTGATAGGTGTCCTCCCCATGGGCGGTTCTCTTATCCATCATCTAAAGCCTGTAGTTCTTGGTTCCTAATGAAATTCAGACCGAGGCTCACAACCCAGACGGGTGGCAGGAGAGGGATGAGTTGAAACACCGCCCGTCCCCTCTTCAAGCCCACAGCTGGCAGCCAATCTCTCCTGAAGCTTCCTGCTGCTGGCCTTGCATCTGGGGGCCGCAGGCAGCCTGGGAAGCGGGACCTGCTCTTTCACCTGAGTCTTCTAACATTGCACAGTTTAGAGAAAAGACTGACCCTGAGTGAGGATAGGATCGAGGCCCTCTCTTTGCTCTGCAAAGCCAAGGCGGCTCTGCAAGGACCCGCCTCCTTCCCACCTGCCACCCCGTGGCCCCCTGCGGAATTACAGGCTCCTGCCTGTCCTGGAGTGGAAGGATCCTGTTACCCGTCTGCATGCTTATCTGATCTTCACAGGGTACTAGCCCTGGAAGGCGCCTTGGAGATGACCTAAGCCAGTCTTCTCATTTCCAGCTAAGGTAACAGAGGCCCAGCGCAGGGACACAGCGCTAGTGAGAGCTGGGCCAGGCCAGGAGCCTGCAGCTCCAGGAAGTCCCTGTCTGTTCCTCTAGCTCCCTCACTCCCCCAATCACTCAGTCCATCTTCCCTGTGCCTCTGACATGCAGGGCCCTGCCGGCTACCTCCCCTAAGGTGAGGGGCCCCGGAGCTGCCCCGAGGAGCTTCCTGAGAAGGAAGGTGGGCAGGAAAAAGGCCATTGCACCAATGATTGCTCTGTGCCACGTAAAAAGGCAGGCAAGGAGAGGCTCCCCACAGGGCAGAGTCAGGGCGAACCTCCGGACCAGGGGTTTCTCCTGCAGGGAAGTCAGGGAGGGCAGGGGAGCACAGGGCAGGCGGTGGGGGTAGGGTCGGGCCTCCTTGTGGAGCTCAGTGTCTGCAGAGCATCACTCTGGAATGAGGACGGCCCCTGCAGTTGTTCTGCTTGGGCTGAAATGGCCTGGCCTTTCTGCAGCTGCTTCTGTCAGTCACTGGGTGTGGGCTGCCTGGGGAGGGGGTGCAGACCCCGAAGGAGTCCACAGTGGGAGGCTGTCCATTCTGGGCAGTTCCAGCGGCTGGGACAGCCAGTCCTCTTTTGAAGGGGGTCTGGGCAGCACATCTCAGAGGGCACCACAGTGTTTGCAGAACTGGCATGGTTGATGGGGTGGGTTCCTGAGGACATGCAGGAGGACAGGGTCAGAGCACAGGGGGAAGAATCAACCTCGGAGGCAGGGAGGGGGCATCTCTGCTTAATGAGGGGGAGAAGGAGGTGAGAATGAGGCCACCCGAAGGTATGGGTTTGAGTGGAGGGACAAGGCCTTGGGAAAATTGAGCCTGACAAGCTCGATTTTCTTTCTAAATGCAGAAGCTGGGTCATCTGCTGAACTTGGGCTTGGTGGGGTTAGGGCTTGAGGGGAAGCGTCCGTGAGGCAAATGAGAGGGTGCAATCCTGGGGCCCTCAAGGCAGTGTGTTAAGGGGCAGCAGCTGATGGGGTGGCTAGAGGTTGTAAGCCTGCCTGCTGGGTCATGTGACTTCCCTGGTGGTTATATGAACCCAGTGGGAGGAACAGAGAGGAGCACGATCCCACCTGTGCTAGGGCTGGACTCGGGAGGAGGCAAGGAACAGGGGCTTAGCTAGCTGCCTTAGGTTCACAGACAGCTCTTCAGGATTCTTCAGAGAGAGAAACTCTTGCTTTGAAAATGGCGTTTGTCTTCTAAGGGGACAAGGCGTTAAGAGGGTATTAGGGTTACCGTGGGGGGACGTCACCTGCTGTGGCAGTCCAGTTTATTGATTTGTTTTTCACGGGTCACACTTGGTATTTTGTTGTGAAATCTTGGTCTGATTAAAGGTCACAGACTTTCTCCTATGTCTTCTGCAAGTCTGACAGTTTTTGGGTTTCCCATTTATGTCTCTGAACCATTTTGACTTCACTTTGCTGCTGCTGCTGCTAAGTCGCTTCAGTCGTGTCCGACTCTGTGCGACCTGACAGATAGCAACCCACCAGGCTCCCCCGTCCCTGGGATTCTCCAGGCAAGAACACTGGAGTGGGTTGCCATTTCCTTCTCCAATGCATGAAAGTGAAAAGTGAAAGTGAAGTCGCTCAGTCGTGTCCGACTTCACTTTGTGTATGATGTAAAGTATAAATTGAAGTTCATTAATAATTAAGGAAATGCAAATTAAAATTACATTGAGATACTCCTTAGGATGGCTAAATGAAACAGACTGGGAACGTACGGTGGTACAGTCACTGAGGAAACAGCCTGTCAGGTTCTTGAGAAGTTACACGTGGTACAACCGTTCTGCTCCAGGTCTTTAACTACAAGAAATGAAAGCACATGTTCATACAGAGACTTACTTGTTCACACGTGTTTGCAGCAGCTTGACTGCAATATGCCCAAACTGAAAACTGCCCAAGTGGACACCACTGCATGAGGGCTATTTACATAGCGATATGCCCAGCCAGTGAACCCCGATCATCAACACAAAGGAAGGAGCAACTGACTCACGCAACAACCTGTGTGAATCTCAAAATAACTGTGAGGAGAGAAAAGGCAGACAAAAAATTGTACACACTGTACGTTCCATTTACATAAAACTCTAGAAAATGCAAACTACTCTGTGACTGAGTGCTGTACAGTGTCTCGGGTGGGGGTCAGGAAGGGCTCCCGGGCCTTGGGGAAGCCTCTGGGGGTGATGGACATGTACCCTCTTGATTGTGGTCTGTGACTGAGTGCAGCACAGTGTCTCGGGTGGGGGTCAGGAAGGGCTCCCGGGCCTTGGGGAAGCCTCTGGGGGTGATGCACATGTACCCTCTTGATTGTGGTCTGTGACTGAGTGCAGCACAGTGTCTCGGGTGGGGGTCAGGAAGGGCTCCCGGGCCTTGGGGAAGCCTCTGGGGGTGATGGACATGTACCCTCTTGATTGTGGTGATGGTTGTATGGGTTACATGTTACAGCTTCAGTTTGTATGCTTTGATCAGTGCAGTTACTGTAGTTTATTTAATAAAGCTGTTAATCTATTATAATATTGACCTGAAAATTATAAATTGAATCATTAGCGAACAGAGCAAACTTTTTCACAAAACTTACCTTCTTAACTGTCAGTTTAATGTAGGCCTATTAGAGATTTAAAAGGCAGAACTGATAGCTCTGTCCTTAAACCCAAGTTAGTTGCAACAGAATCTGACAAGAATGGGCACTGTGTTCTTTTTACTACAAAGACTCTCTCTCAACACACTGCAGGGTCCCTGTGTCAACTCTGAGGGTCCCAGAGTGACTCAAGTCAAGCTCCCCAGCAGGGCTGACAGTGGCCCCCGTCCCCTTCTCTGAGGCAGACGGGGAGACTGAGTCTCGGGCTGAACCGTTAGCCGAGGCCCACGCTTGTACAGGGATCAGCTCTGGGGTCTCGGATCAAAGGCGCGCCAGCCCACGACCCTAACTCAGTCCACGCAGCTCTCCTTTTGAGAGCTCCTCCAACATCGCTGCCATTCTCAAGGGCCTCCTGCAGTTACGGGGCTGCTGGCAGCAGGAGGGTTTTACAAAGTGTAACCCAGCTCGCGGGACACAGGCGGCTGCGCTGAGCGCTCGTGGCACCGACCAAACAGCGCGGGATCACGCGTCTACACCCGGGAAGGTGCTCCTGCGCGTCTACACTGCGCCCAATGGAGACGCCGGCCCGCCCCGCCCACTCCCGGCCCGCCCCGCCCACTCCCGGCCCGCCCCGCCCACTCCCGGCCCGCCCCGCCCACTCCCGGCCCGCCCCGCCCACTCCCGGCCCGCCCCTCAACTTCCCATCCAGGCCCCGCCTTCCCGGAAGGCCCCGCCCACTAGGCCTTTCGGTGCTTTTCTGCCCGCGTCTGGTGGCGGCGGGCGGATTGGCGCGGCCGGGCTCCGGGCTGATGGAGCGGCCGGCGGCTGCCGCGGGCGGGGACGTGTCCCTGCACAACTTCAGCGCGCGGCTTTGGGAGCAGCTCGTCCACTTCCACGTGATGCGGCTGACGGACTCGCTCTTCCTCTGGGTGGGGGCCACGCCGCACCTGCGCAACCTCGCCGTGGCCATGTGCACGCGCTACGTGAGTGCGGCGGGGGGCGGGGAGGGAAGAGGAGGGGATGGAGGAAGGGGGAGGGGCCCCGGGGTCCCGGAGGGGGCGGGTGGGGGAGGGGCGAGGGGCGGCCGGGGGCTGCGCAGCCCACCGCCGGGCTCTGTCCCGCCGCACAGCTGGTTCCCCCCCACCCCACGTCTCTGGTTGGAGTGTCGGGGTCCCCATGGGACCTCTGCTGTCCGCTCTCACCCTCCCTGGGCCGGGGGTAGCGTGACCCCCTGGTTTTCTGCCGGCTCCTCTCTGACTGCTTTTGCTTACGTCTCCCGCACGGATCTCTCTCCCGCCCTTTCCCTCCGCTGTCCCATCGGGGTGTAACTGGTGTCCCACTGGATGCGCCAGACCCCAGGCCGCTCCTCCAGGGCCGTCCCTGGAGACGCAGGGACGCAGAATCCAGCCACTTCTCACCTCCACCTGTCACCTGGGCCCCGCACCGTCGCTGCCCTCCGAGGTCCCCTTTGCCACCGTGTGTCAGAGCTGCTGTTACCCAAGGCCGCAGACCGGGGGGCTGAGAACAGCAGAGAGGGCGGAATCGAGGTGTCAGCGGGCTGCTTCCTCCGGTCTCTGGGCTTGCGGTGCTGCTGACACCTTGGGGCCCCTAGTCTGGCAGCCTCGTCACCCCAGTCCTGCTCCAGTGTCCCAGGCCACCTCTGTGCATCTCAATCTCTCCCTTTCTTCGGAAGACACCAGTCCTGTTAGAGGAAGAGTCCGCGTCCCCTTGCTTCCATCTCAACTACATCTGCAGAGATCCTGTTTCCAAATCAAGTCACCTTCACAGGTGCTGGGGTCAGAACGATAGGACCTGGACATTCCTCTTGCAGGACGTGGCTTAGCCTGGCGCTGACAGCATCAGCGTTGTCATCCCTCCGCTCAGACCCCCAAGAGTTCAGAGCCTGCATGGACCTCCAGGCCCCATCACGGCTGCGGTGTCCCCACCCCTCTGACTTTGCACCCACTTGCCCCTCTGAGCTGCTCCAGCCCTTCACCGTCAGGCTTGTCTGCTGCTGGGAGAGGCTGCAGAACTGGGGCGACACAGGCCCACCGCAGGGGGAGGCTGGCCTGCAGCAGGAAGGGGGGCCCAGGTGATCCAGGAGGGCTGGACCTCGCAGAGGAACCAGTACCGCTCTCTTTTCCTTGCAGGACTCCATCCCCCTGTCCACCGCCCTCCTCGGGGACACGTCTGACACCATGTCCACTGGTCTCGCCCAGCGCTTAGGTAGGTTCCGCAGCTCAGCTGCCGGAGTGCCCAGGTGGGGACCTCGCTGTTCAGTGGAGCAGGGAGGTGAGTTAGCGGAGGAGGAAGGGTCTCCGTCTGGGAGGTGAACCCCCTGGTTGCTGCAGGAAGCCCAGGCCTTGCGCACGGGTCTCAGGAGGTGATACCAGCACCCTCTCCAGGGGCCTGCTCCCCACCGGCTCTGATGCCCTTGGTTGCCTCCAAGCTGATGAGTGACAGGTGATTTTGCTCTTCGTCCTCGTGGGAGGCAAGGGCGAGTGACGACCACGGTGCCCAGTGGCAGCGGCTCCAGGTAGCATCCATGGCCTGCCCTTCATTGCACGTGATGCTGCTCAGAGCTCGAGGGGAGAGGGCCTGGTGAGGTTGGGGGCTCCAGCCCCCACTGCACCCTGAGCACACATCCCGCAGGTAAGCTCGCTGGTCCAGGTGAGGATGCCTGTGCCCAGTGGTCCCTGCGATGGGCAGAGCAGCCTCGCCCCCATCTGGCCTGCGTGTCCCAGCCATGTGCGGAGCCTGGTGTCCTGGCCGGGGTGCGGCGATGGGGCCCCTGCCATGGTTTTGAGGTGCTGTGGTTGTGTTCACAGATCTGTCAGTCTGGTCCCTGGGGAGTGGGCATGTCTGTGGTGGTCACTCTGGGACACCCCATAGTCACACGGAGCCCAGGCATGGCCGGCTTTCTAGGGGCGGGGTTGTCACGGCGCCTACAGGCCGCACCAGGCGGGTTGGAGACCACAGGGCCAGTGGCCGCGTCTCAGGAGCATCCACCACACTTGTGCTTTAGTTTGAAGGTATAGGAACCCGAGTAGTAAGTTATCTTGGTGACCTCTTAACAGGAAGCAATTTTGAATCTACAGAAAACCAACAGGAGAAATAGGAAAGCTTCCTGTTTAGCCTTCATCTGGGTTCCCAGGTGCTGCCGTTCCTTCTCTGCCTTCGCCAGTTGCTAGTTTTTAGTGAAAATAGGTTGGAAGCCTGATGCCCTTTCGCTTCACTGTGTGTGTGCCTGCATTTCAGGGTAACACCACCCCCTCAGCAGGCAGACCCCCGTGTGCCGGGCCTGGGGGAGGAGGGCGGGAGCCTGCTGGTGTGTGGAGCTGGGACTGGGGGTCCCTGAGTGTGGACAGAGTCCGGGAGAGGAGGCGGCGGGAGCTCGTTTGAGGAGACATGAATGAGCTGGCTCTTCAGTGAAGTGAGGCTGGCTCCCCGTATCCTCAGGGTGAGGCCTGAAAGCACTCTGTGAGCAAAAACCGGGGCTCTTTTAATTTTTTTTTTGCATCTTGTGCAAATGTTGGGGCATTTTTAAATTAGCATTTTTCTTTCACATGGTTTACATCCGTGTACGAACAGCGTGATCTGAAACTGAATACAGACGTTCTCTGTAACTTAAGTCAGATGTGATGGGGGCTCCTACCTACTGATAACCACAAGCCTGGCAGCCGTTGGCCACCGCCCAGTAGGGTCGGGCGCACGTGGTGAGATGCCAGCGCCCCCCCCCGGGGTGGGTGACATGCCTGCTGAGGTCGCGGCCGGCCGGCCTGTGACGCCCTGCTCCGTCGTCCTCTGGAGCTGGGGTCAGGACCCCACAGCGGAAGGTGTTATTAACTGTTGTTGGCCGTCTGGACAGTGCTGAAGAGACCGGTGTCCCGAGACTGTCTCATGTGGGAGAGATGAGCGACCTGGGGCCCTGGGGGCTTCCCGTGGATGGGGACCCCTTGCTCCATGCAGCTCTGGAGGGCAGAGGGGCTGCTGGGCAGACGATGCAGGTGGGCTCGAGTCTTGGCTCGTGAAGGGATGGGAGTCAGCAGCCCCTGGGGACAGGGACTTTCTGCCACTGAACGCGGAGCCGCTGTGATGTGAAGGGCCCAGTTCCCCCTCCGCCCACTGTTCGCCTCTGACGGTGGGACTCACCTGTCTCTGTGGCCTGCAGGGAGGAGCGCTTTGCCCCTGCCCCCTGGGGGTGCGACCGGGTGAGGGGCTGGTACCACCTGCTTAGTCCTCAGGACCTGGGGGTACAGCTGAGCTTGGTTTTCACGGTTGGAGCCGCTCCCACCTGCCCTGGGTGGTTCTGTAGAAAGGGGCTCAGACGTGTATTCAGCATCCAATTGAAAACCACACCCCTGTGTGTGCGTGTGTGTGCGCCTGCACATTCGTTCATGTAGGGGTGTCATCTCCTCTGGGAGGAGGGTGGTGGGGTTGGGGGAGAGGGTGGTACTGAAGGACCTTAATATTTTAAATCTGTGGACATCATCTGTGGTTTTGGAAGAAGCAGAGCAACCAGCCAGCCCTGTGTGTAGCGCAGGGGGTCGCAGACACCGGGTCTGTGAACGGACCCGGGTTCTGGGGGTGCGCGTCACCGGGTCCTGGCGCCGTGGCTCAGAACTGCTCTTCCCGATGAGGGGAGGCTCTGGCAACTGGTCTGTTTTGCAGCAGTTGCCCGTGATGTTGTCGGAATCAGAGCTTTCTTCGCTCTCGAAAAGCCTGCCTTTCCCAGGCCTTTCTCCACTGTGGGCAGGCGTGGGGTCACACGTGTCCCTGTGGTCTCTCTCTTCCAGCCAGGAAGACCAGCAAGCAGGTCTTCGTCAGCTATAACCTTCCAAACACCAGCAGCAGCTTCGAGTTGCTGGTAGAAAGCCGGATCAAGGAGGAAATGCAGGCCTTTCCAGAGAAGTTCTAGCCGGAGACTCGGGCACAGGGGACGCTTGAATAAACGGCCGGATCCGCCGCTGCAGCAGGTCCACGTGTTCCTGTCTGTTTGTAAAGGGCCAGTCTCCTCCCTCCTGTCGCCGGGGTGGAGTCCCAGGGCTGCACCTGAGGGTCCTGGGAGGAGGGCTCCTGCAGGGCGTGTGAAGATGGGGGGCCGCCGGGCCCCAGAGAGGGCGCGGGCCACGACTGTCAGGCCGTCCTGCCGGCTCCATCCCCAGGGTCTCACTCCGCTGGGCCCTGTCCCCTCACCTGGTAGGTGGGAACTGTCTCACCGGGCTGGGTTATCACCAGAAATGCTCTGCAAACCCTGGGTGCTGGGGTCCATAGGACCTGGGTCCCGGGTTTACCTGCTTTGCTGAACAGATCCCAGCGTCAGCCCCTCCCCATGCTTCCGCCAGCCCGTCTTTCCTCCTGTCTGCTCTCTCCTCCACGGCCCAGGCCCCTCCCGCCCACGTCCCCTCCGGCCTGCGTCTTAATCCTCGGCTTTCCTGCTGCTCGCGGTGCCATCAGTCTCTCTGGGACATGTGCTGCTCTCCGGAAGCCAGCGTTCCTGGGTCGGTGGTTCCTCACTTGGCTTCCAGTCGCGTCCCTGGGGAGTTTTTACAGCTTCCTCCCCAGAGTCGGGCGGCCCCCGCTTTGTGGGGCTGGAGAGCGCCCCACGTGCTTCTCAGCACAGCCAAGGCCGGCACAGGGACTCTCTGACGCTTGGGGTCCACGTGGGCCCCTTTTGTCCCGGGAGGCGGGGGTTTGGGACCTGGAGCACGTTTCACGTGGTGGCAGGTGTCGTTTCGGGCCGATGCCTGCAGCGGAGCTGGGACAGCCGGGATGAAAGGCCCTTCCAGGGACCGGGTCCTGGGCTAAACCGCTAACCTGCGGGCCCCAGCCGGTCACGGCTTGGAGGTACGGTGGGCACCTCTCTGGGCAGAGTAGGTAACAAAATCAGGGCTATGGAGAGGAGAGTTTGGTATAAATACTTTATTAAAGAAATATTGCTTTCTTGTTAAAAAAAAACCACTACATTAAAGAGAGCTCTGGGTGCTCAGTCTTCCCTGACAGTCACAGTGTGAGAGTCGTTCCCTCCTTGGGAGGCTCCAGGCCCCGGGTGAGGTCGGCAGGACGTCCACACGAGAGGAGCGAGCTTGGAAACCTGCCACCCCCTCCTTGGGGGTTTGAGGGCGGCACTCAGCATGCGGTGGGCGGTCACCCCGCCCCGCCTCCGCCTGCGCGGAGGACGAGGACCTGCCGGCCGGGAGCCCCCGTCCTGGGGCAGGGTGGGGGCTGGGGTCACATGGGTGCTGAGGCAGGGACACAGTGAGACCTGAACCAGCAGAATTTATTCCTTGTAGCCAGTGGTCGTGAAATGCCCTGCAGGGGATCCCATCTGATGAGGTAGGGAAGACATTCCAGAGGAGGTTTGTTAATGGGGCAACGTCTTTATTTCTGTACATTTACACACGTCTCCCCCGGGGTACAACAGCCGTGATGGCAAGCAGGCAGCATGGAAGGCCGGGCCAGGGCTGGCACAGCTCTGTGCTGCCAGCAGGCACTCCACGGGTCCCGCCCAGGAGCCTCTGGGTCGGGGCTGCAGGGCAGGGAGGGCCCCCCAGCAAGGCCGGTGCACTGCGTCCCCCCCGGCCCGGGGCTGCGTCCTGGCCAGGGTCCCACGGTCTTGTGGCCCCTCGGCCCCCTTGTTTGGCTCTAGGAAGTGGTACCTGGGGCAGTACTTCCGCTGCGAGGCCTCATTCTTGCTGTTCTGTGGTCAAACCAGCTTGCAAGCCCCTTCGCCCTAGTCGCAAGCGATTACGCTCTTAGAAAATGAGACATTTAAACCCTTTTACTCTTTGTTTTGGGTGCTAAAATGTGGGATATTGGGTGAGTTGTTACTGGTTTCTGGAAAAGAACAGAAAGCAGAAGGGTTGCTTGTGTGCCTGACTTGTTGGAAGGGGGTCTCGGCTTCCTGGGGTCGGGATGGGGGTGTGCAGGGTGGCGCTGGAGGCGGCGCTGGTCTCCCGGGCAGTGGGCATTCAGGTACCTGAGCAGCATCTCCCTACTGAGTGCAGAGGACATGGGCCGGGGGTCCAGGCATGACCAGTGCCTGGGCAAGCAGGTGGGGCCCTGCTGCCTTGCCCACGCGGGTGGCCCACGGGAGGCTTTTCTGCTTTGGCCCTGCTTCTCAGCTGTCGCTCGTGGAACCCGAGCCTGCCCTGCCACAGGCCTCTGCTGGGTGGTGCCGCCCTCATGCCCGCAGAAGCCCAGCCTCAGCCAGCTGCTTCTCCAGTCCAGGAGCCAGGCCTGACCGTGACGGGACAGTGCTGACCCCATAGGACCGGCATCTACTGCGGTCACCTAAGACGGACAGCCTAGGAGTGGTGTGCGGGGACACCCTGCGGCTTCACGCGTTCCCCAGAGGTCTACACCGCCAGCGGGAGGCCACGCAGGGCTTGGGGCCTGGTGTCACAGGTGCGGGGACACCTGGCGGGTGGGGTCCGGGGACCCTGCTTGCTGTCCCGACCCCCGCCCTGCAGGCCTGTCCTGGACTGGGGGGCCCTGCACCCAGCACGTGAGAAGGGCTGAGGCACCTCCCAGTTTGGCACTCGAGCTGCGCAGTAGACAGACAGGCCTGCAGGTGAAGGTGAGTGTGACCCGCCCGTGGAAACAGAACAGAAGTGACGAGAGACAGGAGGTTCAGGAGGGGCTGGAACGCAGGCCTGCGAGTTTGCTTGCTTCCCCACAAAGTTCTCCCGAGCCCTTGGCCCCTGCCAGGGTCGGCCAGCCTGTAGGGGCGCAGTGGGGGGCGGGGGGAAGACACAGGCCGGAGGGTCAGGCAGGGAGCGTGGGGCTTGTGCCCACCTCTCCCGCTGCTGCGGGGGCTGCGCGACCAGGGGCTGAAAGTTGACTTGCTGCTTCACACAGACCCAGGACTGGAAGAACAGCCCACAGCAAAGACGTGCCCCAGAGCTGCGGGCTGGGCCTTCCAGAGCAGCCCAGGCTGCCCCCAGATGGGTGCCAGTGCTGCGGCAAGACAGTGCCCGCCTGGCCTGCGAGGGTAGCTTCTTGGCCTCCCTGCGCCGCTTCTGAAACAGCCGCAGAGGGGAGCTGAGGGCCTAACCTGGACGGGCAGGAGGCCGAGGCGAGGAACGCGACGCGCACCCTAGCACAGCCGGATGGGGCCAGGGCGAGCTCCGGTGGGTTATTGCTTCTCTCAGTCGGCCTCGATGCCCTCCGAGGCTGCGGTCAGGCCCCGCCTGGGGCTGCTCCTGGCCGGGGGAAGCAGAGGGCACACCGGTCCCCCGCAGGCTCCCCGGGGCCTCCAGGCTGGTGATTTCCGTGCGGTGTTAGATCAGGAAGGAGGGGGTATTCAAGTCGTGTTGCAGAAACGCTGACTTCGAGGCGGGGCGGGGCGGGCCTTTCCTGCCGGAGCTGCACCGGGAGCAGGGCGAGAGCAGTGACTCGTGGAGGCCAGGCGCTGGCTGCTGGGGAGCGGAGCGGGCAGACCTGCGCTGGAAGACTTGGCGACGCCACCACTCATCACGTACGACTTCCGGTGAGATGGTGATGCTTTTCCCCCGAAACAGCTTCCGGATCAAGTATAAAAGGATGATCTCCAAGTAGAGACGAAGCTGGTTTTAATGATATTGTGAGCTGCTTTTCCTTAACACAGAGCGGAAGCTCTTCCCTTACAGAAAAGACCTTTACAAACCATCACAGAGACTTGAGCAAAACCCTAACCATTCACATCTCAGTCGGAGCAAAGTGCAGCCGTGGGAATGCGCGGGGGCGGGGGGGGGCCCCCGGGGAGCCCCCGGGGAGCCGGGCTGCGCGGTCCCTGCGCACGCGCGTGTCCTTCCCGAGGAGGGGGCTCCGTTTTGAGATCAGTGAAGGGAAGGGAATAAAGTGCTTCTTGTAAAAATGACCAAAATAAATACAAACATTTCATGGCAGAAAAGAAAGTCTCCGAAGGATCGTCTGCTAGGTCCGCTCCCTCAGACGCGCGCGGTCCTCGAGAGTTTCGCAGGGTTCCCCCCCACCCTAGGGTCCCCAGCCTCGGCGGAGCGGGTCTCCCACGGCCGTGCCCGGCTACATGGGCCGCCCGCCGTTGGCTGTGGCACCGTCAGGCAGCCCGTCGCCCGCGGCAGCTGCGTCGTGCAGCCCCGAGTAGTCCTTGAGCTCGGCGTGGGTGGGCAGCAGCGGCTGTTCCCCGCGCCGGGGCGGCAGGAGGGGCTGGCGCGTGTAGTGCTCGCCGTCCGGGATGCTTTCGGGGAGACTCTGGCCCCGGCTCTCGGGCAGCAGCAGGAGGCAGATGATGCAGATAAGCGTGCAGCAGGCGAAGATGACGTGGTGCAGGAAGTAGCCCTTCTGGTTGTGCAGCTCGATGATGGGCGCCGTCAGCATACCGAAGCCCGCGCTGGCCAGCACCAGCCCCAGCCCGCCGCACCTGCGGGGCGCAGGGGTCAGCGGGGCGGGCCGGGCTCCACCCCTGCCCTGTCCCGTCCCGCGTCCACCCCCCGACCCCCGACCGCCCCCGTCAGCCCAGGTGGCTTCTCCGTTCACTTTCAAAGGTGACTCTATAATAAACACCAGCATAAGGAGGAAAACCAGCCTCACTTGCCGTACATGGTATAGGGTGTCGAGAAGCCAAGTGTTACTATCTTACGCTGTTGTCCAGAGGCTTGCTCTTCGCTTAGAAGAGAGGAGGGTGGCCACGGATTAATGAAGGCATTAAAAACACATCAAGAGGAAAGCTGCCAAGACAGTGAAGCATAAAGACCCCGTGCTCACCTCTTCTCACGCCCCCCCCCCCCCCCCCCCGAATCACAGCTGTCTGTGGAACAACCACTGATGAAAAGGACCAGAAACTGCCAAACAGACCCACAGCTAAAGATGTAGAGAAGGAGCCACGACAAGATGGGGAGGAGGGCTAGACGCACAGTGTAAAGTCTCATGACCCCCACTGGACCGCTGACCCACACACTGGGAATATGTTCCAGAGGATCTCCTGCAGAAGCGAGTTCTGAGCCCCAAGTCGGGCTCCCCAGCTTGGGGGTCCTGCACCAAGAAGAAACACACCTCAGCACAATAAAGGCTGTATATGACAAACCCAGGCCGCCCGGTGGAGCAGTGGGAAAGAATCTGCCTGCTAGCTAGTGCAGGAGACGCAGGTTTGATTCCCCTCCAGGGGAGATCCCCTGGAGGAGCAGATGGCAACCCACTCCAGTATTCTTGCCTGGGAAATCCCATGGACAGAGGAGCCTGGGGGACTACAGTCCATGGGGTCACAAAGAGCTGGACACGACTTAGTGATTGAGCAAGAGCATGATCACAGACCACAGCTAACATACTCGATGGTGAAAAGCAACAAGCGTTTCCTCTGCGGTCAGGAACGAGAACAAGCTGCGCACTCTCCCCATTTTTATTCAGTGTAGTTTTGAATAAAAGTCCTAGCCACAGCAGTCAGAGAAGAAGAATCCAAACTGGAAAGACGTGAAACTGTCACTGTTTGCAGATGACATGATACTATATAGAAAATCCTAAAGATGCCACCAGAAAACGAGCTCATCAGTGAATTCGGTCAAACTGCAAGATAAAAAATTAATAAACAAGTCTGTTGCATTTCTGTATGCTAACAAGAGACTCTCAGTGAGAGAAATTAAGGAAACAATCTCATTTGCCATCACATCAAAGAGAGTAAAATACTTACGAATCAACCTACCTAAGGAGGTAAAAGACTCGGACTCTGAAAACTATGATGCTGATGAAAGAAACAGAAAATGACAAAAACAAATGGAAATATACACTGTTTTTGGATTGGGAGAATTAATGTTCTTAAAATCACCACCACACAAGGCAATCTACAGATTCAGTGCAGTCCTTATCAGAATACCCATGACATTTCCCACAGAACTACAAGTATTTTAGAAACTTACAGAAACACAGAAGACCTCTAATAGCCAAAACAACCTTGAGAAAGAAGAACAGAGCTGGAGGAAGCAAGCTCCCTGACTCCAGACTACACTACAAAGCTACAGTAATCAGAGCAGCATGGTGCTGGCACAGAAATTGACCCACAGACTGACCGAGAATAGAAAGCCCAGAAATAAACCCACACCCTCATGGTCAGTTAGCCTGTGACAGAGGAGGCAAGAACGTGCAGTGGGGAAAAGACAGTCAAGGATCCTCTTCTGGAAGGTCCAAAGCAGACACTGTGCTGTGTGAACACTGGGACGCTGCAGATCAGATCACCCTGGTCCTCAGCAGGAGGGCCACTGGCCAAGTGAACGCAGCAGAGCGAACATGACGACCCTGCAAAGAGTGGCGTGACTGAGCCACCCGAAGATGGATAGACGAGAACCGGAAATAACTGGTCCTCACGCGTCTGGTCGCTCCCGGAAGCCAGAGGGCACGGCAGGGCCGTGTGCGGCGCTGGGGATACAGTGCGCGGCGGGGGCTCTGTGCAGCGCTGGGGATACAGGGCGCGGCAGGGCCATGTGCGGCGCTGGGGATACAGGGCGCAGCAGAGCCGTGTGCAGCGCTGGGGATACAGGGCGCGTTTCTCAGGCTCTGGACACCAGTGAGCCGTCATTTTCTCCAAAACCACCTGGGTGACCTTCCCGTGTCTGAGTGGGTGGTGCTGAGGGAGGTGGGCACACAGCCCCCAAGGGAGTCCTGTCCTGGTCAAGGAGCTGGGCTCCCATCAGAGTCCAGGTGAACTTGTCATGGTAAGGTATTAGGTTAGCGTGCATGCATGCTACGTCGCTTCAGTCGTGTCTGACTCTTTGTGACCCCATGGATGTAGCCTGCCAGGCTCCTCTCTCCATGGGATTCTCCAGGCCAGAATACTGGAGTGGGTAGACTTTCCCTTCTCCATGGGATCTTCCCAAACCAGGGACTGAACTCAGGTCTCCCACATTGCAGGTGGATTCTTGATCACTTGAGCTACCACTGGCAGGCGGGTTCTTTACCGCTAGCACCACCTGGGAGGTCTATCAAATGAAATGTATTTGATTTACGGTAGAACTTTGGACTCGTTTTTTAAAAGTGCCTCTGTGTCTACAAATGCATACATTTAAATGCAATACATATATGCATGCATCTGTACTATGCAATATGTCTTTACATATTTTTTCCCACAAAAGCCATTTTCTGTTGATTTCCTATCAAGGATCCCTTGAAATTAGTAAGATTGGGAACAGCTGTGTCAGAATCTGGTATTCCATTTTTGGCTCTTGTGTTTCAGAAATCTCAGTTCAGAGAATGGGATGATTACCGTGGTCGGTTCTGAGGCTCTACCCCGCCTGGCGAATGTTTCTGCTTTTCTCCAGCTTGTCACGAGAGGGCAGCACCTGCCCATGTTTAAGGAGTAGATTTACAGAGAAAGGACGACCCAGGTTCAATAGGCACTGGATATCTGTTTTACTAGTGATGATGTGATGGTGATGCATTAGTCGCTCAGTCGTGTCTGACTCTGCGACCCAAGGACTGTAGCCCACCAGGCTCCTCTGTCCATGGACATCTCCAGGCAAGAATACTGGAGTGGGTAGCCTTTCCCTTCCCCAGGGGAATCTTCCCCACCCAGGGATCAAACCCAGGTCTCCTGCATTGCAGGCAGATTCTTTAGCATCTGAGCCAAAGGGCCCTTATTTTTTGCTAGTAATAACACCAGATGTTCAAGCTGGTTTTAGAAAAGGCAGAGGAACCAGAGATCAAATTGCCAACATCCGCTGGATCATCGAAAAAGTAAGAGAGTTCCAGAAGACATCTATTTCTGCTTTATTGACTATGCCAAAGCCTTTGACTGTGCAGACCACAATAAACTGTGGAAAATTCTGAAAGTGATGGGAATACCAGATCACCTGACCTGCCTCTTGAGAAATTTGTATGCAGGTCAAGAAGCAACAGTTAGAACTGGACATGGAACAACAGACTGGTTCCAAATAGGAAAAGGAGTATGTCAAGGCTGTATATTGTCACCCTGCTTTTTTAACTTCTATGCAGAGTACATCATGAGAAACGCTGGGCTGGAGGAAGCACAATCTGGAATCAAGATTGCTGGGAGAAATATCAATAACCTCAGATATGCAGATGACACCACCCTTATGGCAGAAAGTGAAGAGGAACTAAAAAGCCTCTTGATGAAGGTGAAAGTGGAGAGTGAAAAAGTTGGCTTAAAGCGCAACATTCAGAAAACGAAGGTCATGGCATCTGGTCCCATCACTTCATGGGAAATACATGGGAAAACAGTGGAAACAGTGTCAGAATTTATTTTCTGGGGCTCCAAAATCACTGCAGATGGTGACTGTAGCCATGAAATTAAAAGATGCTTACTCCTTGGAAGAAAAGTTATGACCAACCTAGATAGCATGTTCAAAAGCAGAGACATTACTTTGCCAACAAAGGTCCATCTAGTCAAGGCTATGGTTTTTCCAGTGGTCATGTATGGATGCGAGAGTTGGACTGTGAAGAAAGCTGAGCGCCGAAGAATTGATGCTTTTGAACTGTGGTGTTGGAGAAGACTCTTGAGAGTCCCTTGGACTGCAAGGAGATCCAACCAGTCCATTCTGAAGGAGATCAGCCCTGGGATTTCTTTGGAAGGAATGATGCTAAAGCTGAAGCTCCAGTACTTTGGCCACCTCATGCGAAGAGTTGACTCCTTGGAAAAGACTCTGATGCTGGGAGGGATTGGGGGCGGGAGGAGAAGGGGACGACAGAGGATGAGATGGCTGGATGGCATCACTGACTCGATGGACGTGAGTCTGGGTGAACTCCGGGAGTTGGTGATGGACAGGGAGGCCTGGCGTGCTGCGATTCATGGGGTCGCAAAGAGTCGGACACGACTGAGCGACTGAACTGAACTGAACTGAATAACCTCTAAGTTACTCTAACGATAGAAAGGTAGGTGTGCAGGCAGATTTCTTACAAGTAGCAAGCTTGAACTAAGTATTCTGGGATCTTTTGGGGGGGGTGCAAAAAAAGATTAAAGAAAAAGAAAAAACAAAGAATCTTCAAATTATCCTTTTAAAGCCATGAACCCGGCATCTTGAACACAGAAAACAAACCTCCTGTTTTTCGCTTCCTCCATTGTGTTACTTTTCACTGCCTTTCTGTGAAGTCAGAGATGAACAAATATTCTTCCAATCTCTGCGTAAGTATCACTGCCAGAAATACTCAGGCAGGAATCACTGATAACACCACGTCCCTGGCATGAGACCCTCTGCATGCACTCTGTCTCCACCCCTCCCTGCAGATGGGGCCATCAGCATGAGTCTCTCGGGGCAGAGGGCAGAGGGCAGAGGTGAGCTCCGCCCACTTGCGGCAAAGGGCCCGAGTCTTGGGTCAGCCCCCCGGGGGAGCCTGTGCTACACACACTTGTATATAATGTAAGCGGCCGCTCCGCGTGTCTCATGTGCAGGCCGTCTTTGCCCCTCCCTGGTGCCCAGTCTTGAGGTGCGCCTGGAGCAGGGACGCGGCAGGTTCCATCCAGCGGGGGTGGTGGCCGGGGAGGAGCGGGTCCCAGAGGAAGATGCTGGGGGAGGGTGGGGTGAGCTCAGATGGAGGCAGGGCGCAGCCAGGCCCCGGCGCCCCCAGAGACTGTGAGGAGGTATAGGCAGGTGACGCTGCTCATCTCAGGTGAAGGAAACAAAAGCAAAAATAAACGGGACCTAATTAAACTGCCTGAAGTTAAAGGTTTTGCACAGTAATGGAAACCGTCAACAAAATGAAAAGCCAGCCTACCGAATGGGAGACAGTATCTGCAAGTGGTACGACCGATACGGAGTCAACATCCAAAATATACAAACAGCTGATACAACTGAACGCCAAAAACCAGAAGACCCTGACTGAAACGACGGCAGAAGAACTGAACATGCATGTTTCCCAAGAAGAAGTGCAGATGGCGACAGGCACAGGAAAAGGTGCTCTGCATCACCAGCCACCAGGGCAAAGCAGATCAGAACCACAGCGAGGCGCCGCTTCACACCCGTCAAGACGGCCACCATGGAAAAGAACACAACCCCCACGTCGACTAGGACGAGGAGAAGAGAGCCTTGGTGCGCTGCTGGCGGGGGCGTGAAGTGCTGCAGCCGCGCGGAGGCCACGGTGAGGTTTCTCAGCAACTAGCCCTGCAACTGCAACATGATCCAGATCCCACTTCTGGGTCCAAGGAAAGCCAAAAACACCAAGACCAGACATGCTCCTCAGTGTTCAGAGCCGCATTATTTACAGCAGCCAAAACAGGGAAGCGCCCCAAGTGTCCACGGACAGATCAAGAAGACGCAGCACACACAAGCGATGGAATATTAGCCATGAAAAACAACAAGACTGTGGCATTTGCAACGTGGATGGACTTGGAAGGTGTTATGCTCAGTGCAACAAGTCAGAGAAAGACAAATGCTGTATGGTATCACTTACAGGTGGAATCTAAAGACAATGAACTAGGGAATATAACAGAAAGGAAACAGACTCACAGATACGGGAAGGACTAGGTAGTGGTTCCCAGTAGGGGGAGAGCACGGAGGGGCATGACAGGGTGGGGATAAGAGGTACAAACCAGCCAGTGTAAAATAAGCACAGGATGTATTGTACAGCACGTGGAACAGAGCCAGTACTTTATAATTTACTTTTAAATTAATATACATGGTAACCTTCAAACACTGAGTCACTGCGCGGTGCCCCTGAAACTCACATTGTGTGTCGACTGTCCAAAAAGAAAAGCCCCACAGCCAGGCCCTGGTGCGCAGGCAGCCAGGAAATGCTGGGAGCTGAAGCGGCTTGTCCCCGCCGCCGGCGCCTGCCTCCTCCCCGTGCAGTTTCAGGGTGCCTGCCCGCAGCTTGCAGGTGACACGGGGCCTGTCACACCAAAGCCACCGCCGCCTCTTCACTAGCCAGATCCCCTAGTCCTGCTGAAGCCCAAGGGGCGGGGGCCTGCGGCGCCCGAGAAGCCCCTGCTGCACCTGGAGGCCCTCAAGCACACCTGTCACCCGTGGACGTGACAGCCGGTGCCCCGGAGCCTTCTGTCTGCCGCGCGATAGTCAGTCCCTGACCTTCGCTGCTCTGCTTGTTGAGAGGGTGTGTGTGTAACAGTGGTGGACAGAAGGCTAGTTCTGTACCAGCACACATGAAGCTTGCAGGCCCGAGCGGCCGCTCCCAGCTGCTCCAGGGTTCCCCTGTGAGATGGGGCAGGAAGCCCATTTCCTCCCAGCGGCTCAGGAACTGCCCCCAAGGGGACACGCCAGCAAGGGCCAGGGCGCGAGGTGTCCCGCGGGAAGCGTCCTCACCAGGAGACCCCTGACCTCACCTCCTTCCTCTGCAACTATAAACGCATCACCCAGGGTCAGTTAGGTATCCTGTCGGGGTAAGGTGACCCCGAGAACATTCGCTGAATTTCCGTCCCCAATAATCTTGCCAGGCCTGCCTCCGAGGAGAAGGATGACTGCGTTTCCTTCAGTTCAGCTTGTTCAGATCAGATCAGATCAGATCAGTCGCTCAGTCGTGTCCGACTCTTTGTGACCCCATGAATCGCAGCACACCAGGCCTCCCTGTCCATCACCAACTCCCGGACAGCAGAACCTAACCGTGATGAGTGCGGTCTGTTGACCGCCAGGGTGGAGGATGGCCCGCCCGGGAGGGACAACCACACACGTCTGACCGCACCTCCTGCCTCTGCAGGAGCCCTCCTGCTGGGCGCCTTTGTGAAGAGGGGACGTTTAACCCGCAGAGAGACACAGAGGGCTGCTCTCTGCCTGGAATAAGCTCCTGGCATCGTATTCCAGGATGGGGCAGCCTTCAGGCTTGGCGCGTGTGTGAGAACCCAGAAGGAGGAATCAGAGTGATGCCCACGGACCTGCCTGCCTCCACCCAGAGCCCAGGGGCAAGACAGTCTATCCCGCACACCCTGCCTTGAATGGGCTTGGCTTCACGTGTCTCCCACGTGGGAAAGGGAGGCTGGCAGGGTGTCGCGTGCTGGCGGCCTGGGCTCTTATCTCACGGCCGAATAACTGCCACGCTCACAATTACATTCAACAAAGTGCTCAGAAGGTTAATGACATTCACACACCAAGTTCAGGAGCTTGGCCGAAAGTCATCCCTTCACTGAACCCAAGTGACACCCTTGACAGCAGGGCACCCCTCCATGTTGCTACAGCCTCAGCACCGAAGCCCGTGCACGCGCCCCCCGCCCCCCAAGGAAAGGGCAGGTCCCCCGCCTTTTCAGAAAACAGGCCGCCACTCGGTCTTTGAGCGCAGCCTCTGCCGGGCAGGCACACGGGGGTGGGGTGGTTCCCAACAAGTATTTGTCAGACAAATTAGTGACGTAACCCGCTGGGCTTTCTCTCTCTGAGGCCTTTCTTTGGACTGGAGACACCAGCTTCTCAGCCAGCAGAAAACCAAGGCCCTTTCTACTCTCCTTTCTGAGACCAGCTTTTCCCTGAATCCTCCTAGGAGAGTGGGCAGCACTTGGCGGGGCTGAAGCCAGGCATATATCCAGGGACCCCGACACCCCTCCTTTACCAGGTCCTTTTGTGTGGCTTGTACCCCCAAAGCCCCGCTCCCCGTCCCTCCAGCCGCCTGGATGGGACCCAGGCTTCAGTTCTCCCCTGATTCGGGGATCCCTGGGGGTCAGGGTGGAACAGCAGTCCATCCCAAGTGGACGCCCAGTGCAGGCCGCACCTTGTCCAGAGACCCGGGCTAGAGCTGGTGGGTCATTCACCAGCTTTGCCAGGCAGTGCCCACCACAACCCCAGTGTCCTTGGAAGACCCCCCTGCCTGCCCCGTGGGCAGCCCACACGCACCTGATGACCGTGGGGGTGATCTCCGCACAGAAGAACACGCTGAGGCTCCCCACTGCGTGGGAGGCGAACATGCCCACGATGGAGAAGGTGATGGAGAACTTGTCCTTGACTTTGTCGCTCATTCCTGGGGGAGAACCGGGGCGGTGAGGGGCTGGAGGGCGCGGGGGACGGGCGGGGGGGAGGGGGCCTGATGGCGGTCTCCCCTCCTCCCCTCTGCCCGGGGTGAGGTGTAGACCCGGGAGACCTGCAGCGAGTCCAGGCGTGGGAGGTCAGAGCCCTCCTGGCAGGTTCCCCCGAGGCCCCGGGGGTCTGGAGAGCGGGGCCCAGGCTGACTCTGCCGGAAGCTGAGCACCAGAGCGACCGGCATGGACGGAGGCTGGGGGGCTCCCTGGCCGGGGGCTGCACCCTCCTGTCCGGTCTTCAGGGTCAACCCCAGAGAACGGTATCAGCTACGGAGAGCCTGGCCAGCCTGGCCTCAGGCATGACGAAGACGAGAGACAGGAGCCCCAAGCTTGATTTACGGGAACAGAAACTCAGATAACCCCGAGAGAGGAACCGGGGGCCTGGAGGGAACGTGCCGGACCGAGTCAGGCATCTTGGCCGTGGCTCGGGGTCTGACCTCACACCCAGGCGGCGTCAGGCGGGGGACGGCAGGCAAGCTGCTGGGGTCGGACGCGGGGTGCACCCCGTTCCCCATGAGGATGGTGGGGAGCCCCTGGGGCTCGGCTCGGTAGGCCGGGCTCGTGCGTGCGCGCAGCCGTGCTGCACGCAGGCGTGGCTCATGCGTGCGCGCAGCCGTGTCGCGTGCAGGGACAGCGGCCCGGCAGTCCCGCGGCCAGGGCGGCGGGCTCGCGGGGGTCACATGCAGGGTGGGCAGCTTCCCCTGGCGGCAGCCAGCCAGGCCTCCAGCGCTCCGGGGCTGCGTCCCCGAGGCCCTGCATCCCAGCAGGCATGGCTGGGCTGGGCCACGCTGCCGGCTACTGCCAGGGGAAGGGGCGAGGGCAGCGTGCAAGCTGGGTACAAACGGGAGGGGGGCAGCCAGGCTTTCTAGAGGCGGGAGGGACAGAGGACAAGTGTATGTGTGTGGTGTCCAACCTACGGCCAACTTCAGCTGCAACTCTTGGGGCGAAAGGGGAGGGGAGAGAGAGGAAAGGGAAACCACAGGTCCGTGAGTCGCTCTGAAAACGCCCTTCTGGTGCAATAAAAAGCGCAAAAGCCGCGCGCACCCGGGGCTCACCTGAGTCTGGATGCTGGCTGTATTTCCCGATCACTGGGCCGCGGAACCGCAGTGGAGGCGGATGAAGGCGGGCAGACAGGGGAGAAAGAGAGCAGGTCAGGGCGGCTGTTATGACCTCGTGTGTCCAGGGGCAGTGGGGCGGCCTCTCTGCCCACCTGCCAGGCCCACGTGGGCAGCACGGTTGATACGGCCAGAGAGTGGGAGGGACACGGTGCGGAGGTGGGCGAGGGCCCAGGACCTCCGAGTGGGCGTTCCACTAAACAGAGCGCCACCTGTTCAGCAGGGAGGTCTGGGGCCCCTCTGGCTCTGGGGCCTGAGGGGGGTGCGGCTCTGAGAGGAGGGGTCCAGCGCAGCACCCCTCACCCCCTCAAGCCTAAGGGTGACTCTCACTGTGTCCAAAGCTGCTCAGGTCCCTGCGGTCTGTGCTGGGGTACCAAGCTCAGGTTAGACCAGACAGCATCACTGTGCCCTCGAAGCCTGGTCCCCTGGGCACCCCGGCTCAGGGACCGAGGGGGTGGCTGTGAGCCTGGGGTGCCCCTTGCCTGCATGCCCACCCAATCCAGGGGTGCCGAGGAAGGCTCCCCCAAGGGCAACTTGGGAGGCCCCAGCAGGGGACGGACCCCATGTGGCCACAGCTGAAAATAAGATCAGTCTCCCAGCAAGATGCTGAACGCATGCAGACTTGCCCAAGTCGGAAAACTGAGTCCAACACTCTGTTGGACTGAGTCTAGAACTGCTCCGGAGTCCAACACTGGCTGTTCTAGAATCCAGTTTGCACAACAAGGCTGAGGAAGTCCTCAGTCTTTTCCTTCTCTTCCTTCTCTCCTGGACACGCGCTCTCGCCTGGATGTCACACAGGCCTGGGGCACCAGCAGGCGTCTGACTTTCTCGGCGGCTCTGGCCCAACTCCGACACCTCGGGAGGGAGGGGCGGCCATCAGAGGCATCTAGTCGCTGTGGCGCCCGAGTCCGTCGGGGGGACCGTCCTGGGTGGAGGGGGCTCGGGTGCCCGGCTCTTGCCTCGCTCCGGGTGGTCAGATACCCTGGGCCTCGTCCCCGCGTGGGAGCGGCTTCAGTTCACCGGGAGCCGCACTGAGTTTGACTCTTAGAGCCGAATGGGCTACACAGATGGTCTAGCTTTTCTTTACATTATTTTTAACATTTACTGAGAAGTTCTCTGGCCCCAAGAGCAGCTAATAAACTCGGGAACACAAACTGGAAAGCAGTATCCCAGGGCAAGGGCGTCCCCGAGTATTTATCTTTCCCTTGATTTCACACGAGAGAAAAGGCCTTTGTTCCTTCCCAGGTGATGATGGGTCACAAAGGGACAGTGTGGCCACCAGGGGGTCATGTCCACCAGGACTGCAGAGGCCCGGGGTGCCCGGGAGGCTCGGGGTCAGAGCAGGAGGAGGGGAGGCACCGGGAGGCTCAGGGTCAGGGCGGGAGGAGGGGAGACCCTGGGAGGCTCGGGGTCAGGGCGGGAGGAGGAGAGACCCCACACCCTTGGGACATTGGGGACGTTCGGGGTCAGGGCAGGAGGATAAGAGACCCCATACTCTTGGGGCAGTGAGGAGGCTCGGGGTCAGGCTGGGAGGAGGAGAAACTGCGGGAGACTTGGGGTCAGGGCGGGAGGAGGGGAGACCCAGGGAGGCTCGGGGTCATGGCAGGAGAAGAGACCCCACACCCCTGGGGCAGTGAGGAGGCTCGGGGTCAGGCTGGGAGGAGGAGAAACCGCGGGAGACTTGGGGTCAGGGCAGGAGGAGGGAAGACCCCACACCCTTGGACATTGGGGATGTTCCAGGTCAGGCTGGGAGGAGAAGAGACCCCATACTCTTGGGGCAGTGAGGAGGCTCGGGGTCAGGGTGGGAGGAGGAAAAACCCCTGGAGGCTTGGAGTCAGGGCGGGAGGAGGGGAGACCCGGGGAGGCTCGGGGTCAGGAGAAGAGACCCCACACCCTTGGGGCAGTGGCCGCGCGTTCTAAGGGAAACTCATCCGGCAGCTGCTCAGTGCAGGGGTTCTGGGAGGACAGCGGGGCCCCTGGGCGCCCCCACTGCCCCCGGCCCCGCCCACCGCCGCCCCCGGCCCCGCCCACTCACGGTTGAGCAGCCCAAGCTGCAGGAGCGAGGCCAGGGCGGTGAGGATCATGAAGAGCAGCAGGCCGCCCCGGCGGCCCAGGACACGCACCGCCAGGCACATGGCCAGGCAGGACGCCAGGGCGATGCCAGCCGCCGCGTAGTAGTCGGCGTAGAAGTCCTCGAGCAGCGGCACCTTCACCTCGTGGCCCATCATGCTGCGGGCGAAGCAGTGGTGGATCCCGAAGCCGGTCAGCCTGCGGGCACATGGCGCGTGGGCCAGGGGGTCCCGGGGGCGGGGCCGCCGCGCAGGGGTGCTCCCGGTGCGCCCCGCTTTCCCGAGGCTGGGGGTCTGTGTCCACCAGCACTGTTCCCTCCAGACGCCGATTCAGAAGCTCAGCCAGGCCTCTCGGCAGCTCCTGGGCACCCCGCCCACCGCCCGCCTGCCCAGCCCCGGCACTCACGAGTTCACACACAGCACCACTATGTTCTTCCACAGGTTCCGGGTCCCCACCACCTTCACGATGCAGACCTTCCTGGGCCTCCGGGAGAGCTCCTTCTCCAGCTCTGCGGGAAAAGGCCCATGAGCCACACTCGCCAGGCCGGCGGGCAGGGGCCCCACTGACGGCCGGGGGTGAACTGGGGCATCAGGAGCAGAGTGGTTTCTGCTAAGGCGTGGAGGGCCTGGCTCTTGGGGAAGAACACTGACTTTGCAGGTGCAGCTGCCACGGGGCTGCAGGGAAGCAGGCCTTTCCCAGAGCTGGCAGGATGCACGAAGCAGCCACCCAAGTGGGCTCTGTCTGCAGGGGCTGCTGGGGGCACGGAGGCCCTGCTTAGGCTCTGGCAGGGGTTCTCCTCCTTGCGAAGTCTGATTGGTCTGCGTCTCCCTCTGCTCAGGGACTGGGAGACGCCCGCACTGCCCTGGTCCCCAGGCCACCCCTGTGGGCACAACAAGCTGGGCAGGTACAGTGCCCGCATCTTAGAAAGAAAGTGACCAAATGGACAAGGAGATCCAACCAGTCCATCCTAAAGGAGATCAGTCCTGAAAAATTCATTGGAAGGACTGATGCTGAAGCTGAAACTCCAATACTTTGGCCACCTGACACGAAGAGCTGACTCACTGGAAAAGACCCTGATGCTGGGAAAGATGGAAGGCAGGAGGAGAAGGGGGACAGAGGACGAGATGATTGGATGGCATCACCGACTCGATGGACACGAGTGTGAGCAAGCTCCGGGAGATAGCGATGGACAGGGAGGCCTGGTGTGCTGCAGTCCATGGGGTCACAAAGAGTCCGACACGACTGAGTGACTGAACAACCACAGACGCCCTTTTCAGGGGCCAGAAAAGGAAAAGGAGACTTAAGCAAGCAAGACTGTGGAAGCTGGGGAAGTGAGTAAAGACTGAAAGTGCACCGACCGGCGGCGGCTGGGGGCCTGAGGCGCGGGCAGCCCTGGTGGGGATGTCGGGCCCAGGCTGTCGCTGGGCTGCCCGCAGCACAGCCGTGCGGTTTCCCAGCCGTGACGCGGTCAGGGGACGTGGGACGTTACAACGGGGAGACTGATGGGGAGGTTTCAGAATTCTGTCTCTGCAACTTTACCATAAACCTGGGATGAATCCTAAACAACTGTACTAAAAATAAAGCCTGCAGTGGGGTACGAAGGCCTGGGGGAAGTGGGGTCGCCTCTGGAGGGGCCTGGGAGTGGCAGCCCTCTCGCGAGATGGGGTCTTGGGGGTATGTTCCCCTCCCGTACGACCCCAGGACGCCCTGCCTCCTCCCTGCCATCCCACGGGAGAGGGTCACCAACTCACTAGTGACAGCTGGGGGGAAAAACAGGCTGCTTAACCACAAGGGCTTACGAGGTTTTCTCTTCTAAAAATGTTTGGGGACTTTCCTGGTGGCCCAGTGGTTAGGAATCTGCCTTCCAATGCAGGGGATGTGGGTTCGATCCCTGGTTGGGGAACCAAGAGCCCACAGGCTACAGGCAATGAAGCCATCCACAGCTGCTGCAACCCCCGCACTGCACGGGAGACCCAGTGCAGCCAAAAAAGAAAGAAGTCCAGATCAGCCTCACCAACTGGGGCCCGGAAGGGAGAAGGGAAACCTCTCCTACATCTGAGGGATACCAGCCCCCCTGTCTCCAGAACCTTCTTCCTTCTCACTGTTCAGGCCCAGACTGGAGGCCTGTACCCCAGCAGGAACAGCGGGCCATCCAGCCGTCCGGCCATAGATGCTCCTGAGGTCCTTCTGACCTTTATCATCCCCTCTGCAGAAACAGGCTTATTAGGGTTACAGACACACTTTCCCCATGGTCAAAACACTGGAAGACTTTTAAAGAGCATGGACATGTGCTCCTAACACCTAACACTGATCCAGCGATATGAGCATCCTCACTGTTGGAAAACTGCTCGTGAACCTGCCGTCACGGCCACACTTGCTCACCATGGAAATCTTCCAAGAAGAAAAACTAAACGTCCATTAGTGCAGCTGTATAGATCTAAATTTTTCTGTACTGTGGCCCAAACTGAATTCCTGATACTTTCTAGTATATGAAATAGAGGTTGTTAAGAAGCTGTAGCAATTGTAATTACGACCCGAGTTTGTTTTTTTCCTAAGCATTAAACTCTGGAGCCCAAGTTGGCTGTGGTCTGCAGAGGTAGCTGCGTTATTCTGGGTGGAAACACATTGACCCGTCGGGGCTGCTGGTATCTTGCACGTCCCCGGCCGCTCACAGCAACGCAGAACTTCCCAGGTCTCCTCTGGTGAGGCCCTCGGGATGGACACCGGAGGCCATTCGGTCTCTCCAGAACTCTTGGGACTCCCTGAGGTCCTCACATGGGGGAACAGGAGGAGTGACAAGGGGCGCCGAGAGTGGACTCTGAGCACCCGCGAGTCGATGGGGAGATGCTTCCCCTCTCCCTGCGCCTCTTCCAACCTCTTGGAGCCAGAATCGAGATTCCAAGAAGAAAGCTAAGTCGAGCCTCTGGGGCTCCAGGCCTCCCCTGCTCCACCCGCTCCCCACTCTGCCCTGCTCCCCGCGATGGGCCACAGGGGAGCCGGCCCTGGCCAGGCAGGTGACAGCTGTCCTCAGCTGGGGGGCGAGGGGCCTGATGGAACCCCAGCTCTCGCCCTCTGGCTGAGGCTTCCTGCTCTGTGCCTCGGCTTCCCGTCTGATGAAGGGATGGGTTAATGACCAGACTGAAGCCGCTGTGGGGCTGCCTGGCCCCCAGGGTGCAGCGGCCTCCCTGGCCCCGGGCTCAGCTGACCCAGACCTTCCCGGCTTCTCCCCGACCAGCGAAGGGACTCCTTCCTGGGCCTGGGGGACCCCCGCTGACCCCTGAGGCTGACCCTTGAGGTGGCCTCTCTGCCCGAGGCCCCAGCGGCCTGAGGACCCCGAAGGAGCAGGAAGCTTATGCGCAAGGTCAGAGGCGGGGTGCTGGGGGCAGGGAGGGGGCCTGACACGGGGACCTGCTCCTCACTCGGGGTCCAGGACAGACGGACAAGGCAGAGCGAGGCACACGAGGCCGGGTCAACACTCCATTACCGAGCAGAGCTCAGGCAAAGCCCCCTTGGCCTGATGCGGGGACCCTTGAACCTCAGAGCGTTACCCATCTGACCTGGGCCAGGCGCTTCCCTCGGCGTCAGGCTGCCCAGAGAGGGCCTGCTGCAGGGGGACAGCGGACCGCCCTGACTGGCTCAGGAGGGAACGCCGGGAGTGGGGAGCCCTGCCCCAGCCCCAGCCTCTTGGGGCCCCTTTCCCAGAGGTAGAGGGGGATGATCTGATTGACAGAACAGGTTCTGAGGAGGGTCAAACGCACATGGCGCGGCTCAGCCCCGCCTGGCGGGGGTGGAGTCAGGGCGGGAGACAGCCGGGAGGGGCCTGGATTAGATGCTGGGAAGGAGCGTCCACGCAGGCAGTGCAGGGGGCAGGTCTGGAGCCCGGACACCCGCCGTTCCCCAGCTGTGCCCGGGTGCTGCCTCGGAGGGAGACCCAGGGGCGGGGACAGCCGCGTCCCCCGCGACCCCGGGCTGAACCCAGCACTACCCAAGTCTCCGGCAGGGAAGTGGGAGGAAGGCTGAGCACCGCCTTCCAAAAACAGGAGGGAAATGAATCTGTGCAATGAGGATGCAGACAACAAGCTCCTCCCAGACGGGTTGTAACCCGGAAGCAGCAGAGGAGGCGATGAAAGTGGGGAAACGCCAGAAACAAGGCACTTTGACTTAAGAGCGCTGATGTGCTAATGCACAGGCTTGGGCAAGACTGGGGACGAGGGCCGGACCATCGTGCGGTCCACCCGGTCCACCCAGCCCTCCCGCCCCGCCGCCCCACCGGGCCTGCCCCCGTCCCCCTCTCCTGCAGCAGTACCGAAGCCACTGCCACTGGGCTTCCAGGGCCCGCGTCCCGGCGCTACTGCTCACTAGCTGTGTGACCCCTGGCGAGATGCTCATCCTCTCTGTGCCTGTCCCCTCACCTGCAAACGGGGACAGTTACAGGGCCCTGTACATAGCTGCTGTGAAAGACCTCAGCACGCGCCAGTCACTTCTAGTGCTTACTGAACCCACAGCGTTCTGGGTTCCTTCCAAGATCTACTGGATCAGAGCTCGGGGTGCCGGGAGGGGGCCATGGGTCTGGTCCAGCTTGTGCTGACGTTCCTGATAAATTCTATGGATCTGAACTTTCCTGCTTCTTCCGACGCCCAGTCAATAGGTCCTGACTGATACAGACAACGGGGTATCTGCCTGAAGGTCCTTCTTGGGAGAGATGGCTTGAAGGCCAGGGCCACCCCCAGGCCAGCGTCCCTGGCCATGACTGCTGGCACCACACCCTGCAGGCAGGCAGGCAGGGCTGAGTGCCAGGAGCCAGCTAAGCCCTCGAGCTTCCCCTGAGGAGCAGGGGCACCTGAGGTCACGCCTCCGTCCGGACTTGGACCTGATCACGTTCCTAGTCGAGCTGGGGACCGACCATCACAGGAAGTGAGACCCCTGGATGGGGCCACTGCCTGGCAGTGCCCTCACAGGCACCAGGGGCGTGTTGTGGGGTGACTCCCTGTTCTGGAGGGGTGGCTGGCGGGTCCCCCACGCCTGGTGGGGCCTTGGGGTTGAAGGGAAGACGTGCTCACCGGGCATGACGCCTTTGATGTCACTCTCGGGATTCATGTGGTTCTTCTGCGTGAAGTGCAGGATCAGCTTCTTTGCCGACTCAAACTGGTGGGTGGCCATGAGCCACCTCAGGGACTCAGGGAAGATCCTGCAGAGAGACGGGGCACGGGTGAGGGTCTTTGCATTGCGTGGGGCGAGAAGACGCTCTGTCAGGGGCTGGGAGCGTGCAGGCAGGTCCGTCTGGGTTTCTGTCCGTGACTGTGGAGGCCAGTGGGGGCTCGGGATTCATGTAGTACCACCGGCCGAGAGAAGACTGTGGCCCTGGATGTTCCTAGTTTTCTTTAGAAAGTATAAAGTTGCAGGTTTTAAAAATATGGCAGAAAGGAGCAGTATCCTCCCAGCTGTGTCAAGAAACCCATGTAGACTGTTGAGCACAGCCCTGCGTTTCTAAAGCCCGTTCCAGCAACTCACTGAGTGCTTTTGTGACAGTCTGTCTCAAAAGAGGGGCTTCCCTGGTGGCTCAGACGGTAAAGAATGCAGGAGCTTGGGTTCCATCCCTGATCGGGAAGATCCCCTGGGGGAGGAAATGGCCACCCACTCCAGCATTCTAGCCTAGGAAATCCCATGGACAGATCTGTTTCAAAATACAAATGTTCATAGAACGATTTTAAGTTTTAAAAAAATGCCCCCATTCTAGCAACCTGACGGCACTTTCCCGGCCTCGCCTGCAGAGCTATGTCCACCTTGCTGCTGATACCTGGGACTCCTCCCTGAGAGGATGGTTTTCAAGGGTTATTGGCAACAGAGTCCTTGCTGGTTTGTGTTTAGGATGAAATGTGATGAGGATTCCCAGTGGGAGGAAAAAAAAAACCACCCAAAGTTGTGTATTATCATCAATGCATTTTGTAATTTTACATTTATAACGATATTTGCAAGTCGGCCGAAGAGAACAGCGTGCCTGTTTGGAGCAGGGTCAGCTTGCTTTTTCTGTAAAAGCCCAAACAGTCAATATTTTAGACTTTGCCTGCGGGCCGCGAGGTCTCTTCATAAACCACTGACTGCCACATGCCCAGGGGCGGGCTGTCCCCCCAGGACTTGCCTCTGAGGCTGGCGGCGCCCCTGGGTGGGAGACGGGGACGGCAGCACAGACCCTACGTCCCGCGCTCCAGTGTCACCTTGCCCCCTGTCGCTTGCAGGGTGTCCGGGAAGCGTGACCGATGCTGATAAGCAGTTATCTTTGCTGCTGCCCGGCACCTGCCCTGCCAGCTCTGGGGAGCCTCCAATTAAGAGTAAGCCAGAAGCCAGAAAAGCTGTCATGTCGAATCTTGTTTCAAAGTCACGTCACTCATGATGTAGCAACTGCCACCCCCTTTCCTGTTTGAGCAAAAATCAAATTTCTAAACGTTCATGATTATTCTGCAGAAAGAGCTGACGTCAGCGGTACATTGGGTACACTGGGCTAATCTCTGAGTGTTAATCTGAGCTGGGAGACCTGGGTCGTCACCAAGAGTCAGAGCTCCCCTCCCATGGAGCTGCAGGAGGACCCTCCCCAGGGAGGCACGGTCCAAGCCGGAAGCTGGGCTCAGGGAGCCCCATGTCTTCTCCCCTGGGAGCCCCTCAGAAAGCTGATAACACAGGTTTCAAACTGGAGGTACAGATCTTTTTTTTTTTTTTAAATAATAAAAGTTAATGTTTTACTGGCCTCTACTTTTTACAAATAACTCTGAATAATGTATGTCAAGCAAAGAGAAGCACTCAGAATCATATTAAATAGACATTAACATCTTGCCATATTTTATCAGAGCTTTTCTTTGTTATGAAATAACCTAACACAAATTCTCACCCTTATAGTTCTCAACGCCCTCTCCCATCCATCTTTCTGATTTATTTGAGTTTAGTGCCACGTTCTCATTTCTTGAGAGAGACACACAGATCATTAACTTTAATTCTTCTTTTCTAATATGTGCATTTTGGACTTCAAAATTCTACCTACTGTTTTAGCTACACTTTACAGTTTTTGATAAGGAGTTCTTGCTGAGATTTGATTCTAAATATTTTGTGATTCTCTCAGGATTTTTCCTTACCTATGACAAACCTTGTATATATTTTACAAATGTAAATGTTACATATATATGTATATATAAACATATGTGTACATGTTACATATATATCTATATATATACACATTTACAAACACACAGGGTTTGAGAGGAGGGTAGTGGTAGAGTTGCAATCTTGTTTCATTGATTTTCAGTTTTTTAAAATCATGTTGAGAAAACAGTCTGTGTTCCTGCAAGCTGGCACAACCAGAACCCTGGATCCAAGAGGAGAGATGGAGAGGAGAGGGAGGGCCCAGGGAGGGGGGCCCCTGAGGTTATGGGGGAGCAGCGGCCCTCGGACCAGAATGAACCCAAGTAAAGAAACTGCTCTCCCAGGAGACCTGGGCACAGGTGACAGGCAGGCTCTGTTAGCCACACGATCCGTCTCCGGTGGCAGATAGCACTGCAAACCACCTCCCCACGACTGGGTCTACACTCACTAGGCACCCTGCCACACGTTTCCCACGAGTTTAAGCCTTTCAAACTCGTCATGTGGAAGTAACATTCTCCCTACTGCACAGACGGGAAGACTCAGGTGAACAAAGTTCAGGGGCATCGTCCAGCTTCCAGGGGGTTAAAGGCAGAGTTGGATCAGAGCCCAGGCACTCCGACCCAGGACCCACGTCCAGGACCTCAGGGGTCACGGCAAAGACGCCCAGTCCGAGTGCGGGGACGTGCTCCGATGATGGGGGATGGGAGACAGATACGGATCCAGCGACACCCCCTCGGGCCCTCCAGACGCCACGGCGCCCCCCAGCCCCGGGTGTTTCAATCTGCTGCGGTCATAAAGGACTCGCTGAGCTGTCCGCCTGTGAGAAAGCCCAGGATGGCCACTGCAGCCTGGGTCATGTGCGGTGTGGCCACATTATGGGAACTTAATGAAATGTCTCCCAACAAGTACATAATGTAATAACACCATGGAAATTAAAAAGCCGGCCAGCGGCCCAGGGTCTGGCAGGAATGCAGCTGAGCCTCAGGAAAGGAAAGAGCCTGGTGGGCGGCTGGAGCCACATCTGCTGTGGGACTCACGCGTGGGACCAACACTAAAACGGCAGCCGCTCCGGTATTCCTGCCTGGAGGGTCCCACGGGCAGAGGGGCTTGGAGGCTACAGTCCATGGGGTCGCAGATGAGTCAGACAGGGCTGAGCTGCTAAACAAGAAGCAAGCCAGACTTGTCCTCATGGTCTGTTCTGCATCCCCGTCACCTGAAATATCCCTCAGAAATTAACACTTAATTCTGTGATCCTTTCATAATACTATGACGTTGATGCTCTGCAAAACTAACTCTATCCTCGAGTTGTTCTGTCTGTGATCCCGAGGCACTCAGTGTGGGTGACGTGCCTGCTGGCAGACGTGCTCGCATGCTGGTGATGCGACATCACCACACTCACGGGATAAATGTGAACTGGACACGGTCAATCCGGGGGGAAACACGGAAACCAGTGACGCCTTGCGGGGAGGGCCTTCGATCAAACAGGTTAGAGGGAAGCACGGGTGAGGATGGAGGAGCAGAACCGTGAAAGGCTTTGAGGATGGAGTTTCCCTGAACGTGGCTGAGAAAAGGGTCGTAGATGGTTGTTCTAAGGGTGCTCTGATTTAAAGAGGTGATTCTAGCTCTGGAGTATTACCAAGCATCACACGTATGACATTCTGAAAAGGCTCTCAAAATGAAAAGAAAAAAAATCAAAGACTAGAATTGAATGAAACACCAGTTGGAAGGATATTCTAAGTCTTTGAGTCAAAGCTCTTATAAAAATATACACTTTGCTCCAGTAGATAAGCTTTCACCTGAATTTTTTCTTTTAAACTTTCGTTCTGTTTGGTATTGAAAAAATTAGGCAAGGAGGCTCAGTTCAGGGTAGAGCAAATGGATATGAATTAGCTCTTTGAAAAAAAAGTTAAGTTCATGATTTAAATTTAGTAAATTAGGGAGAAGGGACAAGTACAAAATTAAAGAAAATTTGGCTCTCAGGATGGTTAAACCCCAGTCTTCCTAAGACAAATGAACCCTTCCTGTAAATTTCTGTGGAACAAGGAATTTTTTCATAATTAAATTGCATCCCATGAGCTGATAGTTACATAAATTCGGAACGCAGAACCTTTATTGGTTTTCAACATGATGCACACATAAGCTCCAGAATTCTTCCTCTACGGCAAAACTGTGGGGGAGATTTATCAGCAGGCCCAGTCTCATAGACCAGTTTTGTGACCTTGGGCAAGTCACCTCACCCCCAGGCCTCTGTTTCCCCATCTGTGGAATGGGGTGAGGGTGTGTCGTGACACCAAGGCTCCCCCAGCCCCAACATTCTAATTCATTTCAAGGGGGCTTGTGGCGACTGTTGCCTCTTTCTGGAAGTTAAAAAAGGTGTTGCTCATGCAGTGCACGGAACAGATATTCCAATGCTGCTTTAGGTTCTGCCAGGATGGGTGGAGTCAGTCCCTAAGACGCCTTCGCAGCTGGGCTTTTAAAGGTTCGGCAGCTCTGAATGGACCGCAGCGTGGAACAGCTGGGATATATTTAAAACGTTCCTCAGTTCCCGCTCAAGACAGGGGTTACTTGGAATTCATCTGGACTCATTTCCTCCACTTCCTTGGCCTCCCTTCTTTCGGCTCCTTTTACTAATTGATTCACGCGAAAGGTGATCAGGACGCAGAAAGTGATAGACACGTGGGCATTCAAACGTAATACTGCAGGGGAATTAATTTGGCATTTTTGCCAACGATAAAAATAAAATGTGCTGAGAAACGATGTGAGGAGGTAAGTGGGCAGAAGGAGCAGAGCCTCTGTGTGCTTCTTTTTCTAACTGGAATTCCATCAGCTCCTCTGAACAAGCCGCCTGTTACAGGGAGCCTCGTGGACCCCGTGGGGAGCATCCCCTCGCCCCCCGGCCTGTGGCTGCAATCTCAATCCCCTCGGGATGATCATCGAGGCCACAAACGGAACCCCGATGGCTCACCGTGACTGCAGACCCAACTCCGGGAGGCGGCCTGTTGTGTCACACCTCGGCCGACCCCAAAGGAACAGTCACAAGGACCGGAGAGGCCTCCCACCTCCTGCCAGGACCCACCCTCACGTGGGGCTGTTGTGGGCTTTGCTGGAGGGCCTTCAGCAACCGAAGGAGGCTTGGACCCGGCCACTCGATCCGTCCAGGGATTCTTGCCAGTTGCCAGCCGGGCAGGCAATCAGCAGCTGTTGCCAGAAGGCCACTTCCCTAATACCTGCCGGCCGCCAACAGCTCCACCCTGCCGCTCCCACAACACACATGCACACGTAACACACCACACAACACACACACGCACGCAGCACACGCATGCACGCGCACCGCCTGAGCTCGGCCTGGCCCCCAGCCTCCGAGATTCCCAAGCTGGTCTTAAGCGACCCCTGGCTTCCCCGTGGTGGGCAGGGTATCGGGGCGGATACTGGAGCACAGGCCAGGCACTGGGCCTCGGTGTGGCTCCGGGGTCAGCACCGCCGGCCTTTGGAGCCGAGGCCAGACCCGGCGGTGGCGCCTCACTTCTGACTGGCGCCTCTCTCCACATCCACTTGGAAACGTTTCAGTTGACTGCAGGGCTTCCTACTATTTTACATAATCTCTGCCTACTCAGAAGGCAAAAATGGCACTGCCTCTAGCCTGAGGGCTCCTGAAAATTCCACCCATCAGCAAATCCCCCTAACCCCAATTTAGAGAGCATTCCGATCTGCTCATCGGGTGCTTATGACTGACACGTGGCCACCGCTCTCGCGTCTGTGTTTGCCTTTGTCAGCGTTACCTGATCTTCCCCATCCAGATAACTTATAGACAATCAGGATTTCATGGGGCTTCCCTGGTGGCTCAGACAGTAAAGAATCTGCCTGCAATGTGGGAGACCTGGGTTCCATCCCTGGGTTGGGAAGATCCCCTGGAGAAAGGAACGGCTGCCCACTCCGGTATTCTGACCTGGAGAATTCCATGGACTGTATAGTCCACGGGGTCTCAAAGAGTCGGACACAACTGAGTGACTTTCACATACATACACAGGATTTGATGGGTGTCCCAGGCGACACAGGGGTAAAGAAGCCACCTGCCGATAATGCAGGAGATGCAAGAGACGCGGTGGGTTCAATTCCTGGGCCAGGATGATTTCCTGGAGAAGGACATGGCAACCCACTCCAGTGTTCCTGCCTGGGAAACCCCATGAACAGAGGAGCCTGGGGGGCTACGGTCCACGGGGTCGAAAGAGTCGGACAGAACTGAGTGACTGAGCACACGTGGGATTTGACTAAAACATTTTTTGTTGTTTTCGTTGCAAGTTTCCTGAAACTCTCCTTAAATTAACTATCTGACAAGCTGTACAAATAATCACTGCAGTCAATCGAGCTCCCAGAGGCGATGTGTCTTTTATGACTCACTTCTTCCACTTTCCTGGGAGGAAAACGTTGTCCCGTGGGGCCTAACCTCTGGTGACGGTGTAACTGAGTCGGGTTTCCTTCATGGGGTGCAGGGCGTCCTGAGGCCCTTGTTTTACGTCTCCATAGTGTTATTTTGACCCCCTGTTGTAAAGAATCTGCCTGCAGTGCAGGAGACCAGGGTTCCATCCCTGGGTTGGGAAGATCCTCTGGAGAAGGGAATGGCAATCCACTCCAGTATTCTTGCCTGGAGAATCCCATGGACAGAGGAGCCTGGCGGGCTACAGTCCGTGGGGTCGTGGAGTCGGACACGGCCGAGAGACCAACACACACGTTGAAATAAATTTCCTCTTGATGCAGGAAGGTGTTTTGTTCCCGTTGAGAGTGGGCAAGACAAACAAACGCTGGGATGCACATGTACGGTCCTCATGCTGGCTCGGGAGTCACTGCGGGCCTTGACCTCGGCCGGCAGACCAGAACTGGGCCAATCTCTCTCTGCCTCAGTTTCTCCATCTGCCCTTGAACCTCCTCCAGAGGGTCTGAGTCACAGAAAGTGCCGGGCAGCATCTGACTCTGAGCAGACCCTCAAGAAATGTTAAAAATCAGTATTATTCTGGTCAGAGTGGTTCTGGCGGTATTTAAAAGAGCCAAGTAATATTTAGGAGTGCTTATCTATTGGAATTGTTAATCATTTTTTTCAGGATATTTATCTAACATGAGGCCCTTCAAATGCTTTACAATGGCTTGTTTCTTGAAATTTTTAAAAATTAAGGTTGCTTGCAGCACACACCACGTGCCCAAGGGTTGTAAGTGCTTCTCCTCCAGTGAGTCCCCAGGCCAGCCCGCTCGGATGGCTGCGGTGTCAAGGTTCACCTTCCCTCTGAGGGATGGACAGACTGCTTGTTCTCCGCTGTTCCCAGGGCCGCGAGAGCCTCCTCTCAGGCCTCTGTGTTCCCGTGGGGGTGACTCCCTCCTGCTCTCCTGGACGCGTCCCAGGTCTCGCTGAGCGCCGGCAGCGCTCGGTCGGTAATCCCGGACCTTCACACGTCGTGAACCTTCTCAAGGCAGCTGACGCCACGCGTCCAACAGGCGAGTCTCGGGGAGACCCTGTTCGATGCAGGGAGTTGGCTGGGAGCCTGGGGGTCATGAAGGGAGACCATGCCCAGGTTCCCTGTGGGGTGAGGGACACATGGGTGCCAGGGCAGGTGGGCAAGGTGGGGCCTTGCCCTCCCAGCAGATGCCACCATGGGCCACAGCTGGAGACTCCCAGACATGCCTGCACGTGAGGATACGTTCTCACAGAGCAGATAAAATCACTGGATTCGGTACCGAGGCTTCTGTGTCGTCTACCGGTTCCAGGAATGCCTGCAACTTCCGCCGTCTGAGATGACCCACAGGGACTGCACTGGGCAGCAGGTCATGCATGGCATCTTGCAGACCCCAAGGCTGGCACCTGCTCACGTCCCGGCAGAACCAAGAACCCCTTCCTACAAGAAGGGTGTGCTGTCCACAGCCGACACGTGTCTCCTTTCACACCTTGTCAGCATCTTCGTTGGACCAGGCCCCTCGTCCCGTAAGCAGACGGCTGGCTGTTCCTTCTCACGGGGCAGCCTGGCACGCAGCAGCCCCCTGGGACTCGAGCCGACAGCCTCCCTGGGGGGCTTCCTAAACCACCCTTGGACATTCGGACCCAGGAGGTCTGGGGTGGGCCCCGTGGTGGTGACGGTCCAGGCCGCACTCTGAGAACCACTGACGCTCGCAAACCAGCTTTTAATGGCTCTCCACACTTGTGAGTGTTTTTAGGGCAGCTTTTTGATGTCCTGGTTTCCCTGGCGAAAACCAGAGGTAATCCCACCAACCACCAGCTTGGACCTAATCCGAGAATATCAGGTTAACACAGCCTCGCAGACAGGAGCCTAGGACTGATCTCGGGAAAAGCGCTTCCTGAAAACTTGAAGACACGTTCAAGTTGCCAGACCTGATGGCGCACCTGCCTCGCAGGAGGCACCCGAGGCTGCCCTCCCTGACAAGCTGCTTCTCCACGAGGCAGGAGCGTGTGTGTGTGTGTGTGTGCGCACACAGGAGGCACCCGAGGCTGCCCTCCTTGACAAGCTGCTTCTCCACGAGGCGGGAGCGTGTGTGTGTGTGTGTGTGTGTGTGTGTGTGTGTGTGGACAGTGGGCCCAACACCTGGCAGATACTCCCTGAAGAAGCGCGGGTGTTCTGTTTCAGCAGAGGCCTCCCCGGGGACCTCGCTGAATTGCTGCGCCTGTGGTAAGGAACCCACTTGCCAACGCAGGAGGTGCAAGAGGCTCGGGTTCAATCCCTGGATTGGGAAGATCCCCTGGAGAAGGAAATGGAAGCCCACTCCAGTCTTCTTGCCTGGAGAATCCTGTGGACAGAGGAGCCTGACAGGCAACAGTCCATAGCGTCGCACAGAGTGGGACGCCCCAGCGCACACAGGGTCCGAGGCAGACGGATGTGCCCATGCTCCTGCTCACAAACCATCCTGGGGGCTCAGCTCCTGCAGAGATGCTCTTCAGGGGGCGACAGCGAGCAGCGACATTTCGGAAGCGTGACAAAGCATCTCCACCGTCTCTGGGAACCCTTCCTCCTGGGTTTCCCCCCAGCCCTGCAGGCAGAGATGCCGCACAGCCAGCCTTCGCCGGCACCTTCTCGGTCCCGGGTCACTCTCCGCAGGGAGACCCCCCCAGGCCAGCCAAGGCCACGTCTTCTGTGCACACCTTCCTGATTGTGTACCCCACACTCTCCCCAACATGCTCAGTGAGCGCACACCTGGACCCCCGAATACAGCCGCCCTCTGGAGCATGCTCAGCCCCCAGACTCTGGTTACACGACCCGCATGCTCAGAGGCTGCAGCCTGGCCAGCCACATGGAGCCAGCTTCTGCCCAGCTCCCATCTGCCGGGACCACGTCTCCACCCAGAACTTGGTCCTATCTCCTCTTTCTGATCACTTAATCTCAGCAAGGCCCATTTCCTCAGAGAGGCTACCCCAAGCTCCTTCTTCCCGTGGCTTTGTCCCACTTCTCCTCGTGCTGCTTATTAGAAAGTGTGCCGTTGGCTCGTTAACTGCTTTTCGGGCCGTGGCCCTCCTCACCCCCCAACAAGCATGAGCACAGGCTGTACTCAGAGGCCCTCGTGCCTGGAACCACATTCGGTGCGGGCAGGGAAGGGCGACCGGTTAGCACAGGAGGTGAATTCACTTCTCGGTCAGAGTGCTCTGTTTCAGACTTCGCAAGATGCAGACTCCCTGATGTATACTGTCTGGCCTCGGTGATGGGTCCCCTTGGTGAGAATCTCCTTCCACGTGGGTCTTGGATCCAGCAATTCCCCGTGGGACTTTCATGTCTGACCCCGAGAGTCCAGTGAGCATCTGTGGTTTCTCCATCAGCTTCCAGCCGTGAAGAGCGATAGGAATTTGGAGGAACGCTCCGGCCCGTGTAGTGCAAACTTCCAGGTGCCAGCGTCTCAAGGGTGAAGTCTCCCCGCGCAGGGCCCGGGGCAGTCAGCCAGGTGTGGAGCTGAGTGAGGCCCTGCCGGTGCGGAGACCTCCCGGTCCTGTCACCACTGACGCTCCGAGGGCCGGCTTCCTCCTGGGGCCTCAGTTCTAGGTTCAGACAGGGCCTGAGACCTCAGCCCTGTGCGGGGGCTCACCCAGAGCCCTGGGCCCCTTTCTGGCTCAGATGCCCTGCGGTGGCCTCTGTGTCACTCCTGCTTGCATGCTGTCCCGGGCGCGGGCCCCGGTACCCTCTTTCCTGCCCTGGAGGTCAACACTGTGTCCGTAATCAGTTGAAGCAGCCTCTTACCTAGTGTGTGTCTGGCAGCTCCCAGCCTCCATCTGGACCAGACCTTCATCTGCACTTTGCCTCCGTGCGCCATGCTCACCCCGAGTTCCGGGGACTCTGTATCGTGTGCTCTGCTTTTGTTGTTGTTCAGTCACTCAGTTGTGTCCAACTCTGCGACCCCATGGACTACAGCATGTCAGGCTTCCCCGTCCTTCACCATCTCCCGGAGTTTGCTCAAACCCATGTCCATTGAGTCAGTGACGCCATCCAACCATCTCATCCTCTGTCGTCCCCTTCTCCTCCTGCCTTCAATCTGTCCCAGCATCAGGGTCTTTTCCAATGAGTTAGCTCTTCGCATCAGGTGGCCAGAGTTTTGAAGGTTCAGCTTCAGCATCAGTCCTTCCAATGAATATTCAGTGGATTTCCTTTAGGATGGACTCTGGTTTATGGCCTCTGTTCACACACCTGCTCCTCAGAGTTGTTCCAAAGCACAGGCACGCTGCCAGGCACCCAGACCGCATATAAATAGTGGTTCTTAAATTAGAGTGACTTTCAATATTTTGGTCACCAACAGCCGGGCGTGCTGGCTGGCTGCAGCTCCTGCCCTCCCCAGAGGCCAGTTCATGCTTCAGGAGTGAGGAAGCTCCTCCTGCAGCAGAGGGTGGAAGGGTGCTCATCAGGGGACAAAAAAGAGGGGGCACTTCAGTGGCCTTTAAAAGCCAGTGATGCCCCCGGAGCTGCGGACGGCTGTGGGCAGCGGTGGACCGCGGTTGCCTCGACTGGCCCCCATGCCTGCGGGCCTGCAGCCCTGGGAGGGGCTGTGCCGACGGTAACAGCGAGAGCTGCGATCCGCCAGCGCTGCGCAGGCCAGACGCGTGCCAGGCGCCTCGGGGGGCCCGACGTCGACGAGAGCAGCTGACTGGGGTGGAGCGGGTCCACCTCAAAGCCGGGGCGCCCAGGCGGGAGCCACACGGCGTCCGTGTGTCCGGACGCCGCCCATCTGTCTGTCCGCACACACTCCTCACTTATCAAAGCACCCCAGGTGCCCTTTTCCCCATCAGTTTTGTTTTTACATTTGTGTGTTTCAAAGAACATCTTTAGGTTTTATAATGTATTCACATAAACGAATTTTTTTTAACCTTGCCTGTCATTAAATCTTGATGTATTTTTAAAATTGAAAATAAAAAATAAGATAAATCCTCTAGCACTTGGCATGGGAGCCGGGCCCCCAGACCCGCTCCAGGAAACCCCTCCGGGCCACTTCTCCCCATCAGGCGCCGTCCTACCTGCGACAGGTGGGAGCAGAGCCTGGGCAGAGCCTCGGAGCCTGGCGCTGATGGAGACGCCGCTGCCTGTCCTCACAGGCGTCTGAGTCTCCGAGAGGCCGTGTGGATGCCTGGGCCTCCAGCCCCCCAGGGGTGGCAGATAGCACCACTGCCCCTGGGAGCTGTGGAGGCAGGGAAGCCTCCAATGTGGGGGGGCAGGGTGTTCCTGACAGCAGGGTGGATGTGCCGGGGCGGCAGGCTCCTCTCAGCAGTGGGGAGGTCAGGGATGAGGCACCGAGGCTGAGGGCAGTAGACAGCACAGCGCTTGGCTTGAGGGCCCGCGGGTGTCCCCAGTTTTGCCCTCTGTGCACTGGGGCCGTGAGATGCCCAGCCTGACGCACCTACTGTGTGTACAGGGCTTGCCATTTGTGTTGGCAGAAATGTGATGCGAGCAAGTGTTAAGTAAGGAAATGTCCCGGAATTCCAAGCCAAGTGAAGCCAAGCCCTGGGCTCAGCAAGAGAGTGACCAGAAAAGGCCTCCTTAGGTGATAAAAGGAAGGGCTGCCCACTCCATCCTGCCTTGGGGAACGGTTTCTTTCTTCGCCTCTCACAGCCCTGCTGGAAAGACCAGGACGTCCTGAGACATGCGGGCTCCTGCGGGAGCAGAGCCGTCCAGCCCTGGGCCGGCTGGGGAGGCCGGCCTTGGCCCGAGGGCGGCCTCCTGGCGGGTGGCCCTTACCTCATCTGGCCTCCTCCCCACTGCTGCCCGACTCTGCGGACACCCTGAGCGGGAACCCAGCTCTTGAGGAAAGCCACCTGAGTCCAGGCCACACGACCGCTCTGCCGGGGCTCCACTGGCAGGTGAAGACGGGCCCGCCTACTAAGCTGAAAGTTGGCCGCTTTCTTCCCCTCTCCGGCAGCTTAGAAAAGGAAGCCCGATTAATACCTGTCTCGGCCACAGTGAACACTTAAAAGCAAAGACACAATTGACTTCCGGCCAGAAACTGGTTTTCATTAGTGACTAAATAACAGGAACACAGCGGAGCTGGTAAAAACCTCTCTGGTGTCTCATACTCGGGGCTGGGGCGGGGGTGGAGTTTGGCACATAAGTGGGATGGGAGGGAAGGAAAGAGAGAAAAGAGGCTTTTCCGGAACGGGTACAACGCTCACTTTCTGCGTAAACACCTCTATAGAAGGGCGGTGGTTTTTCAACTTTGGCTAAACATTAATCCCCTGAGGAGTTTAAAAGCCTCTAGTTGACAGGTCATACCCCCAGGCCAGTGTGTTCACTTGCTTTTTTCCCCTAAAATCAGCAAGCCAAACACTAAAAGTTACACGCAGTTCTAAAAGCCCTAGTGGACTCGTCCAGGACAAGGGGTGGTCAAACCCCTGCAAGAGACCACAGACTAAATGTTCCTGACTTTGCCACATCGTCTTGGTCTTACCTGCTCAACTCTGACAGCATGGCGTGAGAGCGGTCATGGATGACAGAGGTGGAAACACGTGAACACGGCCGTGTTCCAATAAAACTTTATTTACAGACACGGACAGCGGGCCGGAGTCTGCCCAACCCTCACCCAGAGGAGACGGAGAGGGGCTCTGCCAAACCTCTCCTGAACATTGTCAAACAGGTTTCCTCCTTCCAACATGGGACCCTGCCCTTCGGAAGCCCATTAGGGACAGCTATGTCAGAATGTCCGGCATCGGGGGAGCCCAGCCAGATGATGGGGACAGAGGGGGCGCCCAGGGCTCGTCCTGCTCCTCCGTCTACGTTCATGTATGTTAGAATGTTTTGCAAGGTGAAACATTTAGAAGAGGAAGTTTTTAAAAAAAGAGAGAGAGAAACTCCCTCATTAGGAGCCACAGGCTGAACCTGGGGGCCGTCTGGGGCCGGGGCGGGCGGGGTGGGTACTCACGACCAGTACAGCAGCATGAGCAGGAAGGGGCAGATGATGAGCGCCTGCAGCACCTGCCAGTCCCGGCACAGGGCGGCCAGCCCCGGCATGAGGAACTGCCCCGCCGTGGCCACGAGGCTCGCCACCATTGTGATCATGAATCGCTTCCCTGGGGGGCACAGCTCTATTCCTGGAACACAGAAGGGACGAGAGAGCCATGAGCGCCCAGCCTGCCTGCCCCCTTTCCGGCCGAGATGCTTGTTTTTTAACAGCTGGATGAGCTTGGGTCCCCAGCGTGAAGGGTCGCAGGGCAAGTCCTGGCAGAAGAACACAGGGACGGAGAGCAGCCAGGATAGGAGACGCTGCTTCAGACGAAGACGGAGCGTGACTTCACTCGCAGCCCCCAGGCCCTCTGCTGCCCTTCCTCTGCCTGTGCCCTGCACCCTCCCCACCTCCGCTCAGGGCGCAGGAAGTCCTCCAGGCCCCCCTTCACAGCCCCGCCGTGTGTCCCAGTTCCCCCTGGACCCTGAGTTCCAGGCAACCTGCTCACACATGAGCCCAAGTCAGATTAGCCACACCCAGCCTTTCTTCTGAACCAGACAGGAAGCAGACCAGGAAGCAGACTGCATCTCCTAAGGGTAGAACTCACTGGAGCCCCCCGCTCCCCACCGCCCTTGGAACTCCACTGCCCCCCGCCCCTCGCCCTGGGCTTCCCACGCAGCCCTCTCAGATGCCGGCTCTGCCAGCAGGGGCAGGTCTGATTCACATTTGAAGCTCCAAAAACACAGTGCCTGCCTTCAATAAATTTCGGAGCTCCAAAAACACAGTGTCTGCCTTCAATAAATGTCAAGGTCATCACAGTCCCTCCTGTTTACAAGAATCTATGCTCTTAATCTGACCTTGAGTAAAGAAGATGGTCCTCAAACCTTGAACTGTAGCATCCAAGTGACAGCTGGTGTCCACCCACTGCATGAACTCTTGTAATAAAAGTCCCCAATACTAGAACACGCAGCTGGGTTTCATACATGTTGCCCCTATAGAGCACGTAGTCTGTTTGCTATTCTTTGTCAACAATTTGCAGGATTCCCTCAAGTGTGCTTTTATTTATTTTTTCTTTAAAAAGTGTCGTTAAAATGAATTTTTGAAAAAGCAGAAGTAAGACCCTCAGGAGATACTCCTTCTCATGCCTCTGTCCCCAGATGGTGGGTCAGTGGCTACAGAACCCCCTGCCGGTTGTCCAGAGCTCAGAGCAGAGGTCAGAGGTAAAAACGTAGCAAGAAGGGAAGCAGATGAGGGGGGAACAGGAGAATCACATTTGGTCACAAGGATGGAATCTGTGCTAACAAGGATCACGCGGTATGCCAGCCAACACCTCCACCAGCTCACACACAGAAGAAACCAGAGTCATCAGAGTCTCGACCTCCGCCCTGCCACAGACAAACAGGTCACCCTCACAGCTGTCCGTGGGTGAGAGAAACCTGGCCTTGCTGATAAAGAACCTTTGCCATTTAATGAAGAAAACGGGACTAAACAGCCCTCTCCTGGCCATTTACTGTGATGCCGTGACTTTCAGTGCCCGGGTCAGGTTCAGTAAAGGATTACTTCTTAGCATGGCTTGGGTATTCACCCCAGATCTGGCATTTCTGAGCTTAAAAATAAGAAAGAGATCAGGGTCTTTTAGAAAAGACTGACAGTAAGTGGCAAGTTCCAGTTTTCATGTACTAAGCAGGAGCAGAGGATGTGTTGCTATGGGAACCAGAACTCAGCATCAGCCAGGCCAAGTGTGATGCTCTGAGGCTCAGCATTGGCTTGGGCCAGATGAGAAAATCGAGCACCTGGCCACCCGGGTAACCTACAAACAAAGCCAGAGAGGTAACCACGGCTTCACGTCCTGGGGCCCTGCACGCAGCTGGCAGCTTTCCCCTTCCCTGCCCGGCTCTTTAATTTCACCATGCAGTAAGCAAACATCTGCAGCTGCCGTGGTTCCCCCGGATCACTTGGGGACGTCTGGTCCCACATACCAATCTGCATTACGTGCTGACACACCCAGGGTCACAGGTAACGACCCGAACCTGGGTCGAGGTTTGTGGATGACAAAGGCGCTTTGCCCCTCCACGTGTGTGATTCCACAATCTGACTCCGCCCTCTCCCCTCGCTGCGGCAGGCTCCTCTATTAGGGTTACATTGCCAGGGTGTGCCTTCTAGAGGGTCTCTCCTTGCTCTCCCTGAGTGGCCCGAGGGCCTCTAACTCCTGGCTACCTGGGCCGGAAGCAGCAGCACCACCTGGGAGCTCGTAAGAGACACAGAGCCCCGGGCTCCGCCCAGACCCGCACGAGCACGTCTGCACTTTAACTAGATCCCCAGCTGCCTCAGGGAGAGGCGCTGGCTCACCGTTTCCCCCAAACCGTTAAGCATCACCCCCAGCGGGAGAAATGTTTTTGCCTCCCAGACACACATCGACGAGAGCTGAATAAGTAACATCATTTCCGGACCTCTCCAGGGCTGCTGTTCGCTACGAACGCTAGCAGAGGTTTTACTTTCTCCCAGGTAGCAAAACGTAGAGCATCCCAGCAGGTCCACGGTATTTTAGCCTTCCTGCTGGGGCAGTGGAAAAACACAGCGATCTGATGTAAGGACACGCGGATGACACCTGCAGACAACGACCTTCCGCCTTGACTCACCGGGACTGCTTCCAAACTGCCCGAAAGCAGCTCTGCTCTGAAGCGTGGCTGTAAAGATGTTTTTTAAAAAAGCAATTATCAAAGAACCGCAGGCACTTCAGGTTTTCCATTAATCACATATTCCTTTTGGACGATGAGAAATCAGCTTTTCTGAGGTGAGGAGAGGAAGGCGTTCTGCAGAGCGTGAGTCCCCGAGTCCCTGCAGCCAGTGGGGGTTCCGGTGGACGGTTCTCCCGAGAGAGGCCGGGCCCAGGGCTGCATATGGGCGCTCCGGACCCTCATTCTCTCTTAAATATATTGTAAATAGACTTCCTGTGCATTTACTGCAGGAAGGCAGGGGGTCGACGTTTTCCTGAGATCACGCAGTGTTCCCGGCTTCTCTGGAATGAATCTTCGGGGTTTTTCCGGGCGGGGGTCGGCACTAACGCAGGAGTGCGCCTGTGCAGGAGGAGGAGGCCGGGGCCTGGCAGGGGAGGCGGGGCCCATACAGCCCACGGCGGCGCGAAGTCGCCCGGCCTCTCCGTGCTACCCCCTCTCCTGGCCCACGAAGTCGGTGACATCTGTCAGCCGCACAGTGATGCACGTCTAGCTGCCGCACCAGGCTGTCGTCCCTGCAGACCGCAGGCTCAGACCGGGCATGGAACGAGAAGTCCGTCAAAGCACAGGGCGCTGTGGAGCGCTCGGCCGTACCCACGGAGGGGCGAGCCGGCCAAGGGCCACCGGGCCTGGTGCAGCCGCTCAGAGGCCACGCGTGCAGACGCGGGTCCTCCACCCTGCGCCCCGTCCTCCAGCCGCCTCTTACCAGCCCAGCAGCTCAGGAGCTGCTGGAGAGAAACCACCCAGAGGAGGAGGACGGCGGCCCAGGGAGCGGCCCCGGCCCCCCGCCTGGCCCCCAGCCTTGGGGTGCTGCTGCCCCCCTGGAGCTGGGCTCCTCCCCGTGTCCCACCAAAGGGTGTCGCTCTCTGGCCGCTGCCCCCGGACACCTGCGGGCCCCTCTCCTCTCCCTTGCTTCCTGCCGCTCACCGTGCTGGCCCGGAAGGGGACACTCCACTCACTAATTACCATCCCGGCTGAGGACACGGGGCCCCCAGAGCCGCGAAAGACAGACCCGCCACATGTCATTGTGGAATTCCTTATTATAGCAGGAGCGTCCGAAATCGCCAGTCATGGGGACTCAAATAGCACTCGAGGGCGTGAGCGCAGAAGGCTGCGATTATCTTCCCTGCCCCCGGAAAACTTGCTTTTCCTCTCAATTTAGGACCTGCCAACCCAGTGGAATGGTTAAAACTGCCTCCATTTAGAGGAAAAGAAAATAAAAAACATAGAAACACCAATATTTCCTACAAATCACGTTCCAGTGTCTGCCAGACGCGCTGATGCAGACGTTTAATGCTCAAATGCGGAAGAACCACACAGCTCACCCGCCAGGCGCAGGATCTTCAGCGCTGGGCTGAGGCAGGCTCCCCTTTCCTGGGGCTGAATGCGTAGGTGGGCATTTTTCACGTATTAAACTCACTTGATCTGCTCAACTCTCTGATGGTACTGATTTTGTTCTGTTTTTCAGAAGGACACCTGGTTTGTCAATTTTATGGTGTCCAGCACAGTATCTTACAGACACTGTTGTTCAAAAGATAGTAATTAAATAAATTATTTTTATCAAGCCACAAAATTGTTATAGTCAGTACACAATGATTTGTTCCTTAAATTCAATTAAGTGTTCACTATTTGGACTCCCATCAAATATTCAATGACAGACAATATGAAACTAAGTCATTTATAACACACATTCCTAGTGTAATATTACGAATGAAGTTTATTTTTTAAAAAACTTTTTACTTTATATTGAGCTCTAGTGTAAGTGGGCTTCCCAGCTGGTGCTAGTGGTAAAGAACCCTGCCAACGCAGAAGATGTAAGAGATGTGGGTTCGATCCCCGGGTCAGGAAGATCCCCTGGAGAAGGAAATGGCAACCCTCTCCAGTATTCTTGCCTGGAGAATCCCATGGACAGAGGAGTCTGGAGGGCTACAGTCCACGGGGTCACGAAGAGTCATGTATGTGACTCAGCATGAACTAGTTTAAGTGCTGTTTTTAATAATCGTTTTTCTATCCCTGGGCTGGGAAGATCTGCTGGAGAAGGGACAGGCTACCTACTCCAGTATTCTGGCCTGGAGAATTCCATGGACTGTATAATCCATGGGGTCGCAAAGATAAGACACGACTGAGTGACTTTCACTTTACACAAGAGGACCCTAAAGCCCAGGGTGATGAAGTGGCTTGTCCAGGATCACATGGTAAAGAGGGAACAAAGTAGGAACTGAAGCCAGGTGTCCCCTGCCCCTGTGTGTCCGCCCCTGCTCTGGGCTGCAGGGAGGCCTCCAAGCAGAGTCCCTGGTGGCTCTGGCCTCTCAGTGGGACCTGCCAGGATCTCAGCTCCTGGGGCTGGGTCCACCTGAAGATGCCCACGGCCCTGGCCCAGAGCCTGGGAAGGAGCCGGCCCGGGGCTGGGGCGTCTGTCATGTGAGGACGGCAGGGCAGGCTCTTCCTGGAGGGTCCAGCGGCAATGCCTGCGCTCCCCGCGTCTTAGAGCCCCGCGACGGAGCCTGTCAGGGTCACAGGGGCTGAGACACACCAGTCAACCCGCAGAAGCCGGTCTCATGCGGGATCTCATGAGGCTCACAGAGCCACACGCTGATCACAGGTGCAGGAGACACCGCCACAAAGCCAGCTGCAAGGCATGAGCCACAGAGCCCAGTGTCCTTCCCAGATAACGGGTTCTTTCCACCACCTTATGCTTCTTTGAATGAACATTATAATTACTCAAAAGGAGGGAGAAGGATTTAAGTGTTCACTAGTGTTCTGCTCAAGGAACGCTTCTGTTTAAAACCAGTGGCTGCTGTTCAGCGTACACGTGTAAGCATTTCAATGAATACCAGGCCACAAGTTCTTTAATAAAAGGAAAATAACCCAAGAAGAGAAGTGACTTGAAACAGCAGAATGGGTTCGAGTGCGTTGAAATCCTGGCGTTTCGGGTCTGCTGAGTGTTTTCAAGCTGAGGGAAGGAGCAGAAACGGAATGGGTGATTTTCACGTCCAGAACAGAGTTCAGGAACCACCACCCAGGCTTCCAGCTGCCGGTTCCAAAGTGATATCCTCAATGCTTATGCTGTTTTGTACCATCCATTCCATGGGTCAAAGCCACACTTGTGGACCAATCATGTTTCCATAATTAGACGAGACATCCAAGCAAACAGAGGCCCCAGAGGCATCAGATTTGGAACCTCAGAGGAATGTGGCCGAAGAGAGGAGTCCTAAGTTAATAGGTCCAACCCTGCCCCATATCAGTGGCACACAGCTCCCCGGGAGGATCACCCAGCTTTTATTTCTCTTCATCAGCATTGTTGGCTTTGTCCCTTTATGAGCTTGACAAGCAATCAGGAAATTAGCGGGTTGGGTTTACGGTAAAGATAGCTCAACCTGAGGTCACAGTATCATTGCTGTATAATACCTGGTAACAATGAATGTCCTCTACTCTTTGGCATACTCTTCCTAAATAGGGAAGAATTCTTAGCAAGGTAGTCTTTCTAAACAAGTTCTTCCTTTTTTATTTTTCTCTTCTTCTTACCTTCCCATTTCTCTTATGTCTACATTTTTAAACAATTTTTTTATGTAGACCATGTTTAAAGTCTTTATTGAATTTATTGAATTTACTGAATATATTTAATATTCAATATTCTGTTTCTAACACATTCCCAGGCGATGCAGGCGCTGCTGGCTCAGGGAGCACACTTGAAAACCCGGCGTTCTGAACACTGGAGGGGGGGCTTACACATCTCAGCCCTGAGATTAAGTGCAGGCCCCTTTGCAGCATTTTGCTGGGACAAATATCAACAACCTCAGATATGCAAATGATACCACTCTAATGGCAGAAAGCAAAGAGGAACTAAGGAGCCTCTGGTTAAGGGTGAAAGAGGAGAGTGAAAAAGCTGGCTTGAAACTCAGGATTCAAAAAACTAAGATCATGGCATCCAGTCCCATCACTTCACGGCAAATACATGGGGATAAAGTGAAAACAGAGACAGATTTTCTTTTCTTGGACTCCAAAATCACTGCAGATGGTGACTGCAGCCACGAAATTAAAAGACACTTGCTTCTTGGAAGGAAAACTATGACAAACCTGGAGAGCATACTAAAAAGCAGAGACATCACTTTGCCGACAAAGGTCTGTATAGTTATTTAAAGCTATGGTTTTTCTAGTAGTCACGTACAGATGTGAGAGATGGTTCATGAAGAAGGCTGAGTGCCGAAGAACTGATGCTTTCAAATTGCGGTGCTAGAGAAGGCTCTTGAGAGTCCCCTGGATGGCAAGGAGATGCCACCAGTCCATCCTAAAGGAGATCAACACTGAAAACCCGTTGGAAGGACTGATGCTGAAGCTGAAGCTCCAATACTTTGGCTGCCTGTGTGAATAGCTGGCTCATTGGAAAAGGCCGTGATGCTGGGAAAGTGTGAAGGCAGGAGGAAAAGGGGGCGACAGAGGATGCGATGGTTGGATGGCATCACTGACTTGATGGACATGAGTTTGCGCAAACTCCAGGAGATGGTGAAGGACAGGGAAGCCTGCTGTGCTGCAGTCCATGGGGTTGCAAAGAGTTGGACACAACTTAGCGACTGAAGAACAACAAACAACAACACCGCAGCCCTGGCACATGGAAAATAACACAGACCAAGGCTGCATACGACTTACAGCACCAGGTGGCCCGCAGGCCTCGGGGAGACTGGGTGCTTCTTCTTCCCCTCGCCATACGTGTGATTTTTTTTCCCACTGAAGAAAAGAGTTCTCCCAGTATCCCAAGGGCAAGGCAGGCAGAGGCATAAAAGACCTGGGGTTGCAAAGAAGTTCAACCGTCAGCCTATTTCAGATGAAAGGAAGCTCAGAGAACACCCACCAGGGCGGGCGGAGCCAAATGCCAGGCAGGTAAGAAACGTGCAAAACTGGCCTGGTGTGAGGGTGGGCCTGTGGCAGATCGCAGCTTGCCCTCTCTGTTCAAAGGCCTTTAAATTCAATTAGGAAATAAATCCCTGTCTGGGTCACTGGGAACGCAGCTGGGCTGGGTCTGCCGCGTGCTGCCAGCCAGCTGGAGTAATTCACGGGGAAAGTCAGGTTGCAGAGATTGGGAGCAACCAGCCCGCTCCCGTCTGGCCCCTCTTCACGTCCAGCACTGCATCCGGCACCGAGCAGATGCTCAGCAAACGCAGAGATAAAACCACAAAAGGAAGGAGGCGCACATTTCCACGGGAGCCCAGGACCTGGTACACCAGGGCCTGCAGCGTCTGCTGAGCCCCTTCCCACGTGGGCAGGAGGGTCCTATAGATGCAAGGACCCCTGACCACAGAGGAGCTGGCAGCCTACTCGTCACGGCTGCCCCCTTGCCACCCCATAGCTCCCAGCAGGCATCGGCTACCCGAGGCAGTGCCTTCAGGGGCTGCGGCCAGGATGTGGAGGGCAGTGTTCACCACCGACCCAGGCCTGCCCCGCCAGCACGCCCACAGAGGGGCCAGAAGGCTCACGGGACAGAGTGTCCAGTCACCCCAAGGTGCCAGGACGGCTGTGTGGCCCTCCTTCCCACCACGACTAAAATCCAAGTCAGCCTCCTGCCAACCAGGGTCCTGCCCTGGTTTTATAAAAACAAAGCCAGCATTCCTTCCCCTGCCCTCCTCTCCCCGACGTGTGACCTGGCACCAGGTCCTGGGGAGATGCTGACCGTCCCTCGCCAGGCGCACCGGCTTCCCAAGCCCCAGCCCCAGTCCTCTGGGGCCAAGCCTCAGCTTTTCCAGCTCAGGACCTTGGGGGACACCCGCCCCGAAGCCAGCCTCCGTCTGTAGGCCTGAGATTACACAGGCCTGTATCCGCGAGTCCGCCTGCCGGCCACTCCTTCCCCACGGGAACAGTGTTGTCCAGGACAGGCGGTGGTGGGGGGAACAAGCGAGGACATGGTTGGACTCTCCACCCTCCAGACCAGCCTGGTGGCCTGGAGCTGGGTACCCAACACGCTCATGCTACCGGTGTGAAGGCGCAGGATGTGCTGGCCGGCCGGGTGACTGAGGCGGGCTCCCAGCACCTTCCCCAGCACCCAGCGCAGCACCTCCGACTAACAGCCACTCCGGGACGTGGCCCAATAGCCCCAGGGTGGTGGAGGCTGCTCCCAAATGCCCCCTTAGTTCCAGGTAACCGCAAAACAAACCAACCTCTGGAAAAACTCCTACCTCTTGTGAAAGTTGGGGACTTTTCAAAGAATGGCAACTTCTTAAGAGCCGAGAATTTTACCTGCAGCATGAGGAAGGGCCTTTCTAAGTGATCCATTGTTTAAAGGTGACGAAGGTTTCCCAGGGCCCACGTGAAAAGAAAAGAGGCACCTCTCACAGCAGATGCAGGCCTCGTGGACACAGATGGGCCTTGGGGAAAGGACGGCCCCAGGATGAGAGGGTGGGAGAGGTCCCGGGGCCTGTCTGTGGGTTTGATGGGATCCACCTGGAAGGGACACATCTAATATTTTTAAAGGCAGTGGGGAGGCACTGTAGATTCTTTGTAATTTTTTTTTAAGTTTAATAAAAAGTTTTGTTTCTCTTTTGGTGGCACTGGGTCTTCGCTGCAGCCCGTGGGCTTTCTCCAGCGGTGGCGAGTGTGGGTCCCCTCTAGCTGCGGTGCGAGGGTGCTCGTGGAGCGTGAGCTCCAGGGCCCACAGGCTTCAGCAGCCCCGGGCTAGGTGCTCCGCAGCAGGTGGGGTCTTCCCAGCTCAGAGATCGAACCCATCTCCCCTGCATTGCAAGGCGGATTCTTAACCACTGGACCACCAGGGGAGCCTGATTCTCAGCAATGCTACTTAACAGAGCAGCGTCTTCAGACCATGTTCCTTCTTCAGGGACAACAGTGAATGGCTGGGAGCCCCATCTTTCACGCTCTCTGTGAGCACAGGGCTTCTCATCTCTCTCTCTCACACACACACACACACACACACACACACCCGTTCTGACCATTTCATACCCTTCAAAACAGCCTGCTGTGCAGTCAGGGGTCATACAGTGCCCGCGAGTTCCAGCTCTTTGTGAAGAGCGAGACCCCGTGTCCAGGCCCCAGGCAGGCCCACCCGTCCAAGGGCCTCTGTGAGCTGCAGCGGAAGGAGATTCCCAGTGAGCAGCCCTCCTCTCGGGCTGGGAGGACATGTCAGGTATAGGACAGAGACCGAAAGTTTGGGAAAGTTCTGCCATCAAGTTATAGCTTTTTCATTTGTTTAAGATTTTCTTCCAAAAGCCTACTTTTTATACTGCAAGGAGATCCAGCCAGTCCATCCTAAAGGAAATCAGTCCTGAATATTCATTGGAAGCACTGATGCTGAAGCTCCAATACTTTGGCCACCTGATGCAAAGAACTGACTCACTGGAAAAGACCCTGATGCTGAGAAAGATTGAAGGTGGGAGGAGAAGGGGACGACAGAGGAGAGATGGTTGGATGGCATCACCGACTCGACGGATGTGAGTTTGAGTAAGCTCCAGGAGACAGTGAAGGACAGGGAAGCCTGATGGGCTATAGTCCATGGGTTTGCAGAGTCAGACATGCTTTAGCGACTGAACACCAACTGTTTATATGGGGCAAGAGGCTGTTTCAAGGTGAAGCTTTGAGGGCACGCTTGAAGCTCATTTTTAGTTCGATGACTGTCAGACCTCCCAGAAACATCTGCGGTTTATACAGAATGTGGGGCTTATGCACCATCTTAACGTGAGGAAAAAGTGAGGATTTCAAGGAACAGTGAGTAGGGAGAAACGAATGCCACAAGCATAGATGAAAGAAGCTACTGGGAAGTAAGGCCAGCTCTAGAAAAGTCTGTGCAGTTTCCCATCTCGGGCGACAGGAGCTATCCTTCCTGATGTGCCCCCTCCCCCCTCAAAGCTTCCCATAAAGGGGGATTTATGGAAGTTGAATTCTTTTAGAAAAGCCTCCTTTGGGGCAGTAAGGGGGGCGCAGATAACACCTCTTCCCGCACCTGTCAACTCGCATGTGTCTTTGTCTCCCAGTAACCCTCATGCCACCGTGGCAGCTCCTAGACCCTCCCGGGGCAGACGCAGTGGCCTGCATCGCCGCCTCTGTTCCCAACCACACGCCTGTCCTGCAAGTAAGAGCCTTCCCACTTCACAGGTGGCAAGAGGCAGGTGGCCAAGCAGGCTTCCAGGGTTATAGCACCTAGAACTTGAGCCCAGACCTTTAGATTTTAAACAGCAGATGTGTCCTCTGAGAACAAAGCGAAGAACACCGCCCTCCAAACGCAAACTCAGATCCCATTTAGACACACTGTCTTCCTGTCAATTGTCTCCTTCCAATAAGACTCACCCAATTTATCACCAGGGCCATTAACAAGACCAGCCCTTAAAAAGCTAAACATATCCACGAGGGCTCCCTCCTGTGTTTGCTGAGACATAATTAAACACTCAGCAACCAGCCAAATGTCTAAGGGCCCATCACTGGCTCCTGAGTTGTCCATCTGCTTCCAAACAGAAAGACACTGATTGATGACCTCAGGGACTGGGTGGAATCTGGCCTAGAGAGGAGCTAATAATTGTCAAACAGCAGTGCCAACCAGTGGGCAGCTCTCACACGCGAGGAGGAAGGGTGCGTCTTACTTAGAAAAGGACAAGTGGAAGCCAGAAGGCTGCAGAAGGAGGAATCTACATCCTACGCAGACACTGAGGATGTCACTTCCTTCAGGAAATCTTACATTTGGTTCATTACTTCCTAAGACTGTTAGGATTCTTGCTCAGGTATAGAACACAAATGGGGCTTCCCTGGTGGCTCAGATGGTAAAGAATCTGCCTGAAATGTAGGAGATTTAGGTTTGATCCCTGGATTGGGAAAATCCCCTGGAGAAGGCCATGGCAACCCACTCCAGTATTCTTGCCTAGAAAATCCCATGGACAGAGGAGCCTGGTGGGCTACAGTCCCTGGGGCTGCAAAGAGTTGGACACGACTGAGCAACAAACTCTGAGGCTCTCTGAGAACACAAATTAGAGTGTTCGGCCCTGTCTCTGATAGCCCTGGAGGAATATTCTGGTTTATACAGCTTTTCCTTCCAGAACTGCACATGTCCAATAAGATGACCAACTAAGACTTTTAAAATTTAAGTAAAGTTAAATAAAATAAAAAACTCATTTGTCAGAGTTGGGCTAGCCACATTTCACATGTTCTATTGGACAGCGCTGATCTAGAATCTGACGTCAGTGTCGAAATAAGGATATTTCAACATTCTCAAGAATATGTAAGTAGGAAGGAGGGGGGACAACTTAAGAGATGGTCATTAAATTGTGAAATATTTCAAGTATACAGTGGAAAAGTATAAGAAGTAACAGAAGATACTTGTTTGCCCACACTTGGCTTGGTCAAATCTTTACGTTTACCATACTCCCCCACTTGCCTTCTTTAGTGAAGATAAGAAACTATAAGAGATTCACTGAGAGCCCCAGGGGACCCCGTCAACAAGCCCAGTGAAAGCCTTACTGAAAGTCCAGAGGAGGCCTGTGATGGTGCCCGGCAAGTGGTGAGCACCCTGGGCCCCGGACCAGACACGTGGGTCCCTCATTCAGCGAGGCCGCCGCCTGGGCCCTGGCTCTGTGCACCTCTGCATGCACGTGTGGACGCAGGCCCTGGCTCTGTGCACCCCTGCGTGCACGTGTGGACGTGGGCCCTGGGGACGGGATGCTGCGTCCTGCAGTCCTGCCCTGAGTAACCCGGCCATCGCAGGGTGTCCACCCCATTCTGGACACTGAGCTGGGTGCTCCCCACGGCCGCGGTCACTCACTCAGAGCCCCAGAGGACTGCGCAGGGACAATTTGGCTGAGACCTCTCATCTGTACACGGCCTGAGAGGAGCTCCGGCCAACCTCCCCAAGCCGTCCCCGGGGGCCAGGCCTGGACCAGGGATGCCTGTGCAATGCAGATTCCGCTCTGGGGAGGAAGTGGCTGAGCCCCCTTGCCTCCCCACCTCATTTCCGCCGCCAGCACCACCCTGGAAATGGAAGCTAATCTTCCATTATCTCGTCAGCAAAGTAAACATTTCTCCCTCTGGGTAAACAAGTCGGGCACCATCTGAGCAGAAGAACAGAGGAGCCTGGCAGCAGGCCTTTCTCCTGGCAGCTCTGAGCAGGAGCGCCCCGCTCATGGGGCCGGGGGTGCCCCAAGGCCTTCGAGTCCGCAGACCCTGGCCCTCCACCACCAGGAGGCACAGGGCTGCTCGGCAGGAACCTGACCTCTTTCTGGCCCTACGTCCCCTCCCCCGCCCCACCCCAGCAGTCCAGTCCAAGGCAGGAACCTAAGGGGCTGTCTCTCCCTTTGTCCACCCCGCACCCATCACCACCAACATCTCCTGGAGACACTTCGGCCCCACAGACTCGACCACCAGCACACACAGCTGAAGGCCCAGAGGAGCCCTGGGACCCCTGGGGTCTCTGGAACCTTCCCCAGGTTGTGGATCACCCCCAGGGCATCCCTGTGGGCCCTGAATCATTACAACGCCAAATATTCCTTCCTCCGCCTCCAGTTCCTCATGGCCTGGCAAACAGCCACACTTGGCATGACTTGTTTTTATCAGATTAGACTGTATCATCCCTCTTCCCACGCAGGATTGCGTTTCTGTTGGCGAAGGACAGTGAATACCCGACCAACGCTTTAAATATCACTCAGTCTGGGGAGACAGCGGAGAGACGAAGAGGGCTCCTTGGAGCTACGCAGAAATGAGCACAACGCGAAGGCAGGATCACGTTCAGCGGGCAGTGCCCCAGACCACCCAGTGTCGTAAGGACGAATATGTGCTCGTTACTCCTGTCTCTCAGGCTACGACCCAGGAGACAGATGTATGTGTGCTAAGCATCCTGACTCCTGGGGTACAGGGAAGAGGGGAACCACACGCCCTGGTCCCCCCTTGCTTCCAACCTCAGCGCTCCACCAATTCAGAGTCTTTGCATCTCCTGGGGTACACAAAGTCTGGGGGTGGGGGTGGGGAGGGCCATGCTGATATAAAATTCTGTCCAAGAACTTGACAGCACCAGCCCAGCACACACACAGGTTCACAACACAGTTGTCGTTTAGTCGCTAAGTCGTGTCCGACTCTGTGATCTCACAGACTATAACCCGCCACGCTCCTCTCTCCATGGAATTCTCCAGGCAAGAATACTGGAGTGGGTTGCCACTTCCTTCTCCAGGGGATCTTTCTGAACCAGGATCAAACCCAAGCCTCCTGCATTGGCAGGTGAATTCTTTACCACCAAACCGCCTAGGAAGCCCTCATGACATAGTACTTAGGCCATATTATGTGTTTGCACTAAATTCTATGTTTTCCCTTTTAAAATACCAAGAAGGAGTCCCCCAAATGGACTCGGTAACCCCCTAAAGTATTACAAACTGCAGTTTCAAGGGTAGGGTTCAGGGTAACTGCTTCAGGGAGGGTTCAGATCGCTTTAGAAGCACGTGTCCAGGGGCCTCTGAGAGCTGGGACCCCGACTCATCCAGCCCACTGCCTGCTTTTCTACCACCTGCCACCTACTTGTATTCAGTCCATGAACTACACGTGGTTTCTACATTTTCAAAGGGCTCCCAACAGTCACGGGAAGAATAAAGCTTCTTGTGAGAAATGTATGTGAAATTTGAATTTGCGTCAGCCAACAGCGTCCTGCAGGGCGACGCTCGCTCAGTCCCAGCATGGCTGAGTTATTCTCACACCAGGGCACAGACCAATGGCCTGCAGACCGGAAAGACAGAACTTCCGGTCCTTCACAGAAAAGCTTTGCTGAGGGCCGCGGAGCTCTGACAGGCGCAGACTGGACCACCTGGTCAGTCAGGCAAGTGGGGTGCCAGAGTTAGGAGACATGTGCATTTATGGTCCATGCAGCACGCAGGATCTTAGTTCCCCACCAGGGATCAAACCCGCGCCCCTGCAGTGGGCGTGTGGAGCCCTCACCCGTGGACCGCCAGGGAAGTCCCAGAGTTGGGATATTTCCGTTTCACTTTCGTTTGTAACAGAATGACCAGTAAGATCACTTGAAGAGCGAGGTGATTTTTATTATGAGAACAGATTCCTTGGAGTTTCTTGGGTGTGGGGTGCGGGGAGGGCCCTTACCGTGGATTCCAAGGGCAGTGAGCTTGTCATCCAAGAGCGGTTTAATTTTTAATGCTCTTCTCTCACTAGGGCATTTAATTTGTGGTGGAAGAAAAGGATGGTGTTAAACACCATCCCTTTCAGAACTTATAACTACGAGCCTGCATTTTCTGCACATGAGGGAACACCAGGCTGATTAGACCAAATTTCTCTTAACATTCAAGCCATCGGAATGACTGCAAAGGCCCGCTGTGGCTGAGGCCGGGCGTGCAGAGATGTGCAGAGGCCGGGCGTGCAGAGGCCGGGCGTGCAGGAAAGGGAGAGCGCGGGCTGGGGCGGCGCGGCTTCTGCGAGGCCCTCCCGGGAGAGGAGAGAAGGCTCCCACCAGCCCTGCCGCCTGTGGGCCTTGGTGCAGTGTCCTCTGGGGACGCGGAGACGCCTGGGGTTGGCCTCTGGGGTGGACCAAGGAGGGGGAAGGAACAGTGGGAGGGGGAGGAACCCGACCATGGCTGAGTCGTTGGGGAGCTGGGGGCGGTGAGCCGCGCCCCGGGCTTTGTCTGAGGGTGTGTCCGCGGGCACATTCAGCCTGTGTGCACCATCAGAGGCCGCCCCATAAGGGACCCTCTGGTGCTCCCCTCCTGCCCCAACCCCCAGCAGCTCCAGCGCCCCCACCTCGCCCCTCCTGGCCTTGGCCTCTGGCCGGGCCGGGGCCACTTGGATGGCTCGCAGCCCCTCTTGGCCCCCCAGCCGGCCCCGCCCCACAGTGCCCATGGTAGCCGGACCCGGGGAGGCTACCCTTCTGTCATTTGGAACCAAAACGGTGGCTAAGGGACTCAGTGCTTCCTTGCAAAGTGGGCCAGAGACCCAGGCTCGAAGGACCTCGGTGGTCACGTCACACACACACTCCCCACCCCTGCCGGCAGGGTCCAGAGCCAAGGGGCCAAGGCCCGTCCACGCCCCACAGATGGCAGGGCCAGCAGGAGGAGAGGAGGACACAGCTCGAGGCTCCGGCGCCCAGTGCCTGGCTGGCAGCACTCGACTCCGAACTCGAGTCACGGCAAAGGCACAGCCTCCCGGCACTGGGCAGGGCTGTGGGCCTGTGGGCAACCAGGGGACAGGGCCCCCAGCCAGGCCTCGGGGACCACGGAGAAGGGGGCTTTGGGACAGGCAGCGCGAAAGTCACACACGCACACCAGGCACACACCACACACACACGCACGCATACCAGGCACACACACGGGGATGGAGCACCAGGCCTCGGCTGCAACAATGGTCCACAACAGCAGGGAAGGAGCAGCCGCCTGAGGGGCTGGTTTCCGAGGCGCTGACCTTTGCCTCTGTCTCAGGCTCGTTTTTCCACTTTTAATAAGAAACCTCTATTACACTCCCCCGAGTCCCGGAAAACAGAATCCCCTGGGTCCTTCCACCATATTCTCACCTCAGGGGAAAACTTCCGAGGCTAAGCCACACGTTTTTCTGTGTCCTGAGAACGATTACTGTGCTTTGTTGTTCTTGCGTGGTCACTCAGTCGTGTCTGACTCTCAACACCCGCATGGACTGTGGCCCGCCAGGCTCCTCTCTCCATGGGGTTCTCCAGGCAAGAACACTGGAGTGGGTTGCCATTTCCTTCTCCAGGGGATCTTCCAGATCCAGGGATCGAACCCACATGTCTCCTGCATTGCAGGTGGATTCTTTACCTCTGAGCCAGATTAGGACTTTACGACCCTTTAAAAGATCATAGAGTTAAACATCAGGAAAAAGGTTCAACTGAACACAGAAGACGAGGGTGATGGGACTTTGGTCCTCAATCACCAGAGCTGTCGCGTGCCTCCTTCCCGGGTGGAAGGGGAGGCTGTGCGCTGTCTCTGTCACTGACAACTGACGTGGGTGAGTCTCTGTCCTTCCCTCTCCTCCCCCGGGGACTTTCCCCAGGACCCCAGCCAACCCCGACCATGACACGGGCAGGGGCTCCGAGTCCCGGCCCTGGATTTTCTCCGTCTCTTACAGGCGGGCCGCTTTGCTTTTTTGAGGGAGCCGCAGGGGGAAACCCCATTCCTGGGCCGGGCTGACTAAGTTCTCCCTGTGTTCTCCAGGGTGACCGGTGGCGAAACCACCTTTCCACGAGGCGATCCTCCTGGGCACCTGGCGTGGCTCGAGGGGGTTTCCACGATCTCAGGCGTTTCCCCTTCAAGTTGGCGCGGCCAAGGTGAGCCGTGTGAGAGTCCAGGCCAGAGACACACAGAGTGCTCAGCTGGCGGGAAGAACCGGACCCTGCCCTCAGGACCCTCCATGGGAGGTTCAGCGGGAGATGCACGTTTGCCTGGAAACTGGTAAGTGAGGCCCTGAGCCCCGCGTTCTCCTGCCTCCAGGTGAGGGCGGGTCGGGGAGGGGAGAAGATTCCAGAGAGGCTGGGAGTCCCTCAGTCCTGCACCCCACCGCACCCGGCCTGTGCCTCATCACGTGAGTCCCCCGTGTGGCCAGACTCCTCGGTCACCCCAAGCCCCTGAACCGCAGTCCTCTCGCCCTCGGAACCCGGCATCGGGCCGTCCCTCAGTAAGTGACGGATGGGCCGCTCGGCAGTGGAAGAAGGGAAACTCTGTCTCGATCTCTCAGTAAGGTAAGGTAGGGTGAAGTCACTCGGCCTTGTCCGACTCTTTGTGACCTCACGGACTGTAGCCCACCAGGCTCCTCCGTCCATGGGATTTTCCAGGCAAGAGTACTGGAGTGGGGTGCCATTTCCTCCTCCAGAGGATCTTCCCGACCCAGGTCTCCTGCCCTGTAGGCAGACGCCTTACCGTCTGAGCCCCCAGGGAAGTCCTTGGTAGACGACCCCTCACGAGTGTCGGTGGGAGACGAGGAGCTGGGGGGACAGGCCGCACAGGTTTCAGTCCTCCGCACCGCCGCTGACTTCCCGCCAGTCCATCGAGTCATCAGCAGACGTCCGCAGGGAGGGAGCCGCCCTGGGCCAAGTGGCCGTGGCCGCTGAGCATCACAGCTCACCTTCGTGAGCACGTGTCCTCCCGTGGCAGGGAGCTGCGCCAATTCCCAGGGAAGAGGGGCCCGTGGGAGAGCAGTGATCTGAGGGTCAGAGGTTACAGCTCTAGTTCTGCCCCTAAAAGCGTCGCGTGTCTGGATGCCTCCTTATCCTTTCAAATGGGAAGCGGGAAAGCCTCTGAGTTGGCAAACGTGAGCCGACAACAGACAGGAGAACAGCGCCCCCTCTAGGCCGACCAGCGTCCGCACCTTGTCTGCGGTGCCCATCCTCCACCCACCCTGCGCAGCTGCGCCCTCGCCAGTCAAAGCAAAAGGGGCCTCCCTCCAGACCCGACTAGCATCTCTGCACCTTTGTTGCTAAGTTGCTAAGTCACGTCAGTCGTGTCCGACTCTGTGCGACCCCATAGACGGCAGCCCACCAGGCTCCCCCGTCCCTGGGATTCTCCAGGCAAGACCACTGGAGTGGGTTGCCATTTCCTTCTCTGATGCATGAAAGTGAAAAGTGAAAGTGAAGTCGCTCAGTCGTGTCTGACTCCTAGCGACCCCATGGACTGCAGCCTTCCAGGCTCCTCCGCCCATGGGAGTTTCCAGGCAAGAGCACTGGAGTGGGGCGCCAGTGCCTTCTCCATCTCTGCAGCTTTCCACTGTGGAAATAAAAGAGGATGAGCAGAGGCCCTGTTACCATCACTTTCCCCACCTTCAGGCTGAAAATCAAAGTATCAGAGAAAAGAGATGAACTTACTGTGTCTGGTAAGAAGCCTTTGACCTTAAAAAAAAATAAGAGGAAGCCCAGTTTCCTGCTCACTGATTCCTCATGACCTATGGCAACACGACCATCTTTCCTTCTCACTGTTTGTACCACGGAAAGAAAGGGGGCCAGGGCCACGGCCAAGGGCAGGAAGAGCGCCAGCGAGGTTACACCTCTGACGTGAAAAGCAGGGTGTGATCTGGGCCCTCGCACCCCACGTCCCCATCACCGCGCTCCCAGGCTGCAGGCTCAGTCTCCAGCTGCCCTGTCCACCGTCCCGTGACTTCCAAAATTCAATTTCAGCACGGAGGAAACAGAAGCAGGTCACTGTCTGCCTCCTCCACCGCACCCGTTTGCTATTTCTCAAGTCAAGGCCCAAGTTCAGTCCTGAGCAAACGTAACCATCAAAGCTGACTCGGCTCTAGTTTGTCCCTTCCACCCTTGTCTATGTGGAGGCACCTCCCAAACACAGTGCTGAGTTTTCAAAAAGAAAAAAGGAAGTTCAGGAGAGCAAATACATTTGCAGTTGTTTGGTCACTAAGGTTTGATCCCTGGATCAGGAAGATCCCCCGAAGGAGGGCACGGCAACCCACTCCAGCGTTCTTGCCTGGAGAATCCTGTGGACAGAGGAGCCTTGTGGGCTACAGTCCAGGGGGTCACAAAGAGTCGGACGCGAATGAAGCAACTTGGCACACAGCACAGTACCACGTGGTGCCCTAGAGACGGCTTAGGGACAAGGACAGATGGGCCGAGATGAAAGGAAATTCATGGGGTGACAGAGCAACGGGAGGTCCAGACAAGTGGGAAGGACAAAGCCGAGGGGCAGGAGGCCTAGGCGATTCTTTTTAAAACAATTCTATTGACGTGCAGTTGATCCTCAGTGTTGTGTTAATTTCTGCTATAGCACAGAGTGGCTCAGTTATACACACACATACACTTTTCCATTCTGAAGGAGATCAGCCCTGGGATTTCTTTGGAAGGAATGATGCTAAAGCTGAAACTCGAGTACTTTGGCCACCTCATGCGAAGAGTTGACTCATTGGAAAAGACCCTGATGCTGGGAGGGATTGGGGGCAGGAGGAGAAGGGGACGACGGAGGATGAGATGGCTGGATGGCATCACTGACTCGATGGACGTGAGTCTGAGTGAACTCCGGGAGTTGGTGATGGACAGGGAGGCCTGGCGTGCTGAGATTCATGGGGTCGCAGAGAGTCGGACACGACTGAGCGACTGATCTGATCTGATCTGACCTGATCCTTTTTCATATTCTTTTCCATTCTGGTTTATCACAGGACCTTGCATATAGTCCCCTGTGCTCTGCAGTAGGGCCTTGTCCGTCCATCCTGTATATACTACTTTGCACAATAATTCTTTGTCTCTGAGTCTGGGGAGGGGGTGCATAGCTGGGTGACGTCAGGAATGTTTCCTAGTGACCGTGGATGAAAGAAATCGAAGTCCACACGCTCCTCTGAGCAGCTCCCCTGTGCCTGCCCGTTCTCAGGAGTTGGACCAGAGGCTCCTGGCACGTTTGGAAGGAAATGGTGAGCAAGCCAACAGCTGACGGCACTGAGCCCTAAAGCAGGGCATGAAATCCAGCTGACCTGCAGCGGGGTCAAGGGCCATGCCCCTGTCTTGGAGACGGCAGTGGCCATCTCAGGAAGGGACACCTCCAAGGACTGACCTTGGCAGCCTCTTACTTCCTCATCTGCTGCTGAAAATACAGCTGACCCTAAACTGAGCCACCACGCTGCCCTCGGTCAGCGTCTCCGTTTCACTGGGCAGATCTTAGCCAAGGGGAAGAGTGTTTATTTTAGAACCGAACCTTCTGGCCAGGACCCCATCTGGGCAGGGTGTCTCTCCCCCAGTGTGGAGCTGGGTTGTAGCTGATGACTCCGTCCTCTGCTGGGCAGTGAGGACTGCTGGCCTGGACTGCCGGCTTTTGGAATCGGGCCCGTGATGTCAACAGAGGAGGACGCACGATTACGCCCGGGCCCTTTGGAGCGTTTTTAGACTCATGACCTCGTAAGGCCTCAGTAAACCCTATAAATAAGGCTATCAGGTGTCATGCCCATCTCTAAGATGAGAAATGACACCTTCAAAGGCTGGTTCATCGACACGGGGATACACCAGAGACCCAAGCTTATAGATCGCCCACTGTGGGCATCCCGGAGGCTCCTCTTTAAGCAGACAAGCCAGCCTGGAGGAGACGGTCACAGCAGCACGAAAAACCAGACACGAGGCAGGTCCGCACGAGATGCTAACACCTGTGCGGGGCCACACCACACTCCCCGGGTCTCAGAAGTGCAGCGGCCGCAAAGGCCAGGGGAGTATTTATCATTGTTTTTGCCAAACAAACCCTCCCTTACCTCAAAAGCAAAGGTCGAAAGCACGGACTAACTCCCAGTGCAAACAACCGGTTGGAGAATGTGTCTCGGCCTCCGGAAAGCCTGTGCTAATGATCATCCAGACGACTTTCTTGAGTCAGGCGGGCGGGCGGCCCGGTGACTGCGTGGGGACCAGCCCCCCAACCAAGCAGCAGGAGGAGGCGGCGCCCACACAGGGGTGTGTGTCCCAGCTCCCCACGCTCTGCATCAGCCAGAGCTTAACTGCCTCAAAAACCGAACCCCATGCATCGTGCTGTTTACCTCTCCAAGTATCAAGAAAGTGGAGGTGTTAGTCGCTTAGTCATGTCCAAGTCTTTGTGACCCCATGGCCTGTAGCCCGCCAGGCTGCTCTGTCCATGGGATGCTCCAGGCAAGAATACTGCAGTGGGGTGCCACTCCCTTCTCCAGGGGAATCTTCCCGACCCAGGGATGGAACCCGGGTCTCCTGCATTACAGGCGGATTCTTTACTGTCTGAGCCACCAGAGAATACCAAAGAGACATCTAAACATGTATCACAAATAAAAATCCAGACTCGACCTTTCTGGCGGCCAGATTAAAAGCTCCTTGAGTTTAGGGGCTGAGTTCCTGTTCTAAGTCCCACGTCCAGCTTTTGACCCAGAGGAAACCCTGAGTAACCGTGAATCATGGAAAACAGAAGGCTGGTCATGCGCCATGAACACGTCCCGTCTGCTTATTCAGCAGGGGCTGTGCAGAGGCGCTCCGCTGGGGCAGGTGCCAGGGTCAGTGAGCGGCCTGCCGGCCTCAGGGGCCCACAGTCTGATGGAGGCAGCACGGGGCTCTGAGGTCAGACCCTTGGGAGGGGGAGGCGGGAGGCGACCCTGGGGAGGACTCTGCAGAGGAAGGGGTGTCTGAAACTGCCCTGTGGTGGACAGGGAGGTGGGGCTGAAGGCAGGGCTCAGCTCAAGCCCAGGAATAGCAGTCGAGAGCCCCCAGGAGGGTCTGCTTCATCACCATGGACAGCACCAGAAGGGGCCACGGGTCCTGAGGAGGGGCTGCAGTGGGGAGGCAGGAGGGGTGGGGACGCGGTGGGTTCACAGATGCTCGGGCCACGTCCTGGGCAGCCTCTGCTCTCTGCGCCCCAGCGCCTCGGAACCAGGCCTCCACCGCCTGCCTGCATGCCTCCACAGCACGTCTACCCTCCCCTGGCCCCCACCCCTGTGGGTCTCAGTGATTTACTACAACAGGAAGATGGGGCGCTCCGAGAGGGAAAGTCTTACTCCTTCAGTGCCACAGAGATGGCAGACCAGACAGACAGCATCCAGAGCCACGATCATCTCAGTGGAGCAAAGCACGGGCGCTGGGAAGGGGAGGCAGGAAGGCGCCAACTGAGGCCCGGCTGACTTGGAGACAGGGCTGGAAGGCCCACCTCCCAGAGGCCTCACCAGCACCCGGCAGACACAGATGGTGCTGAGCCAGTGGGCGGGGGCTGGCCCTCGTCCCCAAATGGCCTTCTCAGCCCCCACACAGAGACTTCACTCAAACAAGGATCCTGAGTGTGAGTTTAAAACAAAAGGGAAACCAAGAAGATTTACAGACAGCCAATAGGCTGGTGTGTTTGATGCCACTCCTATGAGGCCCCTGGAGCCATCAAATTCACAAAGACAGAGAGCACACAGGTAGTTCAGAGGCTGGAGACAAGGGGACAGGATGCTGTGTTTAACGGGATAGAGCTTCAATTTTGCAAGATGAAAAAGTTCTGGAAGTGGATAGTATGACAATGCAAACGTACGTAATGCTGCTGAATTACACACTTAAAAATAGTTAAAATGGTAAATTTTACATCATGTGTCTTTTACTACAACAGAAAATCAACAGAAAGTAGGCATAATTGCCTCTGAAGCCCTGACCTGCCCGTGCCCACCTGCCCCACCCACCAGGGTCCTTAGGTCCCCTTTCCCATTGGGAGATCAGATAAACTCGGTCACCATGACATGGAACTGACTCCGGAGTGTGTTGTGTTCCATCCTCAGGGCAAGGATCCTGTGTGGCTTAAAATAGAGACTCCCATCCTGACGGTCAGACGTCAGGGACCTGCTCGGCAGCAGGGAGAGGTCACTTCAGGGCCTTCTCACCTCCTGAGGTCACCCCGGCATCTCCGTACGCACACCCATCCCCAGATTTCCACTTATTCCTGCGTCCACTGCCACCTATGCTCAGATGCTGCCTCAGTTCCCGAGGAGAGAGCTGAGGCCTTTGTGACCACGCCAGACAGAGGGGCAGACAACCCCAGGAGGCGCGTCCACCACAGGCTTCCCGGGGGAGGAGGGAGGGGGTGCCTCGGGCCAGGTGTGGGCGGACACAGCGGGCAGCTCAGAGGGAGCTCAGGTGGACAGCAGAGCAGCGCGGGGCTGGGGGACCCTCCATCCAGGCCTCGGGAGCATCCCGCGTCCCACATGTGCACAGTTCACGGAAGGACGAGGGGCAGGAGGGCACAGGAAGGGGCAGGATCTCGGCTGCAGGCTCCGCCCTGCATGAGGCTGGCCATCCGGGTCTCCTGGCTGAGATGGGGCCACCGCCGCTCGCCCCCCTGACCTGGCACCGCGGGGACCCCTGCTTTACACCTCCCAGAGGACACAGGGGCCTGGGGCAGAGCCAGGGGATGGCTGGCCCTATGAGGCAGTGGCTACCTGCAGGCACAGCCCGAGGACAGGCTCAGACTCTCAGCCACAGGCCTGCTCTTGCTGGTGGCCGGGCAGCGCGGCTCTCCCTGCCCTGGGCTCTCTGGCGTCCCCACGTGCACCGAGGCAGGCACAAACCCCCGACTCCCCCAGGGCCCCTCCCCGAGCCCCCTCCCCAAGTCCCTCCCCAAACCCCTCCCCTGGGGCCCCTCCCCAAGGCCCGCTGGGAGGGGACACCCGTGTGCACACAGGAGGCTCTCTCCAGCCCACACACAAACCGCAAGAGGGGCTCGTTGGAAATGAACGCCCGTGCCCTAACGGTGCCACTGACTGCCCGCTCCGGGTTTGTGGCTCAGAACCAACCTCCTTTCCTGCACTTGACCCCGGAGTGGAGGGAAAGCAGGACGGGCTAATTCCGTTCATACGTCGCGTAGCTGATGAAGTGCTCACCGGAGGACCAGACTCCAGGCTCCCGGGCTGGGGATGGCGCTCATCCATCCCCTTCTTTACAAGAGTGTGACAGGGCTTGGGACCTGAGCTGGCAAAGCCCTGCGGGGCGAGGTCACACCTGTCCCGGCCCTGCTCACACTTGGGCCGAGGTCACACTGAAGGGCATGGAGACTCGGTACAGGTTAGGGAAGGGGTCAGGTGGTGGTCCCACCGCCGCATTTCAAGGTCAGCCTGTGCCGCTCATATGGGAAGGGATGGTAGGGGAGGGAGTCACTCCAGGCCATGAAGCACCCCCCACCCGCTGCCCCTGGGAGGAGGAGGTGCCCATGCCACTCCTGGGCCCATCGGGGGTGCCATGCAGGGAGCGGCAGGAGATGTGTGTGGCCAGCCCGCCATCAGGGACATGTGGGCTGAGTCCGAGGTTGCTGAAGGGATCTGAGGCAGGGGAGTGACGTGATGGGCTTGGGCTGAGAGGGGTCACTGTGGAGTGGAGAGGAGTTGGAGGGGCATACGGGTGCACAGAGCCCCCGGGAGCAGCCAAGCCCCTCGAGGGGGGACGAGAGGAAGGAGAGGCTGAAGGGCGGGTGCCGCTGCAGCCACGGAGGTGGGAGATGCCATGTGCTCGATCCTTAGCGGGTTCGGGAAAACGGGGGACAGGACACAACAAACCCATCTCGGCCAGCGCTCTGAGACAGGGCCAGGGCCTCTGAAGCGCCAGCTTCTCCATCAAACCCATCTCGGCCAGCGCTCTGAGGAAGGGCCAGGGCCTCTGAAGCGCCGGCCTCTCCATCTGCCCAGGGGGCCTCTGCTGGGCGCACACTGGGCACCTGTTCCCCCGCGGAGGGTGCAGGATCAGAAGAAGCCGGTGGCACGGTGGGGGATGCTTCCCGCGAGGAATAAACAGGAAAGGACACAGGTGGGACCAACAACCGTGGAAACGACCCACCAGGGATTTTACCAGAATAATCCCACTTGAAATACCCTTTTCTGTCACAATCCTGAGACAAGGTTGGGCCCTGTATTCATTTTCTTCTCCCTGAAAATTTTAAAGCATTAAAGCGTTAGCAGTCGGGTCTGTAAGGCCAGTGTCTGTATCCTGATTTCTTCTGGAGACATCAGCTAAGTGGTGGTAAACTTTTAACTCACACTGTTGGCGAGCAGCTGCTGCTGCTAAGTCACTTCAGTCGTGTCCGACTCTGTGTGATCCCATAGACATCAGCCCACCAGGCTCCCCCGTCCCTGGGATTCTCCAGGCAAGAACACTGGAGTGGGTTGCCATTTCCTTCTCCAATGCATGAAAGTGAAAAGTGAAAGGGAAGTCGCTCTGTCGTGTCCGACTCTTCGCGACCCCATGGACTGCAGCCCACCAGGCTCCTCCATCCATGGGATTCTCCAGGCAAGAGCACTGGAGTGGGGTGCCATTGATGTCGGCGTGCGGGGGCCGGGTTAGTGTGTATAAACTGTCCAGTAGGGTTCCTGCCTCAACAAACAACTTATTACTCTATCATCAGTGCCACCAGGAGGCCTCCCGGGGGAGGGAGTCGGAACCACTTACCCTCCTCCCGTTTGGACAAAAAGCATTAATGTTTTCTGGGAACAGGGCGTTTGGGCCCAAACCCGAATCCTTGGTTCTCTCTGATGCAGTGCTTGCTAGACCCACGCCTTGTGAACACGCTTCCTGCCCGGCTCCTCCTAGAACGCCTCCCACACAGTCCCAGCGCTGACGCCACAAGTCAGGCTCCTCCGGGACCCCCGCCCCCCACGCCCACCCAGAGCCGGGGAGTCGTCAGCTGGGACGCACAGGCGTGTCTGGGGGGAGCCGCAAATTTCCTGTAGTTTTACATACGACTGCATGGGTGTAAAACAGGCATTTTCCAGCAGAAGAACCCATAGTTTTCATCAAATTCTTGAAGGGGTCTCTGACCCAAAAAAAGACTCAGACAACTTGGAAGCACCAGTTTAAAAGGTGCCTTCATTTCTATCAAATTGGCCATATTTCAGCATAAAGTGGATCAGGGCGATCAGAAGCGGAAAGAAGGCAAGGATGGGCAATTCATCTGTAAGGTTTCAAGGAAATTAAAACAGATCCTGCGACGAGATACGATATGCGAAAGGCCTGTGATAGAATGGGGCGGGTGGCGAATGATGGCCACGGAAGCGGGGTCAGAGTCAGGAAGGAGAAAGGGCCATCGGAAGCCCCAAGTGCACGCAGGGCCCTCCTGTCCGCCCCCAGGTGGGCGCCGCAGGCAGCTGGCTTAGCAGGCACACCGGTTCCTCTCTTTATTTAAACCACTGGGAAGCGTGTGCGCAGTACAGAAGTCCTGACCACCCCCCACCCCCCGACACCACCCCCGGGACAACCTGCTGACACGTCAGAACTGCTTGGAGAGACAGGCTGATTAAGATTCTGTGGTCTTTCCCAGAGATGCTCTATTTTTAACCCAATTCCGACTGTCACAAAGGGTGAGGTTTATGTTGCTTTTCGGTAAGAAAATACCTTTTCCTTTTTAATAGTCCCAGGAATAATTTAGCCCTGCTGACAGTTTCTCAAGTCTCCTCCACGCGCGTCTTCTGAAGACAGATGGGGACATTCCGGGCAGAAGGGGCCCAGGACCACGTGAACCTCTGCTTCCCACCCTGCAGGGGCCCTAATTAAGAATAAAAGAGCCACCACAACAAAAAGACGAGAAGGACTGTAGTCTGAGAGCTTTGAACATCACCATCACCTCCTGGTAATTCTCCTGCAGCCCCGGGTTCAAAGCGATAGGTCTCCTTTATGAGCGCTTCCCGAAAGTTCACGCATAAATTGCTTATTAGAGATAATGGCGTAAACAAAGGCACCGTCTATGAAACAGAAGGAGACTCACAGACAGGGGACAGACATGTGGTGGGTCAGGGCAGAGGCGTGGGGGAGGGAAGGAGAGGGAGTCTGGGGTTAGCAGGGTTATATGTAATAATATGCAAGGACGGGTGAGCACAGGGTCCTACCGCACAGCACGGGGAGCTCTAGTCAAAACCCCGTGGTAAACCACGACAGAGCAGAATGTGAGAAAAAATGTGTATAACCGAGTCACTCTGTTCTATAGGAGAAATTAGCACAACGTAACTTTAACTGTACTTCAATTAAAAAAAGAAATAATGGTATGAACGTACGTTTAGGTTCTCAATTCAAGGCCACAATTTTTAGGGGCCCTGGCCCAGTCTACACAAAGCATTTTAACCCAAAGACTGCTGAAAGGCTTCCTATTTAAAATGTCTGTGTACGGAAACAACACTGCTTTGATATTACACATGGTTTTCTAATATATTTTAAATGCAAATTTTTTCTTGTGAAAATTTCCATTACATACAGATATACCTCTAAATTCAAGAGGAAAAAGAACAACTCACTTCATGGTAACCACTAATTATTGTTTGTTAACATCATAGCTTTGTTTCAGAAGGAAGAGACAAAGTATAAGAAAACAGCTCCAGCTGATGAGAACGACGTCTCGGTGTGGACTCGTGTGCACCACTGAACGTCACTGTACGGGATCCACGCTTCCACTTTTAAGGATGCCTTGGTTGGTAATTCTTTCCCCCAAACTTTTCCACTGATTTTTTTTTACAAAACTAAAGGTGGCTAACCATATCCAGGGATGCAAGAAGTCTTTAAAATTAAGCTTTTTGGGAAGTGACTTACACGGAAATTATTTAGCAAGACGATTTAAATGCTTAAACACATGTGGAAGAATCCCGAGTGGGTCCTCGAGGAACTTGGAGTCTCAGGCAGAGGTGGTGGGTGTGGACTCCTGCGGGCAGGGGGCCAGCTCTTGATTCTGACTCCACGAAACTCTCTCAGCACAGGTGTGAAGCGTGGACTCTCCCCGGGACCCTGACTTGGGAGAAAGCCTCATCGGGATGGGCAGGCTGCCCAGGGCACTGGTCAGCTGTGCTGGTCCAGACCCACGGCCCCTGCGGCCACGGGGTCTGAGGCCGTGGAGGTCCTTGCTCACTGGGCTGGGGGCCCACCTGCCCAAATGCCCGATCAAACTCCAGGTTGAGCAAGTTCCTCGTGACCTTGCTGGTGCCTCCATCTGTCTGCCTTGTACACATTTAACGGGGAGGGAACATCGATCCTGGTCATGTGTCAATAACTCGACTGACCTCTTGAAACCAGCAAGGCCTTCAAAGCAGGGCATCAGGAACCCGCGTCTCTGTCCCCCCCGGCCAAAGGGTCTCCTGCCTGCTGAGCCCCTGCCCTGCCCTGGGTCCTCCAGCCACATGGCAGGCCTTTCAAGGGCAGACAGCACAGGTCAAGTGTTCAGCTTCCTTAAAACAGCTCCGATCTCAGGCTTTTTTTTTTTTAATGAATTCCACAGCTCCTGGGAATGTGGTCTTGTTGTAAGGGAACCAGTTTATATTTTATTTACTCTTTAAGAGATGCTGTAACACAAATATGAACTGATTTGGAAAAGCGCCTTGGAGAGGCTCCGCAACTAGGGTCCTCCTCGATGAGCGTTTTTATTTTGACGTTTGTCTGGCACCTGGGTTACCCGCACGACTCGAGATCTACTGTTAAGACTCAGGAGCGATTTCAGAAATTTGAAGTAGCCACTGCTGGCTGAGCGGCTGCCAAGCCTGGGAGATAAAAATGAACAAGATTCTCCTCCAGAGGACACAGATGGGTGGGCCCAGACCCAGGCCACGCGTCGGCAGCTTCTCCCATCAAAAGCCAAATGGTGAAGGTGTTGGTGCTTCGGGCCACGGGCTTTCTGTTGGGACTGACTGATGCTGGCCTGCAGTGCAGAAGCCACCAGCCAGCACAGAACTGCAAGGGCAGGGCCGGCTCTAAAGAACTCTACTGACGGACACAGAAACTCCAATTTCTTACAGTTTTCACACATCACTAAATGCTCATCTTCCTATGATGTGTCATGAATCGTAAAAGAGCATAAAAACCACTCACAGCTCAGTGACCACACAGCACGGGCAGCCGGCCGAGCGTGGCCGGGGGCTATGGCCTGCAGACTCCTGAGTCTGCCCCTTTCTTGCTGGGTGCGGGTGAGCTGCCTGGACGTCCTGAGCCCCGCTTTCCTCATCTGTAAAACGAGGAGGTGAATCTTTGTCTCGTGGGTTCAAACAATGAGGCACCTAAACGTAGAAAGCACTAGACGAACGCCAGCTGGTCTTCCTGGAAGGGCGGCCTCGCTGGTCGCGGCAGCAACAGCTAAGCTTCCCGAACACTTGCCTGCTGCCAGCATGGTGTTGAGCGCTGCGTGCTTTTTATAGTATTTTATCTAATCTACGAGGCCATCGATTTTTTAAGATGCATCGTTAACGAATGGACCACCGAGACAGAGAAAGCCGCCAGCTAACCTCCGACACAGCATCAATCGTAAGGTGCATCCAGATTTCACAAATGCTAAAATACGTGTTGTGGAGGGTGGTGCGGGGAAGACTGCACCTTAGAACCAATGAAAAACCGCGTCTCCTTGCAGTCTGAGAGCATCCTAGGAGGTGGGTGCTCCTATCCCCACTTTACAGAAGGGGAAACTGAGGAGCGGCCTGAACGTGGTCAGATGGCTGGGGTCGAGCATGGGCAGCACAGTGCAGCGTCTGAGCTCAGACCCTCAGGCACGAACGCCTGGTGGAAGCTGAAACAGCTGGACCTCTGAGTAGGAAATGGCAAGGTCCGGGAGTCGGGCACAGAGGGGCCCTGTCCTCGGTCAGAGAGGACATACCCAGGCAGGCCAGTCGTGTCCCCTGGGCACTTCCAGGCAGGGTGTGATTGCAGGAGGAAGTAACAGCAAACGCAAGTCTCAGATGCAGGATAAAAACGGCAGCTGTACCAGCATCTCACCTGCAGGGCCCCTGGATGGCCGCATGGGGAAGCCTGTCCAGCGCAGGGAGGTGGACCGAGATGCTGAGCGGACGCGACGTGATGTCTGGGGCCCGGGACTTCAGGATGCGTCCCTTGGTGCCCCGGCCGACCAGCATGGGCCTGGGGAACTACACTGTGTGGTCAGGGTGGTTCACGCCAAGCACCTGCTTCCTTCTGAGAGCCTGGAGTCTGGTCCAAGCCGGGCAGAGGAGGCTGGTGTGACCAGCCCTGGTCAAATCCCCAGGTGCTGGGTCTCTGATGAGCTCCTGGTGGCACCCACGTGTGCCACACGGCCTCCCATGTGTGGTCACAGCCTGTAGCTGGGGAATGAAGCCCCCTCCGTGGGACTCCCCGGGGGTGGACGCTGAAGTCAGGCCTGGCCCTCTGTGGACTTTGCCCTGCGCTGAGTTCACTGTTTCCTCTCCTGTGATAAATCACAGCCAGACTGGACGCCGACATGTGGAGTCCTGAGCACCTCAGTCCCGGGGTGGGCTGGGGGCTCCGACAGACACGCCCAGCCGTTTCATTTCAGGGCACCGTCCCCAAGAGACGGCGCCAAGCCGGGTGCTGGACGGAGGCCCTGTCTGCGCTGGCCCTGGAGCGGAGGTTGCGAGAAGCCGGGGGAGGATCTCTGTCTCGCTCGGGGGCAGACTGCCCCGTCCACGCTCCGCTGGGAGAGGTGACCTCGTGATTTCTGTGCTTTGCGTGGAAGACAGATGGTGGCGGGAGACGGTGACGGCGGAGATGGAGGTGACAGCAGCGCATGCCTTCTGGGACCTGTTGGGCACCGTGGGCACTTCCTGCATCAGCTCAGCTCAGCCACCCTGGGAGGCGGGCGCTGCTGTTGGCTCCATCTTGTGATGAGGACGCGGATCACAGAATGGCTAAGCACTGCCCGCCGTCACACACTGGTTCGGGGACACATCCCTTGGCTTTAGAATCTGAGTTCTCACCACCATGCCCAACTGTCCCTCTCTGGACACAGAGAGAAATATGCACTGGTCTCAATAGGCCTGATGCCACCCTCCCCTTGAGGAGACACAAGGCGGGTTACATCCCGGCCTCAGCAGGACACGTGTGTGTGCGTCACCCTCCGGCGGTGTGGCAGTGTGGACTCTGGGTCCCTCTACGGCACCACGCTTTGCACCAAACACTTAGAGCAGACAGATGGGAGGGGGGTCACCGTTCGGGACTTGGGGGGTCAGCACTAACTAGAACTGTGATCCAGTCTCAGGGAGTGTGTGGACACGGGGGATCTCAGAGATGAGTTCCCAACAGTCAGAAGGGAAAGCGTGCAGCCCATGGGGAAGAGGTGGACCTGGCCATGACTGTGAGAAGCGGACAGGCCTGGGAGACAACCCGCTGAATAATGGGTCCGCCTGCAGAGAAGTCAAACTGACGGCTCCTCCGTGGAACGCTCGAGTGTAACAGTGGAGTGCAGCCAGGGAGGAAGTGACGGTTGCTAAGAGTTACGGGGGCAGAGGGAGGCGTGGGCCAGAGCCTGGGGACGGGGAGGGGCTAAGAAGATGCTGATGGAGTCTCAGCACCACGTGAACCTGTGCAACATGCAGGCAGAGGCTAGACTGAGGTGGGTTCCACGGCCGGTCTCCTGCTGAGACAAGTGAGACCCGGGCCGCCGCGACCTCTCTGAGCTGACGGTGGTGCTGATGGTCCCGGCCCTTCCCAATCTAACCTTTGAGGATCCTGATAGACTTGGGCTGGAACTGCTGGCAGCCGTGGGCTTAAGAACCACTTCTGAAGTGAGGACTGACGGCCTCCAGCGCCTCCCTAGCAGCGGCGGGGTGTCCACGATGGCCCGAGAGCGAGCATGGAGGACCGCGGGAATGCCGGTGATACTGACGTGGTAAGGGAGTCAGGGCAGAAAGTCAAAGACCTTCATCGCTTCACCAGAAAAACATGTTTAAGGGAAGAAACAATCTTAGCAGCGGCAAGAAGGGAGGCTCTCAATAACAACAAGCTACATGGAAAAAAGGAGGAAAAAATGAAAAGCAAGCCTAAGAGAAGACAGGCTCGCTGGTGGCTGCTTCCTCCAGCCTGGTCACCAGTTAATTCACCAGCTCCGCAGCTTCAGACAAACCACCCCTGTCAAAACGCTGCTCGGACAGCTGCAGTCGAAGCCGATTAAGTCTCAGGATCGTTTCCCAGCACATTCTGTGTTTTGAACGAGGACCAGCCACTGACCCTCGGGAAGCTAACTGCTTTTCCATTTTTGAGCACAGTCAGGCATCCGACGAAACCATTCATGTCCCAGATGGCTGTGCCCCCTAGCGAGATTTCTGCCTGGGGACCAATGTGGGCCCATGGCAAGCGCCAAGGCCACGACCCTGGGCGGAGGGAGCAGTTCTGGGCAGAAGCTGCTCAGTCCTGGTGTGGAGGCTGCTTCCTGCTCTGTGCACAGTCCCTCTCTCCAGGGAGGGAGACTTCAGCCCCTGATGTGTGTGCTATATGCGTGCATGCTGAGTATTCAGGCAGTTCTGCAGCTGGCTCCTTCCAATCAATTATCATGCCTTGTACACGTACATGAGGCTTCCTAGGTGGCTCAGTGGTAAAGAACCTGCCAATGCAGGAGACTCAGGAGACTCAGGTTCTATCCCTGGGTCAGGAGGAGCCCCTGGAGGAGGAAATGGCAGCCCACTCCAGTGTTCTTGCTGGAGAATCCCACGGACAGAGGAGCCTGGCGGGCTACAGTCCACGGGGTCACAGAGTCGGACACGACTGAGTGAGTGAGCACGTGTGTATGCACTAGGTCACCACCGGCAAAGACCGATTTCTGGTTTAATGGGGCAGGAAGAAGGGAGGCAGATGCAAACGTCTAGCAGCTGGCTCTATGCTCATTAAAATATTCCCCTTAGAGGAAACCACACGCCTCCTCTGTTCATTCGGGCTTGCCTTTTAAGTAGCTGATACACTAGGAATTTTAATAGTAGAAATAAATTCGTTTGGTGCCATGTGTATTTCTGTTCCCATTCTAGTGGGCGCTGGGAAGCCTCCTCTACGTTCCACCCCAGAATGTTTTACGGCCACAAACAATGCTCTGGAAAGCATGCTGCGCTCAGGGTAATAAACACCCTGCAGATTTTATTAAACAATCGTGCCAGTGAGCGCGAGCAGTATATGCTAACGCTGGCTTCAGGGCACAAACGCCCATTGTGCTGTCATCTCAGAGGGAACCGCAAGGGAGAGGCTGGACCAGAGACGGGACTCCGGCCCCTCCTCCCCCTCGTCACTGATTTCACTGTCGGATTTGAGTAAGTCCCTTAACCATGGCTGTGCCAAGACCAAACCAGGCTGCAAAGTGAACCCCCCTCTTCTCTCACTTGAAGCCCACCTTTCAGGCCACATTAGAGCCTCTCCCTCCATGGTAAAGAACCCACCTGCCAAGCAGGAGACAAGGGTTCGATCCCTGGGTACTCACTCCAGTATTCTTACTTGGGAAATCCCACGGACAGAGGAGCCTGGGGGACTGCAGTCCACGGGGTTGCAAAGAGTCGGACACGACTCAGCGGCTAAACAAGAGCCCCCCCAGCCCCAGCACCCTCCGTGCCCCTCCCCGTCCCTTGCAGCCCCATTCGACCACCCCGCTTCCTCTCACTGCAGAACGTGCCCTCTTGACTCCTTGTCAGGAAACGTTCCGTTTCAGGCCCCCTCCCACAGGAAGGCGTCCTGTCTCTCTCAACATGCACACTGCTCTCTCCTGGATTGCCGGTGACTTCCAGCCACCCCCACCCATCCCTCGTTGATTAACATGCATCACTAACGTCTCAGCAGCTGCTGATACGGCTCAGCGCAGGCAGGTGCAGGTCACCATACACGCGCAGCAAGGGGTCATGAGGACAGCACTCGACAGGACACACGTGCACCGAGGACGCCAGCAGGAGAGAGAAGGACGCTGACCGTAAGGACGCGGAAGTGAGGCTGGGTGGGGGCTTCAGAACAGATGGGCCCTCCCCACCAAAACTCCACGCACTGCATGAGGTTGCAAAGAGTCAGACACGACTGAGCGACTTTCACTTTTTTCACTTTTCCCCATCAAAAAGTCTTACAACCAAGAAGGTGGGAAGCTCCCGGAGAGAAAGGCCCCCCAGTGATAATCCATAAACTTCGGGGCTTCCACGGAGGTTCAGACGGTGAAGAATCCACCTGCAGTGCAGAAGACGCAGGTTCGACCCCCGGGTCAGGAAGATCCCCCGAGAAGGAAATGGCAACCCACTCCAGGGTTCCTGCCTGGAGAATCCCACGGACAGAGGAGCCTGCAGGGCTATGGTCCACGGGGGTCGCAAAGAGTCAGAGACAACTATAGATATTAGAAGTTACCAAATGTTCCCTGAGAAAGTTTAGTGTCAAAGATGACATTTATTTCTCACGCTGTGGGATGCTGTGTGAACGGAAGGACACCTCAGAGCAAATCCACGGCATCGCCGCTGCAGGGCCCGGGGGTGAGGATGCACAGCGTCTCCACTTGGCTGGGAATTTCAGCTTATGTGACACTAAAACACACCCGTGGGGCCTGGAGCGCGGCCCCCTTTCCTTTCCCTTGGGGCTAGATTTCTCCCACTGACTCTACCCTGCTGCACATCACCCTGAACACAAGCTGAAAACTGACACCCCTGGAGCTTAAGGCAGAAACTACACGACTCAGACTGGAGACAGCGGCCGGGTGGGCTCAGGACCCGCGCCCTGCTCGCCCGAGCCCCTCGGTGCCCGGCCGGGGGTTTCCTAGGAGTCCCGCAGCTCTGGTCACAAGGGATGATGAAAAAGGAACATTTCCCCAGAATCAGGGATCTCAGAACAGCATCGATTTAAATCTTTGGGGTGTCAGGGGAGAGAGACAGATAGAGAGGAGGAAACACCTACTTGTGAGCAAGAGAAAACATGAAGGACACGATGAGGGAGAAGAGGGAGGGGTGAAGAGAAGAGCAACCCCAAACTGACGACCACTGAGGACACTCAGCAGGAAGCACGTCCAGGGCCTGACGTGTGGCCCACACGCGACGTGAACAGGCCCACGGCTGGACGAGTGGCCCAGGCTCAGCGGGCGAGGCAGGTGTTGGAGACGCTTGGACGAGCGTCTCAGGCGGGTGGGCACCTGTGCGCGTGCCTGGGGAGGACGCTGTTGGACCCGATGCCTGTCCGGCTTGCCCTCCTGGAACGTCCAACATCCGGGGTGAGACGTGAGGGGAGGCTCTTCCGGTGAGTGAGTCCCGGCCACAGTCAGGAGCACTCATGAGGACTCGAGGGAGCGGCCGGTCTGGCTGCATCAGTGGAGGGTGTTTCTGCACATCTGGGCTCCTAACAATGGCTTGACCCAGGAAGCAGCACTTCCTGACATCATCACGACCCCCGAACTCTCAGTAGGGTCATCATCACGTCCAAAGTCCTATGGAAGTGGACCCTACTTTTGCAACTTATTTATTCTTTATAAAACTCTATCCAAAGTCAACGCTAACTTTCTTTCCTGTTCGTCCTAGTTCACTGACATTAAAAGATGGTACAAGCAGGGGTCTGCACAGAGAGAAGCCCACACTGGCTTGTGTGTTGGTCATGGGGCGATGTTATGCTGCAGGAACAAAACTCTCTGTAATTTCAGATGCTCAGAACACCAGAAGGTCCCTTCTCACTCACACCACATGCCCCATGTGGGTTGGCTGGGTCTCCGATTATCACTGCCACTTGAGGGTCAGGTGGAGAGAGCGGTTATGTGTTAAGGACCCCAGGTCCCTCGCCAGTAATTCAATGCTCTGGCCCAGGAGGGACGTGTTGCTTCTGTTCACAGCTCTTGGATCAGGGCCAGACATGGGGACGTGCCCAAGGTCGAGGGAAATACTGGCCAAAGGCACCAGCGGCATTCACACCTTGCTGCAGGGAGTTGATTCTTTCAAACACGCATCACGCATGAAGAGGCGGCCCCGACTTCCTGGGAGCTCTGTGTCCTGAGCTGTCTCTAGGCCCCCAGCCCCATCGCCCCCCGCAGAGCCCAGGCCTGTCCTGGAGACTGACTTGGGGCCCCGCCGGGGTCGTCTCCACCCGCCACGCAGCACAGCATCCCAGGAAGCGGCTTAGCACTGGACTTCGGCCCCCAGACCTCAGTGCAGGCTCAGCCCCTCCCATTTCACACCCTCTTCTTACTCGGTGACTCTCACGAGGGCGGCTTCTGTCTATTCTGCCAAAGGTCGGGCATCCTTGAGGTGGGAGAGCAGACAGGTGGACCGAAGGTTTCAGGACCACTGCCCAGCTCCTTGGCAGAGAGGAGCAGCCAATCCAAGGCACCCGCCCCGTGGCCATGAGTGGCAGCCCCTAGCCAGGCGGCCTGCGTCTCGGCCTCGGTCCCCCCACTCACTGTGGCGCTGGGGGTGGCCCCTTGCCCCCGGGCTCTGCGCCGTGAGCGAGAGGTGAGGGCAAGCCCCACAGCACTGGAGCCACTCGTCTTTCTCCTGTCCTCGTCTCCAGACCTCCCTTTGGCCACATTTGTTTCAAATGACTCGGTTCCACAAAGAGCAAGTCGCCTCCCTCAGGGAACCTGGGAGCTAAGCATCACCATTAAACCAGAAAAAGACCAAGGCCGACCCAGCGTTCGCCTCCATCTACCCGAGTTTGCCCTGATACCGTGAGAAGCACACACAAGGGTCAGGAAAACAGCTCAGAAAGGTCGGTTCCCCTACTTGTACCTGGAACTCTTCAAAGAAGCCGCTCTGCCCGATTCCATAAAACATGAGGCCGCGTTTCCGCCCGCCCCCGCCCCTAGGCCTCAAACACACTCTGAGTGCTTGACCCTCTGTTGTCTGCACAAATGGCCAGCCAGGCTCCCATCGCAGGGGTTGGCAGGGAATCAGGTGCGCAATCCTGACCTAGATGTTCAAAACATGCGAGCTAGCGGGTATCGTCTACAAATCCTGCAGACACAGCAAAAGTGTAAAGAAGAGCAAGGGAAGGGGAAGGCAAAAGCCAGGCTCGCAGAGACTGAAGGAGGCGAGGGGACAGGAGGGCGGGGTGACACGGTGGCTGGTGCGGGGGGCGCACAGGGATGTCAAAGAACAGTTGGGTTCCTCCACTGTGCGTCGTGTTGGGATCCTTCATGTCTGACTTATTATACCTTTGTATCTATTCACTGTCTAACCAAACTGAAGTCTGAAAGCGGTCACTGTGACGAGTGAAGAGGCCCCCAGCTCAGATGGGCTGGGGGGCGGTGGGGCCAGGAGAAAAACCACTGCAAGAAACGGCACAACTATCATTTGAGGACCTGAGCAATTTTCACCCAGAGAAAATGGGGGGAGGAGAGTGTTCCAGCAAAGAGCGCTGTGCAGAATCCAGGTGCCACAGAGGCAAAGTTTCCGAGGGTCTGAACGGGCAGGGGAGGGGGCAGTGGGAAAGCGGGGCTGGAAGGTCCCCCGGCCGCCCTGAGAGGCAGCGGGAGTCATTGAAAGACTGAAGCCGTCGGGTAAACAGACACGGTCAGTCATTTTCCAAAAAGACTCTTCTGGGCAGCATGAGTTTATTCTGCTGTGCGCATGTGCCCCTCGGGGTCCTGCAGGCTTCAGATCAATGCTGGTCCCTGTGTCCCTGACACGCACCAACAGTCCCACAAACACCACCAAGGTGCCAGGCCACAACCGCGAGGCCCTTTGTTCCCACAGCTGATGGGTTTTGACCATGGACTGTTACGAGCAGGAACACTAACAGTTTGTGCAAACCAATGTTTTTTTGCACACTGACTTACAGATCAGTGCACTGGGAGAGGTTACACTTACAAAGACATTCCAACGGTGAATCTTTGCAAAGCGGATGCTCCTTCTCTAAAACAAACCGACTTTACAATGAAAGGCTTTAATCCATCAGACCCGTTTTAAACAAGCATTCCATCTAAATGCGCCTTTGTTCTTTGAAAGTATAGACAAGTGAAAACTATGAATGCTGTAAACATTTTAAAATCATATCAGTAGGAAAATCAGTTCAAAAGCACATTTCTCTAGAGGCAGGAAGAAACATGCATATATAATAATAATTATTATTATTATATAAAAAGTAAAAAAACCAGCTCTGCCTCTGGTTTCATCAGCACATCACCTAGTTCAAACTTGCAATTTGATTACTAAATAATGACTGTATTTTTTGCCTCCTGTTCATTCCATTTGAAAAAAAAGTCAACATTAACTCTTATTCTGCTGTAGAAAGTTAGATCACATCATCTCCAAAGAACACAGTGACTTCAAAAGTCCTCAAAACTCTATGACCCAGCAACTCCTCCTCAGAGCATGTGCCCTAAAGGAACTAGAAGCAGGGACCTGGACGGGCTGCTGTGCTCACCTTCTACAGCAGCGCTGCCCACAACCGTCCAGAAGAGGAAGCCTCCCGAGTGACCACCCCACAGGGTGGAACACGACTCAGCCTCAAAAAGGAAGGAATTCTGCCCCAGGTCACAGCGTGGATGAACCCTGACAACATTCCGCGCAGTGAACGAAGCCCCAAAAGACAAATCCTTGGTGATCCCCCTTACATAAGGTCCCCAGAGTCATCGGATTCGTAGAGACAGGAGGGAGAATATGGGTGTGAAGGTCTGGAGGAGGGCATGGGTAGGTGTGGTTTACTGGGGACGCTTTCAGTTCTGCAAAACGAAAAACACTCCAAGGTGGATGGTGGCGATGCTCATAACATGAGCATACTTAACGCCACTGGGTCGCATTTCAACCCGTTTAAAAGGGCTGAGATGCTTTTACGTTATGTACACGTGTGCGTGCTAAGTCGCTTCAGTCGTGTCCAACTCTTTGCAACCCCATGTACTGTAGCCCGCCAGGCTCCTTTGTCAGTAAGATTCTCCAGGCAAAGATATTGGCGTGGGTAGCCATTCCCTTCTCCAGGGATCAAACCCAGGTCTCTTACATCTGCTGCATTGGCAGGAGGGTTCTTTACCACTAGGGCCACCTGGGAAGCCCTAACGTTATGTGTATTTTACCCAATAAAACACAAAGGTCCCAAACCTAGGTATCTTAATCGAGCCGCACAACTGGTGATTTGTTATAGATGGACTCATCTTGTCCTTCCCTGAGGCCTCAGTGGCCCAGGTTCCTTAAAGGTCTCTGGGCTCCTCGGGGATGTCCTCTGAGGGCACAACACTGACTGGAGATGAGGACATCCGCGTCCTCCCTGCTGGGAACAAACACACCTACCTGCTGCTGGCCCCCCGACACCACCCCCGTCCTCACAGCAAACCAGCTTCAGAAAATCCTCTGCCACCAGGACGGAGAGGCGTCTGTCAGCTGCCTGTCGGCAGGGCAGATCCTGTAGTGTCTCTCAGCTCACCTTCTCCAAGAACACCCGCAGAATGATCCACTAGGTACTAAGATCCCTCGACAAGCGCCTCGGCTCTGAACTCAAGCCGGACGTCGCCAAAGCAGACGCACTGCACTCGAAACAACGCAGCCCTCCATCTCCCCATTTAAACCCTCAGTCCCCGCTGGACACTAGAGGCGGTCTCAGAGGCTTCAAACTGCATCTTTACACGCTCCTCCCAGGTCTTTAATTACCTGCAAATGCATTTATTATATGACCTGGCTCGCCATTAGCTAGAAACATACCAGTGATGCCGCCCCAGCTCGGAAAGCTCCCCTGGAGTTTAGAAACGGACCAGAGGGAAGACAAGAGGGGGGCAGGAAGGGATGCTTGGGGACGCTGCCCCGAGGGAGCCCTGCAGGAAGGCAGACAGGCCTCAGCGCTGGACAGGGAGGAAGAAGGGAAACTCATTTGCTGCACAGAGATCACAGATGAAGCCCCAGCCGTGCACTTGGGAAGGGGCACCGTCCTCCTTAATGAGTACGCTTGTTTGTCAAATCAGGGGAGGGGCTCTGAATAAAGCAGCCGCGAGAGGTTCCCAGTTCTTCTGAGACAGCCTTGTTCTTGATGCCTGGAGGAGACTGGCACCACTGGCCACAGCCACTCTGCAGGCCCTGCTTCCTGGGGGCCAGGCCATGCCACGCTGGAGACAGCCTGGGGCCCAGGGCCAACACTTTCATCTTGCAGATGGAAAAAGTGAGTCCTTATAATCCAGCAATCCCACATCTGAGTACACACCCCAAAGAACTGGAAGCAAGGTCTCACCCCTGCTCCCTTCATCAGCCAGGAGGTGGGTGCAACCCAAGTGTCCAGGGGCAGAAGGACAGATACACTACACACGGCCTAGAAGCCACTGGAATACTACTCGGGCTTAAAACAGAAATCTGGACACATTTACAACATGGGTGAATCCTGAAGACATGATACGTTAAATAAACCAGCACGACAGGATAAATACGGCATGATGCCACTGGCTTGAGGTCCCCAGAGGCCTCAGATGCAGACAGAAAGCAGAACGTGGCTGTGGGGGCTGGCGAGGGGCAGGGGAGGCCAGTGTGTCATGGGGCACAGTTTCAGCGGGAGACGGATGGTGGCGTCGGCTGCACAGCAAAGTGAATGCACTTAGCACAGCACAGCCACGTAGAGACTTCCTATCCGAGCTTCATGCCACGGTTAACCGATGCTTCAAAAGTGCACGCAGAGAATCAGGGTGCAGTAAGAGAAACAAGCTGGTGAATTCTATGTGAGTAGCCAAGGAAGCCTCTCTGAGGAGGGCCAGAAGGTGGAGGGCAAGATAAAGTCGAGACCGAGCTCTTGGGCATCTTTCATCCATTGCCCCCAGATCGTCGGTCAGTTGTGGCAGCAGAGGGCTGAGCGATTGGTTCTGAATCTAGCCAATTCTCTCCGCATCCAGTCCGAATCTGTCTAATCCACGAGGCTTTCATGAGAAATCTCAGCTAATTGCCGCTACCATTCATGACCAGCTACGTGACACCATCACGTGCCCTTCCCCTCATCCTTCATGGATGAGAAATGGACCACGAGAACTCCAGCCTTTCCGCTCCACACACATACTTCTACTCTGACAGTGCCATGGATTCCTTCAGTCACTCAACTCATATTCAGACACCCTTTCTGTGCCAGGTACAGCCCTGGGTATCAGAGATACAGGGGGAAAGAAGGATGAGAGGTCCTGCTCCGTGGAGTTTACTCCAGAGCAGGGGGTGGTACTGATGGAGACGCAGATAAATCAGTATATCTCCAGGGAGTGGTGGATGCTGGGAAACAGGCAGACAGTCCTAAAGGAATAATTAGGGTGGTGGCCACCGATGTGATGTGAACAGAATAATGGTGACAAGACGTGGCCCAGCCTGCAGAGGTCCAGGATGCAGCACTTCAGGCAGAGGGCAAGGCCAGTATGGATGACCTAAGGAAGCAGGAAGAGCCCGGCACATAGCGAATGGAAAGGTCGGTTTGGCTGGAAAACTGAGGTCAGCGGGAGGCAGGCCTCACAGGACGGCACAGGCCGTGGTGACGAGCTCGGGCTGCACCATGAAAGCCACTGGAGGGCGAGGCAAAGACCGCGGGCCACTGCCCACACCCTCTGCCCCGTCTCCTGTGGGCTTGCGGACGTTCACGATGGAGCACTGTTGCCCAGCACCACCCCCTCGCCCCCAGCAACCAGCTGTGGCCAGGACACTAAGGGGAGGCAAGATGCGGTGCCCTCAGCCTCCAAGAGGTGACCTTCATGGGGGAGCATCCCGCCTCCTCGCTCCCGCCACTGTGCTGGCCGGAATGTGGACGCGACTGCAGAATTAGCAGACAAGGAGAGTCCGGGCCCCAGAGTCAGGAGACTGGCCACACCAGCCCTGGACGACTCCAGTGATGACAGGCAGGAACAGCTACTTTGTTTAGACCCCTGTCATCTGGGGTTTCCCTGATTTCACAGTGAAGCCGCTGCTGACGAACCCCGAGGGTCTGAAGCGGATGGGTACAAGTTCTGGTTCACGCTGTATAAATATTGCCCTGGTTGTAAGAGAAGAATCGGTTGCATGGCTTGACCAGGAAGATGGTTCAGGAAGTTGTTGCGGTTATTTGGGCAAGAAATGGAAAGGCTTTGCCTCAGAGGCTGCAGCCGGGCAGGTGATCTGCAGGATTTGATGATCAAGAAGACAGTGTCTCAGACCCGGCTGGAGCCCTGGGGCGGACGGTGGTTCTCGACAGGCCGGCAGGATGAGCGGGTGAGGCCGTGAGGCTGGCGGGGTGATGAGGGCTCTGTTTCAGCCACACGACACCCGAAAGGCCTCCAAACCGAATACCCTCCAGGCCGCGGGGCGGAGGGGGTGGAACTCAGTAGGGAAGTACGAGCTGGTGCAATAACTCACCCCCAGATGATTTAACGCCGCGTTTCCAGCAGCGCGGGCTTCCCAGGAGGCTCAGCGGTAAAGAACCCGCCTGCCCATGGCAGCCTGGGTCGGGAGGGTCCCCTGGAGAAGGAAACGCTACCCACTCCAGTGTTCTTGCCTGGGAAATCCCATGGACAGAGGAGCCTGGCGGGCTACAGTTTATGGGGCCGCAAAAGAGTCGGACAGGACTGTGTGACTGAACGACGTGCTGTGTGGTTCCAGCAGCACAGACTTAATTCATTAAAGTTCATCACGTCACAGCCACGCTGCCCTGCTCAATGGCCCCGCGGTGACGCCAAAGCCCTGGTGGTGCAGACAGCCCACTCAGCACAGCCGAAGGTCTCTGCGACCACTCTGGTCTACGCCTCTTTCAGTTCAGTTCAGTCACTCAGTCATGTCCGACTCTTTGCAACCCCATGAATTGCAGCACGCCAGGCCTCCCTGTCCATCACCAACTCCCGGAGTTCACTCAGACTCACGTCCATCGAGTCAGTGATGCCATCCAGCCATCTCACCCTCTGTCGTCCCCTTCTCCTCCTGCCCCCAATCCCTCCCAGCATCAGAGTCTTTTCCAATGAGTCAACTCTTCGCATGAGGTGGCCAAAGTACTAGAGTTTCAGCTTTAGCATCATTCCTTCCAAAGAAATCCCAGGGCTGATCTCCTTCAGGATGGACTGGTTGGATCTCCTTGCAGTCCAAGGGACTCTCAAGAGTCTTCTCCAACACCACAGTTCAAAAGCATCAATTCTTCGGCGCTCAACCTTCTTCACAGTCCAACTCTCACATCCATACATGACCACAGGAAAAACCATAGCCTTGACCAGACGGACCTTTGTTGGCAAAGTAATGTCTCTGCTTTTGAATATGCTATCTATCTTGGTCATAACTCTTCTTCCAAGGAGTAAGCCTCTTTAGAGATGGTTTATTATGATGGATTTGCTTTGTCTCACAAGCTAAGGTGTGAGAGAGATCGGGAGAGAAAATCATTTTTAAATTTTATTTCTTCTTCTGTAATGTGGACCCCAAACCACCAGTGTTCTCATGCCCTCGCCCACACGCTTCAGGTTCATGTCTATACACTGCTCACAACAATTCCCAATATTCACAGAGGGCAGAGGTCTACATGACTGTCCAGAAGGTAACTAGCCTGAGGTCTCAACTGTCCTTTTACCTGGGGTTGCCTCCTCTGCCCTGAGAAAGGATGGGCGCCTAAGAGACGCTCTTGCGTCAGCTGAAAGCAGACGTCTCCCGCGCCCTCGCCCCAGCCCCACACGGACGCCGAGCAGCGGTGAAGTGACAGAAAAGCCAGCTGTGCAAACGTTCGCTTCTACGGTCACAAGGCAGATGGGAAAAATGCCAGACAGGAGAGCCTGGAAAAGCACCAAAAGAGCAATCATCCCCTGAAGAGAACGTGAAATAAGACCCAACAGTGACCCCACAAAGAAGCAGAAAATAGACACCACCCCCCCCACAGATGCGCGGGTCAGAGACCAGCACCAGGGTGACGATCACAAAGGAAGAACAAGGTCTGGGCTCCGTGATACTCCTCCGGGGCATCCCGTGAACCCCGCCTCCGCTGGGGGGCATGCTCCATGGCAGTTGTTGTTCAGTCGCTCAGTCCTATCCAACTTTTTTGAGACCCCACGGACTGTAGCCTGCCAGGCTCCTCTGTCAAAAATTCTCCAGGCAAGAATTCTGGAGTGGGTTGCCATGCCCTTCTCCAGGGGATCTTCCCAACCCAGGGATCGAACCCACATCTCCTGCATTGGCAGGCGGATTCTTTACCATTGAGCCACCTGGGAAGCAAGTGATTCAGTTTCACCCTCTTAAAGGACAAGACCCGAGTACCCTGGAGCAAGCTGATATCCAACAGCTCCAGGCTGACATCCAGGTTCCAGCAACATCCCCGCCCTCCATGAGCCAGGGAAACACCAGGACAGCCGCTGAAGGGTGATCTCGGAGGAGACCGTCTTGTCTGTGACAAAACTGCCAAGAGAAGGCAGGCTGGGGTGAACTTCATCCTTGAGAACTAGAGATCTGAATCACTCGTTCCCACTGAACCCCTTCCGGGCACACCTTCTGTGACAGAAGACAGTTCGGTTCAAACCGGTTAAAACCAGGGAGAACTAGAACAGCACGGTCACCACGGGATGGGAAGGCAGGACCCCCAGCACCGCCTCCCCGAAACACGGAACGGAGCAAATGCTTTTTCACAGAGGCGGCAATGGCCGTCCTCGGCCAGCAGAGCGAAGCTCGGACACCTCGCCCGGCACCCACGCCCCGGGGAGGCCCCAGCCCTTTGGGGGAACCTTCTCCTTCCCCCATGGAGACTCCCTGGGGAGTTACCCGTGCTGGTCAGGCTCCTGGGTGAGAGGGAGGAACACTGTGGGAAGGCGCCCGGCCCTCGGCTGGACGAGGCCAGAGAGGAAGCGGACCCTGGAAAGGGAGGGGGTCAAGGCAGGAGAAGCCAAGCCATCAACCTGGGGACAGGGGAGGGGGAGCTGAGGGTGGCGGGAAGGGGGTCGAGGAGAGGGCCCCAAAGTGGGGCTGGACTCAGGACTTTAGAACACGGTTCCTGAACTGGGGAGAGGCCTGCGGCCACCTGCGGACACGTTCCAAGCAATCTGCACAAAGCCATACGCTTTGTGTTCTCATGTCAGTGAAAACTCATCTATTGATACGTTAACAAAAGCGTCACCCTGATTGTCTGGGTGAGCAGCCAGGAACCCAGAGTGGAGCTAGGACTTCAGGCCTACGTTTGTGTCTGAATTTACACTCACAAAGGCCAAAGGTCACCCCAACCGGCCACACAGATGCAGGCTTAATAGTGCTTTGAACACAATAGCAGAAGAACGGAGTCTCCACACGTGTAGACAGCACTCCAGGGCGTGACCAGGCTGAAGCCGGCTATGGAAAGGCCACCAGAGCATCAGGGACTGTGGGTTTGGTAGGGTTGGAAGGGTAGGTGTTTGCTATTTGCACTGGATGCTCAGAGGCAAGAGGAGCTTAGTGCATTCTGGGTCCTGTGGGTGATGAGGGACCAGCTTGAGCCTAGTGCATCCTGGGTAATGTGAGTGGTCAGGGGAGCCTGCTGCATCCTAGGTAAAGTGCTTAGGGACCAGCTGGAGCCTAGAGCATAGTGGGTAATGAGAGTGGTTAGGACCCAGCTGGAGCCTAGAGCACCTTGGGTAATGAGAGTGGTTAGGACCCAGCCTGAGCCTACAGCATCGTGGGTAATGAGAGTGGTTGGGGGCTGGGCAGAAACCAGAATCATGAGGAGGGGAGCCTGGGAAGGAGGCTAGGACAATGCACAGAGATTCTGTCCTCCGTGACCATGGGACAGGCCAGGCTCCTGTGGGTCTCAGAGAAGAAAGGCGGAGTTTTAGATGCACGTTTCAGGGGGGCTGCTCAGGCTGGGGCAGGGGAGAGCTCAGGCCAAGCTGAACGCTGCAGACAGCTGCGGCGTCCAGGTGAAGAAGGAGAGCCTGTGTGAAGGTTGTGGTCGCGGGAAAGGAGAGACTTTGAGGAGGCGGGACGGCTCCTAGGTGATTGAGAGCGGACGAGGGAGGGGGCAGGACCCGGCAACCAGCTGGGGCACCTGGACCGGTTTTCCTCCACACGGTGGGGCGAGGGAGGCAGCCCAGGATTCCGACTCCAAACCCTAAAGATTTTGAAGCCACTGGCCTCTCCCTCCTCGGGCAGAGCTGCTGGGGGCGATGACAGACGGCTTCATGTTCAGATACGAGTGGGTGGCGCCTTAGGGGTACCCCAGGAGGTTGACTTAGCAGGTGATCGTCTGTCCAGAAGTTCGGGGGCAGTCACAGGCTTCCGAAGAGCTGAGTGTGCCAAGAGCCCGAGTGACAGGAGAAGTAAGTGGGTGGAGGGAGGCGGGAAGCGGTAGCCTGAGAGACCAGTGGGAAGCCAGGACAGCCTGATAACCAGGGCGCCAAGAAAGGGCCAGTGAGAGTGGCCAGTAATGCAGGCCGAGGATGGAGCAATGGTCACCCAGTAGGTCAGAGGCGACTGGGGCAAAAGCAACTTCCATACAGCGATCAATGTGATCGAAATAGTTTCAAGCACAGCTTTCAATTCCTGTGTTCCCCAGAAAAATACCACCTTGTCTTCATGTCAGGTATTTTAGGAAGGAAATAACTTTTAGAAAAAACTTTGGTAAAATGTATATAATATAAAATTTACCATTGCCACCATTTCTAAGTGTATAAGTTACGGGCTTAAGGGCATCTGCACTGTTGCGCAAGAAAATAACAATGGTAAATGTTCCTTATCATTGGACAGGAAAAACCGAGTTACAAGGCAAGAGGATAATGAGATTTTTTTCTTGAAGTCGCCTAAAACAGCACATTATCTTGGCTCGATCGCTGGGAATTCAGAACTGCAGTAGAGCTGGAGAGGCAGCTGGGTCCTTTGAGGGATGTTACGTTGCTCACACTGAAGGCGGGGGGGGTGTGTCTGTGTGTGCACATGCCTGTGTGTGTCTGCGCGCGTGTGTGTGTGCACACGTGTGTGTGTGTGCACACGCCTTGCGTGTCTGTGTGTGCGTGTGTGGCGTGGTGCCGCGCAGTGCTCTGCTGTTGAGGAGTGGACGGGAGAGACTGAGGAGGACGAGGTGACGGGTGTAACCGTGTAGCTGATCTGCACCGCTGCTTTAGTTTCAGGGGCACAGAGTGATTCAGCTATAAATATTTTTTCCATTTTTTCCCACTCTAGGTTGTTACGAGATGCTGGCTCTAGCTCTCTGTGCTATATAGTAGGGCCTTATTGTTTGTTTTGTATACAGCAGAATGTATCTGTTGATCCCAGCCTCCTGGTCTATCCACCCCCCTTTCTTTTCTCCCTCTGGTACACACAGTTTGTTTCCTATGTCTTAGAATCTGTTTCTCTTTTGTAAATAAACTCCCTCGTATTATTTTTAGATTCCACATGGAGGTGATATCATGATATCTGTCTCGTCTGACTGACTTCACTATGAGCAGGTCCATCCATGTTGCTGCAAATGGCACTGCTTCATTCTTTTTAAGGCCGAGTAATATTCCATTGTGCACACGCACTGAGTCTTCTGAAACCAGTCATCTGTCGATGGGCAGAAAGGTATGTTGCCTTTGCATGCTCAGCCCCTAACAGCGCACAGCAAGTACTCAAGTTCATCCTGCCCCCCCGGTACCCAGGAAGCCCTCAGACTCTTGCTGAGTGAGGAAGAGAGCCGTCCTGTTTTCACAAGACGCCCCAAGCGAAACCGAGACTCTCTGAAGCCCAGCTGCTCTGGCGTGACGCAGTCACACCGGAGCTGACAGCAAGCGTTCATGGCTCCTCACCCTGGGAGTCACATTTCTCTCTGGTCTCAGAGCCAAAGCTGTGTTTTGTTTCATTTTGTTTTGGCCAATAGGAGTCTCGGCAAACCACTCATGACCTCACCTCCCACCAGATCCATTTGGATGTGGATTTCTTTGAAGGAGCCTGGTCTTCACCTGCTCCCAAGGTGACGTTTATTTCCTCTCTCTTCTGTTTCAAGAGTGGAAAACAGTCAGACTTGTGCCGCTCTCCCTTCTCCTCAGCCCGGCTTCCAGCCCCGTGTCCCTTCTCGTCTTTCCAGATGAGAAAAGCAACTCCCGTAGTGTCTAACGGGATTCCCAGACCAGACCTGTGAGCCCGCCTGGCAAGCGTGCGGACAGGAGGGTGCGGACAACGAGGCGGGCTTCCCCAGAGGGTCGAGGTGCAGGGACGGCGCTGTGGCGGGAGGGCAGGGCCTGGCCCACGGGGGCCGTTCCGGAAGCCGGGACCGTTAAACCGGCCGCTCGCTCACCTCCTCCCACTTTGTCACCTTGGACTCCAGTCCCCACGCACGGCAGCCTCCGGACGGCAGTGACCCCGGCTGCCCACCCGGGCTGGAGGGGGGACGCCGCTCAGAGCCCAGCACCCCTGGTTCCCTGTCCTCCCCGGCCCCAGGGGCTAGGACCCCCTCAACCTGGAGGAGGCTCCTGGTTGAGCCTAGAATTCCAAAGTGAGAAGGCAGCGGGGGTTTCCCCCTGGTTTTCTTGTTTTCTTATTTGGACTGCAGTATTCGGTGTCCACACCTGGAGTCCATTGATTTTTGTTTTCTACTCATTTTCTCCACCGATGGTTCCAGAAGCGACTCCATAGTTCTGTGGTTCCACGGCACACACTGAACACCTGTGCCCTGACCTTAGAGAGATGGAGACAGAGGCGCAGAGATAAGGTGGTTTGTGGCAGGTGCACCCAGTCCACCACAGAGCTCTCACTACACCTGGGTCTCCAGATTTCCAGATCGTTCTGCTTCCCTCTTGCTGGGTGAACACCTTGTTTCAAATGAAGCTCTCGGCCACCACTACCATCCCGCCGCTAAAATCACTGTGTCTGGAAACGCCTAGTCCTTAACGACAGACATGGTGTTAATATTAATATTATCCTCCATTGCTAAAAATGTGGGGGGCTTCCTTGGAGGTTCTGTGGTATAGAATCCGCCTGCAGTACAGGAGACAAGGCTTCTATCCCTGGGCCAGGAAAATCCCCTGGAGAAGGGAATGGCTACCCTCTCCAGTATTCTTGTCTGGGAAATCCCATGGACAGGGGAGCCTGGTGGGCTACAGTCCCTGGGGTCACAAGGAGTCGGACACGACTGAGCGATTAAGCACACACGCATGCTGGAAAAGGCATCCAGATACTGTAAGTTTAGAACGCTAGATAGCTAAATGTTTTCTCTTCTTTCCTGCCAGTTTTGAGACAGACTATCTTCACCAAGTTCAAAACACCCAAAGAAACATGCACTCTGAAGCCCACACACACACAGGCTGCCCTAACTTCCAGCAGAAGACGGGCGCCGGCGCTGGGGCTCCGGGGAGGTGGCGGGCAAGCGGGTGAGGCCAGAGGCAGGCCCAGAGGCCTTGTCACCTTCCTCTTCTCTATCTGCTCTTCACTTGTCACAGTCTGTCTGCCGGGCTAGCAAAGTGTCTCCAGAGAAGGAAAGGACAGATAAGAACCCAAGTCCATTCTGATTTCCCAACCGTATCATTTGGAACCTGCATCAAACAAAAACTCTTCTGAAATTTTAAAAAAAAAAAAATAATGCTTGCCAAAGGCTTTGGGTAAACTCTGACTCACTGCCTTGGCTGACAAAGCCTGTTGGCAGGTCCGGTCCCACCAGAAGTGCAGGGCTGGGGCTCCCAGGGCGGCTGCTGAGAAGGCGGGGTGGCTGAAGACTGGGGTGGGGGGAGGGGGCGCAAACAGGCGATGGGTCACGGTGGCCGGAGAGCACGTTCTCGAGAAACTGTCCCTTCACCCAAATGCGACGCACATGTTAACTTCCTAGCCCAGCTGAAGTCACTACGCCTGGCCCCACAGCCCAACCACGCCCGCCACCTGGAGGCATGGTTCAGGGGATTGTTTTCTCATAAGCACGGCGGCTCTGACGCTCAAAAATCCTGAAATACATTCCAAGGAGTATTCAGAAAAACATCAGATTACAGAAATACACACAGGACTTCCCTGGTGGATAAGAATCTGCCTGCCAATCTCTGCCAGTCCAAACAGCAGACACCAGTTCTACCCCTGGTTTGGGAAGATTCCACACAGCACAGAGCAGCTAAAGCCCATGAGCCACAACTCCTGAGTCCGTGCTCCTGGAGCCCATGCTCCACGGTGAGAGAAGCCACCCAAAGGAGGAGCGTGAGTGCTGCAACCAGGAGCGGCCCCTGCTCCCCCCAACCAGAGAAAGGCTTTGCAAAAGCAGTGAAGATTTATTTTATTTAGTCAAAAATAAATAAAAGAAAGAAACTGTATTAAAAAAAAAAAGGTAAGGAACGCTGGAGCACCAAAGTCCCAGATTTGAACAAAAAAAGAAAGGCACACGACAGCAAGGAGGAACATCTCCCAGCACACTGGAAACGACTTAGCCAGAGGCCAGACCCGTTCTCTCGTGAGCCACATCACCCCACCCAGAGCAAACTCAGGCTCTTCTGAGATTATTTACCAGTTAAGATTCGGCTTCTCATTTTGCAAAGTAATCAGTAACTCAGTCACCTGTGAAATCTCTGGTCACTCCTTGATTATGTATAAAATTCGTCCAATTATTTAAGCTGTCTGGGTTTGAGGAGGGTTATTATAATGAGAACATGAAGCTTTGAGAGAATTTTTCAAGGAAATGGCTCACTGCTGTTGGGCCAAAAAACAAAAACAAGGAATGTTCATTCACCCACTGTCACTAAGGTATGGTCTCTGCCATCAAGAAGCAGGCTTCATCACTCCACTTGGGGCGGGGGAGGTCGCTCAAAGTGGGGAGATGGAGACAGAGAGCAAACGAGGACAGATTCAGAAAACGTATGAGAAAACCATTCCTCTCCCCCAGGGCTTAGGACATGGAGCAAGTCGGCTCCAAGAGCTATTTTCTCTCTGTGCTTCTTTTCAACAAGGACACATCCTTGCAAAAGCTGCATCACCTTGTCTGTGAGGCGAACCATCCCTGGAAAAAGAAATCACACGGCAAGTTGTGGCTGGCCACTCTGAGGAGCACACGGGCAGGACTTGCATCTCTGGCGAGTCTTTATTTTCATAAACAGATAAGGAAACAGGATGCTCGCCTCTTTCCTTGGTCTGTGGTTCCCTGCCCCTGGCCTGGCTAGGTCAAGATTTTCTATTTTTTCTTCTTTGGTCAGAGCTAAAGAGATACAAGGAGGCCACCAGGGCGGTACAGGTGGGTTAAATTACTTGAGTGTCTTGCGCAGCCTCAGAGGCGGCCGGACCCTGCCTGCAGCCACCTCTCGCAGTTCAGCATCGCTCCGTCTCTGGCTCCTGCCAACGGGCTTCCAGGTACAGGCTCCTGGGGAAGATGCCAGCGGTCTCTGGTTTATGTCCTAATTACGCAACCTCGTTTCCTTTTGGTGAACTTAAGGAAACTACAGTTTAAAGGAGGGAGTCTTTGGCTGGAATGCACCATAGAAAAATTCCAAAGCAGAAAAAGCCTTAAGCAACCCTGCACAGAAGAGCAGTTTCCCACACCAGCAGCACATCTCAGAACAGAGCCCACCTTCACGACGAGCTCCGCAAGCCTCGAGAGCTGCCAAAACCGTGGCTCTCCCCACTTACAATGCCAGGCACCTGCAAGATGGAAAAGAGAGCCACATCCTGTCTCTTCTGAGAAAGTTCAGAGCTCTCCAGCAGACGCACGAAGTGAGACAGAAACCTGCCGGTGGGAGGGATAAAACGCCAGGGCCGTTTAAAATTTATCTCCCAAATCATCAACGCCTCTGGTGTGAAAGCTTTGGCAGAGAAATATTTTAAGCCTGTGACCAGGGTAGCAAGAAATTGCTTTGAGTGAAACAAATGGCCACGCATTCACCCAGCATGGGCGCCGCTTGTGGACGAAGCCAGCGCGCTGGTCAGGAAGTTCAGTCACGGGCCCCGAGGGCCGAGGGCCGGGATCTGCAGCCGATCACCAGCCTCTGTTTCCTCCAAGACTGCCAGAGGGAGGGGCTGCCCCGCCCAACGCACAGCACGCCCGGCCCGACGCTGTCCATTTAGAACTTTCTTTGCTTTTTTGAGCCTCTCAAACTTAGTCCTCCTGCCGTCTCTCAATCAACCCCCTGATTCACGCTGTTCGAATATTATCTCAGTGAACTCCAGACAATCAATTACATTCTTCTTCTTTACGTTAATTTTGCTATATCACATACCATATCAACGTGAGAGTGGGTCACTAGGGCACACTTGGAAATTCTCACCACGTGGTTATCCGCCGTGACATCTGGTTTATAATTCCAAGCTAAGAAAATGTAACTCTTTATTTATTCCCTGTTTCATTTCAGAGAAAACTTAAGACTGCTCACACAAGTCCATACAATAAAATAACACTGAACTTATGGCGATATGAAAATGGGACAAAGGAAAAATGAAAGCAAAAAATTTCAAATAAAACTAGGAATGGGGCCAGCATTTAAAGCTCAGCTTGCCGAGCCCACACACATGCTAGATAAGATTCAAAGTTTTCCAAGCTCCCCAGCAGTCAGCAGAAAGAGAATCACTTATGGGTGGAAAACTACACCGGCCCGCTGGTCAGATCAGCCACCATCTGCCTCTGTAAACAAGGGCTTGCTGGGACACAGCCACACCCAATCATTTACATCTTTCTTACTTCTTAGTGCTGGAGAAGACTCTTGAGAGTCCCTTGGACAGCAAGCTGAAACCATTTGTCAATCCTAAAGGAAATCTTGGAGAACGCAATGGCACCCCACTCCAGTACTCTTGCCTGGAAAATCCCATGGATGGAGGAGCCTGGTAGGCTGTGGTCCATGGGATCGCTAAGAGTTGGACATGACTGAGCGACTTCACTTTGACTTTTCACTTTCATGCATTGGAGAAGGAAATGGCAACCCACTCCAGTGTTCTTGCCTGGAGAATCCCAGGGGCGGGGGAGCCTGGTGGGCTGATGTCTATGGGGTCGCACAGAGTCGGACACGACTGAAGTGACTTAGCTTAGCTTAAAGGAAATCTACCCTGAATATTCATTGGAAGGACTGATGCTGAAGCTGAAACTCCAATACTTTGGCCACTTGATGCAAAGAGCCGACTCATTGGAAAAGACCCTGATGCTGGGGAAGATTGAAGGCAGGAGGAGAAGGGGGCGACAGAGGATGAGACCGTTGGGTGGTATCACCGACTCAATGGACATGCATTTGAGCAAGCTCTGGGAGATGGTGAAGGACAGGGAAGCCTGGCATGCTGCAGTCCATGGGTCACAAAGAGTCAGACACGACTTAGTGACTGAACAATGATAGGATATCACGGCAGAGCTGAGTACCTGCCCTGGAATAAAACATTTACCACCTGGCTCTTTAGAAAAGAAAGTCTGCAGACCCCGGGGTTACTTGGTTCTGCACCCGTCAGGTAACCGCAGAGCTTTCCTGGGATAAGCACACTCCCTGTATGGTTCTGAAGTACAGAGAACTTTCCATTGTCAAGAGCTCACTGTGTAATCTCTTGAAAAACATCCTTAGCTTCATTTTTAACAGTCATAGGCTTTACAGGGCCATTGGCGATTCTAAGTGAGGCTGAAAGGGTGCCATGGGGGGTAGTTTTTCTCCAGGTCTGCTGAAGGCAGGGGGGCCTGCAGAGATGGCCAGTGTGGGTCCTCCCACTCCTGATGAGAGGCCGTCAGGGCTACTTGGTTGGGCTCCTCTCCCGCTGAGCCCCGAGGGTTCCCCCGAGCCCTCCCTGCGGTCGCTGGCAGCAGTGGGCATGCGAGATAAAGCTGATATGTCAGCTTTGCTTTAAGGCTCTTTTCTGTGAACGTCCTCTATGCTGAGTTTGACAGGCACCGGGGTGGTGAGAGGGAGGCCGTTTCTCTGCTCAGTTCCCGAAGCCTGCTGTCCCATTCTGCCAGCCTGCAGAGCTGCCCCTAGAACACCCAATTAGATGCTAATGCCAGCTTTTGGGGAAGAACTTTCCAGAACTTGAAAGTGGTCTCTCTGGGCTCCCCCACCCCCCCGCGGGCACCCCCACAGCGCCGGCCAGCCGTCTCAGCTGACCAGGACAGAGGGCACCCCGCCCGTGAGAACCGGAGCCCCGTGGGGATGGGGCCCTGGGGTGCAGACCCCACACGCCGGTACACACCCGGGGCCTGCAGGCCCGAGACGAGGGCTGGGGTCTCCTCCAGAAAGGGGGCCGCTCCTCTGTGCAGACCACGGGGGCAGGGAGGGAGGAGGGCCCAGACAGCTCCTATGGAAGCGCTCAGACTCAAAACCCACCCCTGAGACCTCTGTTCAGAGAGACGAGCCCTCCACAGGGTCACCCTGACCCGCTGACAGGGGACACGTACATTCCTAAGAACCCCCCAGAGCAAGGCTTCCAGGATAAATGCAAATAACCTCAAAACGGCGATGTCTAAGAAACCACAACTCAAGTCAACGTCAGAAGAAAACAGAACAGCCGACTGCGGATTCTGGAGAACACACCTGGAGTCCTTTTCTTCTCTGTGAGGATAAAACCATGCTGTGATCGACTATAGTTCTGTCCTCTACAACAGGGAACAAAATCCAGCTTATTTAACAGTGTCATTAAAGGGATCATCCATTAAACGAAGGTAGCTGCACCTTAAGATAATCAGAGTTATCCTTATCGACCCCTCTGGAAATTGCTACTTAATCTCTGATCCTACACGTGTTGTCAAAGGGAAAGAAAAAGGAAATGTGTTATAAATAATCATATTATTCCTTACAGTTCTTTCCGCACCATGATTAAAAAATATAAAGCTGGAAAATAAACACCCACACCTGAAACCTTCCTTCTCCTTGAGGGTGTTCGCCGTGCGCTAGAAAACACCAACCACAAAGAAGCCAGACAGGCTTCCTTGACAGGGGAGTCCACATGGCGCCCACACGGCGGGTCAACAGAGGACAGTTTCTTCACCCTGAGAAGATGGCCACTTAACTCTCCCAGCACCAGCACTCAGGGTTCAAGTCCAGACACTCAGGCCACACGGGAATGTGGGACACTTGGACCCTGCGTGACCTTAGCGAAAAACACAAAGAAAGAAAACTCTTAAGAAATCCATAAGGACACGGAACCCACACCAAATGTGAGCCTCTTGGTTTGCTCTCTGGAGCCAAGCGCGGGGACGCCCGGGTATGTCTGGGTTTGGAGGAGCACGAGACGTCAACACGGAGGACCCCGGCCCCTGCGGCGGGCCGAGCCCCATTTCTCCAAGCATGATGCAACCCTCCACGGGCTCCAAGCTGGAGCTCAGGCTGGAGGGCAGGTGAGACGCACAGCCCGGGAGCAGAGTCCTCGCCGCAGAAGATGCCGTCCTCTGCGCTCCTGAGCTGCAGGACGCGGACGCCTGCCCGAACCTCACACGCGGTGGCCACACGCTCCCTCACCTCCTCTAAGCCCCCCTGAAGGCCCCTACTTACGCAGCGCGTACAGGGTGAGGGTCACTCCCGCCAGGCAGAACCCTTCGAAGAACCTGAGTGTGCTGAACATGGTCACATTCACAGACAGCGCCACGGTCAGTCCGAAGATGAGGATGAAGATGATGGAGAAGAGCAGCACGGGCCGCCGGCCGAACCTGCACATGGATAGGGACACGGTTAGTCATCGCCGGACAGGCTGGGGTCCAGGGGCCGGGGGCCAGGCCTCCCCAGGGGCCAGCAGGTGCTGGGTGGGGACCCCACGGAGTCTGCATCCCTCCTGGACCCTCGTGGGGAGGCCCAGGGGTAGGGGGCCCTCAGGGTACGCACACCCACCCCTCGTCATGTAGATAAGGGAATACAGGTCAACAGCCGCTGTGCGACAGACGTGAGACGGGAACCAATTCCTGTTGGCCAGTCTACTCCTGAGTTTATGGGGGTAATTCAACAGAACCAACAGTAACTCCCCAAACTTCAACCTTGGCACACCCAGTATAAAACGGCTTGGAGGCTGTGACCTTTGGAACTGGATCCAGAGTTAACATAGGCACAGGGTGAGCGAGCGGCTTCCAGCTGTTTCTCTGAGTTGTTGACTAGACTGGCCTCGACCTCACCCTCGGCCTGGTGGAGCCAAGGGCCGAGCCGGCGGCCGGCTGGTTTCAGCTCCATGATGAGGAATGACCAGAAGGGAGCACAGACTGAACGGGGGTGGCCTGAGCTGTAAGGATGCACGTGGACCTGGAAGGGAGGTCCCCAGGGGCCCGTCCCCTGCATTGGGGAAAGGCCAGGGCACCCCGGGCAGGGGGTCACAGGGCCGGCCCAAGCGGGCTCGGGGAGCGCCAGGAATGTGCTTCCAGGCGTGGCGGGGGGCGGGGGGGGGTGGCCCTCGGGCCTGGGGTGGCCCTTGCTCGCCGCCCCTCCCGGACCAAGCCTCACACGCACGAGGATGAGCGTGGCACAGCCAGCGTGGACTAGAAGGAGAGCTCTCAGAGAGGCTGGGCTGTTTGCCAAGGGAACAAAGTCCACGCCCGGAACCCCCAACACCTGGACGTCCACCTGGAAGGGAAATGTCCAGATGGGCAAATAGAAACGAGGAGCAGGTCTGGGGGTGCCTGAGGTTGGGGTGAGAACGGCAGAGATGGGAGTGGGCAGAAGAGGGGAACATTCTAAACGCAGTGTGTGCCAGTGGCCACATGTGTGACTCTGCAAATACACCAGAACTCACTGACCTGTGCACTTAACACGTGTGAGCTACATGGTGTGCAAACCACCCCTCAATTTAACTCTGTTTTTTAAAAAGGCGCGGTAGCATCTGGCCTTGCCTGTGCAGGAGACGGATGTGATTTCCTCACACTCTGGGGGCGGGACCCCCAAGATACCGTCTCACTTAGGATTCCTGAGGCCTCTGAGCGTCCCTGTCCATCACTCCGGGTTAGAGAAATGGGGCCAAGGCTGTGAGCTTGATGCAATGGAAGTCGATTTTCTTGTCGAGATTTTAGCCGTTACTTCCCTTCACCTGTGCTGGGGTCACTTAGCCCTTACCAGGAATGACTACAGGAAGTTCTGTCCAACTCCAACTTGTCTACAGAAATGAACTTAAACACGGCTCGGCTGGCCTATTAAATGGAGGAAACCAGAGTCTAACTTATCCCTCTTTATTTCCCTCTGCTTCCCCATCTGTCCTGCATCGCACAGTGTCGAGATCACTAACAGGACTACAGACCGGGCACCAAGTAGCCGCGGGTCTTCCTACGTCCGGCCTCCCCGACGCCCACCGGACACAGTCTGTTCCTCTGTCCTGACCCTTTAGGGAAGACCCTGGATTTCTGCTTAACTTGTAGAAACAATTCTAAATCTTTCCCTCCAAAGTGGCTGCTAAAGTCATTAAGTGAAAATTCGTATTAGGAATGGGGGACAAACATGGTCTTCAAAGTCAGAGCCCTGGCCCCAGTCCCAGGCTCCCTGGGGACAGAGGTCCTGAGCAAGACCCTCTGGGTCCCATGAGCCTCAGGCTCTCTTCAAGAAGGGCCATCCGGTGTAGATATGTGCACGTGTTTAGAAGCCCCTGGGGTTCAAGTGGGCCCTGGCTCTCCCCAGAGCAGAGGTCTCCCATCAGATGATCAGTAGACTCGCACTCTCAAATCTGCGATGCAGAGGCATCATCGGTCAGCCAGGACCTGTGACAGGCAGAATATCAGCCTTGGGGGTGTCCCTGTCCTAACCCCCTGAGGCTGTGCCACCTCTCACGGCACAAGGGACTCTGCAGATGGCATCAGAGTGAAGGGCCTCGAGGTGAGGCGGCTGTGCCGGGAGCCTCTCCTGGCTACGTGGAACCAGGCGACAGTCTCATGAGAAGGACCTGACCAGCCACGGTGGGCTCAGACTAGAAGTGGGGCCAGGAGCCAAGGAACAGGAGAGCCTCTGCTGCTGTTTAATTGCCAAGTCGTGTCTGACCTCGTGGACTGTAGCCCGCGAGGCTCCTCTCTCCATGGGAGTCTCTAGGCAAGAATCCTGGAGTGGGTTCTTCCTGACCCAAGGATCGAACCTGTGCCTCTTGCATCTCCTGCACTGGCAGGCGGATTCTTCACCACTGAGCCACCTGGGAAGCGCGGGAGAGTCTCTGGAAGTTGGAAAAAAACTCCTTCGCCGCCAGTGGCCAAGCTCAGTCCAGAGCCAGAGGGAAGGGGTCTGCAGGGCAGCCCATACACAGCCTCCCAGGACCGGTGGTATGAGAAAGGTGCAGAGTCCAGCAAAAGACCCAGCAAGAGAGGAAGCCAGGTCATCTGGCCAGAGCCCCTGACCCAGCTGGCCCCCAGCCTCCACCTAAACTAACACGTTACCTGCAGGACATGCTGTCCAGCCCAGACTGAACGTGTGTGCAGAACAGTCACCTTTAAAAAGCACAAACAAGAAGCCAGGCAGCTGAAGTTTCAGGAGACATCGACTGGGGTCTTGGCATAACCTACGGCCCGATCAGCTTCCTGACACGGCCGTGGAATGGTGCCAGCAGCTGTGAGACCCGGACTTCCCTCTATACGTGTTTATCTCCTTTGAAGCAAGGCTCCAGCAGGGAGTAAAATGCTAACAGTAAATCAGTCAAGGGTGGAAAATACCAAACCTTCAAACTGGAACTGAGGCCTACTCCGAATGTTCAGAAAGCCGCAGCACAAGCTGCCTGCCCCGACCCTCTGGGCACCCCTGGCCCACTCCCCGCCACCCACAAACTTGGAGAAGTGGCTGCAGCTCAGACCCTGGCTGCTTGCCAAGGAAGACCCCACTCTCTCCCGACTTGGTCCCCGGGGCTGGTGTGTGATCAGGGAGGCCGAACACCATCGATGGGAAAGGCATAAGAAACCACAAAACCACCTGTAAACAGCTTAAACCACTGTAGATCTCTTAGGTGAAGTCTGCATTTACTTTCCCTATTAAATCACTGAATCAGGACACTAAGACTTTAGTCAAGTCCGTGTTTTTAGGAAGAAGTGATGTGGTTATATTACTCTTATTTTCCCAACCTATTTCAGTTTAGGTTTCTGGGAAACAAAATTCCTTGTGGTTAAAACATTGGGATTGGAGGGTCTTTTAGGTCAGTATAGCTCACTCTGAAAACCTTTAAAAGTTCAAGTATTTGGTTTGGGAAAAAAACAAAACAAAACAAAACCCAAAACCCTCGTCCTTTCCCAATCCTGTTCCTCCCCTCCCCCTCAAAAAGCCCACCACCAAACCCCACATGAGGGCCTGTGTGAGTTTCCACAGGTCACTCCCAGCATCTCTGCTCCTGCCCGGAGCGGGGGGGAATGCCCTTAAGAAGCACTTACAGATGATGATTCAGCAAATTCTGAACACACAGGCAATCGTACTTCATGTTAATGCAAGAAACACCCAATTAGATGCCAGCTTCTGGGGAAGAACTTTCCAGAACTTGAAAGTGGTCTCTCTGTGCTCCCCCACCCCCCGCGGGCACTCCCACAGCAACAGCCAGCCGTTTCAGCTGACCAGGACAGAGGGCACCCCGGGGCATAGCCTCGGCCTCGAGGAGCCTGCTCCGAATCACTGCCAGCTTTACTAAGTCTGGGATTCAAGAGGCCCTTATTTGTAAATAAAGCCCCTTAAAGAGAAAGAACGTCAAGCGGGGAGGGGTCCCCACACCTCTCTTCTTCGGCAGCCCCCCATTCCCCGCCAACCCCAGCAGCACTGGGCCACGGCCATGCTATTCGGACGAGTCCCCACTGCCGACACAAGCCCCGCGACTCAGTCCACACCTGTGGAGTCCGGCTCTGGGGCCGCTAGGAGCTTAGTTTCAAACGCTGGCTCTTCAACCTAAGGGCATCCGGGGATATTACTTAAACGTCTGTGCTTCTGTTTTTTCCCCAGGAGATAGGGGTGAGGCCGGTTTTCCACTGGGAAACAGGGGAGCTGTGCGGAGGGGCTCTTTTAATCCATGGAGACACTCAGCACGGAGTCTGGCCACACAGGCGTCAGTGAGGGCGGGTTGTTAACGCCGTTACTCCCACCACCATCTCGCTCCCCCCGGAACACTCACCTGGCCCCGCACCCACCCAAGGAAAGCACATTTATTCTTGTCTCCGGTCCCCACCCCTCTGCCTGGCCTGCCCAGCTGCCACCCATAGCCGGCCACTTTTCAGAGCCCAGCTCCCTGTGGACCTGCAGAAGCATCTCCTGGCCAAGCCAACTTACAAGGACGGTTCCTCTCTGAGGTCTGCCTGCATCTGTCCAGTTCTCGAGGGTGAGGAGTCTGGCTGTCCTCTTCCCATCTTTTGAAGCCCCTGGTCTGTCTATGCCCACTCAGGGCCCAGCGCTTAAAGCCTGAAGCCACATTCCCAGGCTCTTTCTAACCTCACTCTCTCAGGAGGAGATGGGTGGCTGGCTGCAGGCTGGTTTTGCTAGATTCTAGCAGCCAGGGAATTGCAATGAATTTAAATTCTCACTTCAAAAGGGTCTGCTCTATGCACTGGCAGCTCTCTCTGTCTGAACTCTGCAGGGGGCGGCTGCCCCCATCAGCTCTGGCCCCAGTGCCAGGGCGGGGGGAGGTGGGGGAGCCTCGGTCGCGGCAAGCTCAGGCCGACCTCGCCTGGGGAGGCCGCAGAGGCTGCTGCAGCTCCGAGGGGTGTGGCGTGGCAGGCATGCGGGTACTTACCAGTCAGCAATGCATCCAGTTATCAGGTAGCCAAAGATTAATCCAACCAGTAAGGAGAACTTAGCGACATGGACCTTCCAGGCATTATCACACACAAGATCCCACTAGAGAGGGGCAAATAGAAAACAGGTCAGAGAGAAACGCACAGGGAGGCCGGTGTCATCAATCACAGTGCGCTGATCACGCGTATCCCACGCACCACTGGGGGTCTCTCAGTGGTTTGGAGACGCTAATGAGAAATACCACCTGGCCACAGAAGGCAGTGTGATGCTTTCGTCTGGGGCAGAGGACAGAAGTCCGCAGGGTCTGGTGCCCTGATGCCATCTCAGGGCGGGGGGTTCCTCCCTCCATCCCGGCGGGGAGGCAAGGCCAGGCGTCCCCGGGCACCGACACAGCTGGCACACGCCCTGCAGTGGGAAGCCCCCGCCAGCTTCTGCACAGCATGTCACAACAGCACGAGCTCTGTGCTTCCAGCCCGAAAACCCCCAAACTTCACAAGTCATCTTAATAGCTAAGACGGTTAGCGGTCAATACTGAAATATACACGTGAAGCAGTCTTACATTTTCCTTGTCAATGCCGAGCGTGTTTCCCCATATTCCAGGCTAAAGCCACCTGCTCCACTTGGAGAGAAAGCCAATCAGTTGGTGCACACAACTTTTAGACTAGTTTTACAACTAAGCTTTATTATTTAAAAAAAAAAAAATAGAAACAGCTCTCCAATCTTTCCCTCCTGCTTTGGCAGAAGTGGGAAAGAGACGCACGTCTGCTCCCTCCGAGTGACGTGTGTCCACGTGGAGCACACGTGGGCACCGGCCCTCAGTCTGCAGGCAGCTGATGGCTGGGTCCAAGGGGCAAAGCACCAGGGTCTCCGCATCGACGGGCTTCGGGCAGAGCCGTGCCTCTGCACCGGCCTCCGTGGAGGAGGCACCACGGCCTGTGACACCGTCCGCTGGACTCCGGGGGACACACGGAGAGCGGCCCCGCTGGCCGCACAAGTCCCATCACTAATGATGCAGGTTCAGGGCTTCTTTCCGGGGTTGCCGTCCTCCTGTGTCCGCTCAGGGACCGCGGCAGCAGCAGCAGCAGCCTCACCTGGGAAGTCGCCAGAAATGCGCATTCTCGGGCCCAGGCCAGACCCCACGGGAGTTTTTGGAGGAAGCGCAGCGAGGCGGTTTAACAAGCCATCCAGGTGACCGTGAGGCTGCCCAGGGCGGCCGTGTCCTTGCCCATTCGAATTCGGTGAATGAGCTTCCCAGGCCGGGGTTCAAACAATCCACCCCCGGGCACAGGGGGCGGTCAGAGGCTCCAGGGAACACACCGGGCAGGGCTGGCCGGTGCAGCCCACGCCAGCTCAGAAGACTGGATGGGCAGCTAAGGCGGCTTCTGGAGGCCACCCTGGAAAACCAACACTCACGTGTACCTGGCTTCTAGGAGCAAACGTATTCGTAACAACAAACACCTTCCACGGCACACCCTGTGTCTAACCTGGGACACGCAGCCCGAAGTGCTCCTGTGAGTCACAGCATTAGAAGCAGAGGAGTGTCGACTCTTTGCCCCCATGGTTTCGACTCAGAGGCTGCTCCGTCTCCTCTCCTCTCTGCCCTCCTGTGAGTCACAGCCCCGGATGCGCCAGCGTGTGTGGAGTCTGTACCCCCCGCCCCGCTTTCTACCTTCTGAGACTGCTCCTGCTGTTTTCCCATCTCTCCTCATGGCCCGCAGGGTAACCAATCCTCAGGGTACCAGCTGCATCGCCCCGCCCAGCTGGCCCTGCGGGCCGAGGAGAGGCTGACAGCCCCTGTGATCATCGCAGCCCAGTGCCATGGCAGCTCCCTGCACCTCCGCCTGGCACACACTTGGCAGGGGAAGGGCACGCCCTGTCCCAGGTGCTGCTGGAGGAGGGGGAGGGTGGGGGTGCCCACCCTGCCCTTAGTCTCCACCCAGACGTCCCACTGGGAGCTGATCTGAGGTCAAGTGATGCCCGCGGCACATTCTGCTTGTAGGAGCCAGCCAGGAGGCATCAGAGGACAAAAGCATTCGGAAAGAGGGTGGGGGCTGGGGGCTGCCAACACTGCTGTGCGCTCAGGCCTGCGAACCACAACCGGACCCAGCCCTGGGCAGCCACCACCCAATCTGGCTGCTACCTAAAGAGATGTCCAGGGCAACCTCTGTCAATTAGCAAGGCGGGAACAGAAGACTGACCGGCCGAGCAGACAGGACTGCAGGCGGGATCCAGGACAAGGTGGCCACCTGGCGCCCTAACCCCCTCAACCAGGCGCCAGGGCAGACAGCATCTCTGAGTCAACAAGAAAACCACCCCAGACAGCCCCGCAAGCTCCTCAAGATAAAGATCCCCCGCCTCGGGTCTACTGGACACCCCCAAGCCTGGAGTCCCCCCTGGAGGCACATTCCATATACCAGGCAGGTGGGACCGGGATCTCTTGTCTGACCTCCACATCTGATGAGAATAAAGTACACTCAGCTGGGCTACGATCTCTGGAAGGATTTCAGGAGTGTAAGGAAGCCCTGGAGATCACTTAGCTTCCAAGACTTGCCCCATTCCCAGTAAGATAAGGCTGGGCTTCCCTGGTGGCTTAGGGATAAAGACTTCCCCTGCCAGTGCGGCAGACACGGGCTTGATCCCTGGTCTGGGAAGTCCCCACGTGCCATGGCCCATGAGCTATGAGCCCATGAGCCATAATTACTGAGCTGGGGCGCTAGGGTCGGGAACCGCAAGTGCTGAGCCATAAGCCACAAATACTGAAGCCCCACGGGTCCTGCAGCCTGCAGTGTGCAAAAAGAGAGACCATTGCTCACCCCAGCTAGAGAGAGTCTGCATGTAGCAGTTAAGACCCAGCACAGCCAGAAATAAATACAAAAATAGACAAAATTATAAGAAAAAAAAAGATACAGCAATCAGTCATTTCGCTAAGCAAAGGCTTGTTCAAAAAGTCTAAACTGTGCAAAACCAGGACTCAGGAGCGTGGGTTTTGTCCCTTGAGGTCATCCACTGTCACCTGCCTCTTCTCACGCCCCCCACACCAATCACCAGTCAGTCACCAATGCCCAAGGGCGCTCCGTGCCCAGCGCGCCAGCACCCGCCCCCACCCCGTCCGCTCTGCAGACAGCCTGCTTCACGGGGACCTGCAGGGGTCCACACGCCACCCTTCTGCTGTGGGTGCCCGCGGGGAGAGCTGGAAAACGCCGCTTCCGGACTGCCTTACTGCTAAGCTTTCCCACGTGGCTGGGGTTCAGCCGGTGATCTGCCCCTCAAAATAACCTTCCGCGCGTAACCTGAAGCTGACTTCCGGGGTGACTGAATTAGGAAGAGAGTGAAGTGGGGGAATATGGGAGCATGCCCTCAGCTGCCCGGGAATCTGAGTGCTGGTTTCATGACCCATCTCCCTGGGGACGCGGGGACAGGGCCCGCACATCACCATCCCCCACCCCCGAACTCACACGGGGTCTCCACGCATTAACTCTTCAGACCCACACCCTGCCTCAACAAAGGTGGGAACAGTCCTCTAATTTAGCGCTTCATCACTCCATCAGCGAGTCTGCCAAGGCCGTGCATGTGTACAAGTCATGGCCCGTTTTACAGTCTGACACTTGCTTTCTTTGCTGTTGTTCCAGGACCAGGGATGGTCCTCAGTTAGGGAACTGACCCCAGAATGTGATCTCAATCTTAGTTGCCCGTGTTTTTGTTTTTTTTTTTAAAGGCAGTAGTTACAGAACATCTGGTAAACTGTTTACCTACCTATACATTTCAAGGATAAGCTAAAAGAAAGAAAACTGATATTACTTTCTGAGGAATAATCTAATTGCTTGACTTGCCAGAGGAGAGGAATATTCACGGAGGAAACCAATGAAATTTCTAAAGAAGATGGAGAATAAATGGGACGGGAGGAAAAGAACCTTATTTTCAGCAGTAATGAATACTCTGATAAAGAGAAATGCAAACAAGAACATAAAGACGGACGGAAACAGATTACTTATCCAATTTTGAGGTAAAGAGGGGCTCCCTACAGATAAAAACTCAAAGAGGGAAAACTACCCAAGGAAAAGATAATGGATTTTATAAGTGGATCTGTTACTCCTGAGTTATTATTCATATTACTTATTTAAAATCTCCTCACATCAAAAATAACATAAGCAATATTATAAAGACTTAAATTTTAGGATACATTGGAAGGGGATAGGAGTCTGCCAGCCCCTGGAAAGGCCACTTTGGCACAGGGGTGATCATCTGGAGGCAAAGGAGGATCAGCAGATGCAGAAAGCAGCCTCGTCAGAGCCCCTCCACCTGCCGAAAAGCAGAAACTCCGGAGGAGCGGAGAGGGCCATAAACCCTGCCTCCGGGGAAGCCCGAGGCTGTGAAGACACAGCCTGCGCTGAGATGTGTCTGCAAACAACCTCACGGACGGATTAGGAGTCTGAGACTGACAACTGGAGACACCGCTACGCGTAAAGCAATCGACAAGGGCCTGCTGCGCACCACGGGGCGCTACTCGACGTTCCGGAACAACTCAATGGGAGAAGAATGTGAAGAGAACAAGTGTACGTGTGAAGGGAACTGAATCGTTTTGCGGCACACTAACACAGCATTCTAAGTCAACTACGCTCCAATATAAAATTAAAACGTCGAAAAACCTCACGGAAACAACCCTCACCTTCCATTGCTGCTAAGTCACTTCAGTCATGTCCAACTCTGTGCGACTCCATAGACGGCAGCCCACCAGGCTCCCCTGTCCCTGGGATTCTCCAGGCAAGAACACTGGAGTGGGTTGCTATTTCCTTCTCCAATGCATGAAAGAGAAAAGTGAAAGTGAAGTAGCTCAGTCGTGTCTGACTCTTAGCGACCCCATGGACTGCAGCCCAACAGGCTCCTCTGTCCATGGGATTTTCCAGCCAAGAGTACTGGAGTGGGTTGCCATCACCTTCCATTAGTTCCCCCCATATATTTACTTCCCAAGTCTGCTGCCCCGAAAAGCCCGGACCCTTCTCCCGCTTTTCTGCAGACCTGTTGTCCTTTGCTACGATGCTCCGCGAGCCTGAGCTCTGCCCTTCCTTCTGAGCGCTCCGTATGCCGGGCTGCTCGTGGCAGTGAGCCCTGGTTCCCTTGTTCGGCCGCCTTCCCTCAGTCTAGCTGCCAGGGCCCCAGCCACAGAACCTAGGAGTGTGGAAGAAAGAGATTTCCTCCTACAACAGCCAAAGGGCTACTATCCTTTGGAGAAGGGAATGGCAATTCTCTCCAACATGCTTGCCTGGAGAATTCCAAGGACAGGGAGCCTGGCGGGCTAAAGTCCATGGGGTCACAAAGAGTCGGACCCGACTGAGCAATTAACACTTACTATCTGTAGTCAGTATTTCCATAACAATATCGACTGGTACTCTACGTTTCTGGTCAAGCATCCAGAAAATTAACAAAATATGAAACAAATGGTTAAAGGACACCTGGGAAACACTCCATTCCTCTAATGAAAATCAAAGCTCAGTACTTTATTAACTAAAAAAAATTTTGTGTGTGTTTGTGTGCTATGTCAATTCAGTCGTGTCCAACTCTTTGTGACCCCATGGACTGTAGCCCGCCAGGCTCCTCTGTCCATGGGATTCTCCAGGCAAGAATCCTGGAGTGGGTTGCCATTTCCTTCTCCAGGGGAGCTTCCCGACCCAGAGATTGAACCCATGTCTCCTGCATTGGCAGGCAGATTCTTTACCACTGAGCTACCAAGGAGGCCCAATTAAACTCAAAGCTCAATACTTTCATTAATATTTTTTTTTTACGTTTTTTTTATGTTTCCCAAAGATGCAGGAGAAGAAACAGAAGATCCAGTCTGCCGGGCATGTAAGTGAAGCACCGAGTTTCTGGAAGGCTGTCTGGCAGCACGCATCACAGTGACTTGAAATCATGACCACTCTTTATCCCAGCAATTCCTTTTCTGGGAACTTTTTCCCAAGGAGACCTTGAGGGCAGCCGTTAGATGTCCCCGTACAATGATCCTCAGTGTCTGTCACTTGTGAGAAACGGGACCCTGCCTGACGTCCAGCAAGACTAAACAGCATGGGCACGTTTGCGTCTGAAAGCAAGTGATCCAGAAAGATGCTCCCGACACAACGCTGGGAGGATGCCTCAGCGTGAATGCCACGAATGCAGGAGGCGTCGGGGGAAAGCGAGCCGTCACTCGGTCCTCTCTGACTCTTTGCGGCCCCATGGACTGAACGCCATGAATGCAGGAGGTGTCGGGGTGAAAGTGAGCCAGTCACTCAGTCCTCTCTGACTCTTTGCGGCCCCATGGACTGTAGCCTTATTTTCGATTTTATACCTTTCTTGACTTCTCCAAAGTTTCTACAATTAATCTATAAACCTTATAACGAGAGAACAAATATAGGTAATGTTCGTGCCCACCCATGGAGGTGGAAGAGATGGTGGTGAGGGTGAGACAAAAATCATTAAAAATAAAAAACAACCAAAACCTTTTCACCTTTTCAGGAATATGCATTTTAACACTCTAAACACTCAGGCTGGTCAGGAAAGTGACTGTAAACAGAGGAACTTGGAAGATTACTGTGATGTTAAACGTTGTTTAGTCTCTCGGTCGTGTCCGACTCTTTTGTGACCCCATGGACCGTAGCCCACTATGCTCTTCTGTCCACGGGATTCTCCAGGCAAGAATACTGGAGTGGGTTGCCATTTCCTCCTCCAGGGGATCTTCCCGACCCAGGGATCGAACCCGCGTCTCCTGCACTGGAAGGCAGATTCTTTACCACTGAGCTGCCAGTAAAGTGATATTAATTAATGCTCACCGACTAAAACCAAAAACATTTTTTAGGGAACTAAATGAAAAATTTCCCCCAAGTTTCATCTTCAGAGCTGGAGATCCCCATTAGAAATCACGAGGGCTTTAGCAGGCACGACACCCATGTGCTCTAGAACTGAGGAGTCAGTGGACATGAAAGGAAGCGTTTCTGTTCAGACTACAAAGCAGATAACACTGCTAAAAATTTCAAAAGCTTAGATAAAACAGCATTCCTGACTGAGTTGTAGGGATTTAGAGAAATGCAAGGTCAGCATTCTTCTGCAACCTGTGCTCCCCCTGAAGCGGCATTTCACCGGTCGCCTGTGAACCACCATTTCATACTCTGAGGATTTGCCCTGCTCTGCGTTTCTCAACCGGAGACAACAGAAGTGGCAAACACACACACTCACACTCACACTCACACTCACTCTCCACCCTGGAAGGCTGGCCATGTAAGCTGGACCCATAAAGCACGTTAGCTAAAATCAGCTGTTCAACGGTCTGTGTTTTTCAGTGGTTCTTTCTTTCTTTCTTCTTCTTTTTTTTTAACCTAGCTGTATTTGGATTTTTCCCTAAAAGATTCTGTCAAAATTCAAGAAATACTGCATGTTTTGAAAACCCCAAACTATTCTCTGCTTTTCGCCTCTAAGCTCATTCTGCAGTTTTAGGAGATTGGCTACTGTCGACAGTGGCCAGCAGAGCTGCCAATTAGGGCTGGCACTCTCAGAAGCTTCCTTAAATGACATAACAAACAACCTTGCCAGCTACTCCGGGAGGTTTTTCATTTTTTTTCTTCTTAGTTTTGCTTCTCTGTTTTTCATTCATTGCTGTTCACGTGGTTTCCCCCCCTAACTTGGTGCCCAAAACTCAAACACGGCACAGTAAAGGAAACATTTGAACCGAAAACCTATTTACTGTGAGCTTGCTGGTGCTGCACGGAAGAGACCAACAAGCCTGAATTCCCCGCTTGTGTGTGTGTGTGTGTGTGTGTGTTGGGGGGCACTGTTCCAAAACCACAGCATCGAAGCTGCTAAGCGCCTTCCACCTCGTGCGGCCCACTGCAGACCAATGCACTCATCGTGGCGTCATGGTAACCCTCTGCTCAGTGATCCATCCTGCTCTTCTTTTCTTCCACTGTTGACTCTAAAGCCTGCTGCCCTTTGCCTTCAAATGTTGCCATCAGGGGCTTTCCTGGTTCTGACTGAATTTGACCATTTTTTAAAGCTCTGGAAAAATAAAACCTCTTATTCATAATGCAGAGAACTATATTCAGTATCTTGTAATAAACTATAATGGAAAAGAATTTTAAAAAGAATACAATGATATAATGTATATATAAAGTATATATGTATTTGATCTCCTTGGACAGCAAGGAGATCAAACCAGTCAATCCTAAGACAAATCAACCCTGAATACTCATGGGAAGGACTGATGATGAAACTGAAACTCCAATACTTTGGCCACCTGATGTGAAGAGTTGACTCACTGGAAAAGACACTGATCCTGGGGAAGATTGAGGGCAGGAGGAGAAGGGGACGACAGAGGATGAGATGGTTGGATGGCATCACTGACTCAATGGACATGAGTTTGAGTAAACTCCGGGAATTGGTGATGGACAGGGAGGCCTGGCATGCTGCGGTCCCTGGGGTCGCAAAGAGTTGGACACAACTGAGACTCTGAACTGAGCTGAGTATTTCCAATTTCTTTAAAAAAAAAAAAAAAAAAGAACTTAAAAAGGAAACAGAAAATTATCTACCTAAACAGGCCCTGAGTAGCGGATGTAGGATCAGCCCTGGGCAGTAACACTCAATTTTCCTTTACTTTTTCTGAAAGGAAGCAAGGGGGTGTACAGTCTAAGCAGAGGTTGTGTTAGTGAATGTTCTGATTAAGCTGCCATCATGCCCTCGACGGCACTGGGGGATGCTGAATCTACATTCTGCAGGCAGCCGAGATGACAGATGAGCAACAACCTTCTATCAGCCAAAACCTCGGAGAGTCTCTCCAAATGCGGCAGTGCATACTTTATTACTTCCAAGAAACGAAATTGAGAGTACACACTATATATTCAAAAGAGCTACTGCAAAACCAGAAAAAAAGGGGGGAAAAAGCCACCACTGAGAGTACTAAACCCACCGAGGTACTTGCGGCCTAAGTGAAATCAACACACCGGCTTCTAACACATAACTGATACTGTAACTGAAAGACTCCTAGATATTAAAAAGTTGTCTCATGTGTTACTAAAAGAGATCTCAGTATAATACAGTGCAGGAGCGAAAGTGAAAGGAAAGAAAGAAAGTGAAAGTCGCTCAGTCATGTCCGACTCTTTGTGACCTCACAGACAGTCCATGGAATTCTCCAGGCCAGAATACTGGAGAAGGTAGCCTTTCCCTTCTCCAGCGGATCTTCCCAACCCAGGGATCGAACCCAGGTCTCCCGCATTGCAGGCGGATTCTTTACCAGCTGAGCCACCAGGGAAGCCCAAGAATACTGGAGTGGGTAGCCTATCCCTTCTCCAGTGGATCTTCCCAACCCAGGAATTGAACTGGGATCTCCTGCATTGCAGGCGGTTTCTTTACCAACTGAGCTATTAGGGAAGCGCCAGCAGGAGCAAAACTGGACTCTATCATTTAAAACAGCCTCCCTAATTCTGGAAAGGAGCCAAATGTGGGGACGTCTGGACAGGAGGGTCAGAGAAGCCGTGGAATGAGAAGAACGTGATGACCCCGGTGACCAACCCCGGAGGAACTCAGAGGCAGAAGGAAGAGAACTGTTCACCTGTGAAGGTGCATGCCCAGTAGGCTGTGCCCTGACCCCTCTCTGCCTGTGAGGGGCCTCTGGGCCGAGCCGCCCTCACCTCTGTGCCCACGGCTGCCCCTGCCCGGCCAGGGCCCGGCCTCACCCCGGCTCCACCTGCTCCCCACACCCTTCCTCCCACATCCACGCACACCCAATCTTTTCTCAGTGCCTACTCAAAGCATAAAACTCGTTTCAACCACAGTCTAACAGGGACCATCACCTGTGTGTTGGAGAATGGCAGCCTTTCTGTACCGCTGGCATTTTTCCTTTGAACGGGCACATATTACCTTTGTAAGCACACAGTTAATTACAAGGAGTAAAAAATTAGAAAGATGCAATGAATACACTTCTGTATATTTAACAAAGACAACTGAGCCACTCTCGTCTTCCTCATGCCCCAGTCTGTACTCCTATGGCAACCTGTACTCAGGGTAAACAACCAGACCACTCATCAGAACGTATTACATTTGTCTGCTGTTTACAGATCTTTCCTTCCCCAGCTCAGGGGTTGGCATACCACAGCCCACAGACCCAGCACAGCCCTGCCACCTGTTCTGCACGTAGTCTGATGGGCATCCAGCCGCATGCCTTGGTCTACCCCTGATTCTGCTCGTGCACAAGTGTGTGCACAGAGCGGTGTGGTGGCAACACAGACCACACAGCCTGCAAAGCAGAGAATGTCTGTTATTCAGCCCTGCACAGGGACAGTCTGCAGACCCCGGGATTGGACCAACAGTTCCTGGAAGAAAGGGACTGCGTCTTCAGTCTCCAAGCTGATGTCCTCGGAGGGGCAGGATGGCAGCTGGAGCCGCCACCCAGAGCGGACGTGTCTGCTTGTTTCTCACAAGGTTATAAATCTGCCTCTGATTGAAACTCATGCTCTTTCCTCAACCATCAACTCAAAGAGACAGCCCTCCTCCATGCAAACACAAACAATTCTCTGGTTTATACTACGTTGTTAGAGGTTACAGCATCTGTCTTGCCAGGTATTCAGAAGACTTCAGATACATGGAAGGAAAGCATAACCACGGAAGCAGAACAAGCTTTGTTGTTACTTTATTGTTTTGATGAGTAAACAAAGATAGCTGGTAATGTCCCTGCAAATAGCAAGGATGTACTCAAGGGCAGTAATTAAAAATAATATCCCAGTGTCTTATTTTTCATAAAATTTTAGGACCAAAATGCTGGGAAAAGTCAAGGTCAACATCTTGATTTTGAAAACGAGAAACCTGAAACCCAGAGAGGTGAAGTGACTTATTCAAGTCACCTGTGGCTGGGCCAGGGCTCCTGGACTGCAGTCATCCCAGCTCAGGCTGCCATGGAAAGTCGCACTTCCTGACAGGTGATCCCGATGCAAACTGTCCGGGTCCATCACTGCTGAGCAAGACAGCGACACATGGTCCAGCTCCTGACCTCAAGGTCACCTGTCTGCATCACCTTTACTGTGGTCCAAAGGATTTTCAAAAGTTGACTCAACATTCTAATTGGGACCAACTCTTGGGCTTCTTGTCAAATGGTCACTTTTTAAATAATAAATGAATCAGAACAGAGGAGAAGCTAAACCAGTTCTCTCCGTTTCAACATCAGTCTAACCATCTTGAAAGAACATGAACGATATGAGGTGAAGTGGCGTCTTCAGATGAGGATGCTGTTTGCATCGTCTGACTCAAACCAGAAACCAGGGCGATTGTGGATCTAAATGATGACCTTTTCCAAGAGCACTGCCAACACCAACTTGCTAAACAAGCTACACAGAAGCCTCAGCTGCTGAACTCTCAAAAGTTCTAGGGCAACATGATTTGGGGAATTTTTACCAATCTGGCCTTTTGCTTTGCTGCACTTGGGCTAGGCGATAGTTTACCAGGGTCTCCGAGGAAGAGCACCATCAGATAAACGAGAGCCTGGAGGAGCCCAGGAGTTCAGAGACCGTCTCGGTGGCAGGCTGGGCAGGGAGCAGCTGGCACCTGGGTGAGGGCACAGGTTCCCCGAGTTTCGGTTCTAGTCACGTGACCCGGGAGCGTTACCTCACCTCTCAGGGGCCTGGGTTGCAACATCTATGACATAAAGGTCATAAAACTTGTAATATGGGTTTGTTATGAGTCAAAACTAATATAAAGCATGTGCCTATGTAGTCACTGGGACAAGTGATTACCGCTCATTAATTCAGTCTGCCATTTCAGCAGCTCCTTTAAGGCTTATGTCTGCTGGGAACACTTGCAGGAGAGCTAGTAAAGCTACTTTCAGCAAAGGTTTGGATACTGAGAGTCTGTGTCATTCACAGAGTCTCACCCTAACTGATCCCAGCGGAGGGGTGGTACCAGAAGAGACAGGGCAAGGCGGGCAGAGACGATGCCCCCAGGGCACAGCCGTGTCCGCCACTGGGCAGGGTCTGCAGGGCAGTGGGCGCTGGTCCCCACGGGGTCTGCACCCCTCACGCCCTTCCCCTGAGCTCAGATGAGATGCCCTTCGCTTCAGCAGCCGCAGACGGGACAGCGATCCGGCCTCGTGAACCAGACATCCCACAAACAGGTATAAACACAGTGCCCCTCTGACCCCAAGGAGGAGATGGAGGCTGCTTCTCAAAAGCTAACAACACTATTACACCCAAAAGGGTGTTTACATTCTCCCCCTTGAGCCAGCTATTAATATCTCCAAACCGCTGAGCCGAACTGGCAACGTGACGGCGGAGGTGACAGCGTTTTGTCTCCTGCCGCCCAGGGCTCAGCGGGACCCAGATGTGCAGATACAGAGGCAGGAGGGGCCCCGCCATCCACATCCCGCGGGGCTGGGGGACCCCCGCGAGGAACGGCCCCTGCTCCCCTGAAGCCCCCACCCCCAGCAGGAGACACGGCTGTCCCTGGGGGGCGTCGTCTCCGGCACTGGCTGTACAGACAGGACACGTGGCTGGAAGACACCCCTTCCTCGGGATCAGTGAGGGACCAAGTTAACAGACAATTCTCCAAGATCTTCCTCAAATAAAACGCAAAAGCATCCTTAAGCCAACCCCAGAACCAGCTCCCTGAGGAATACCACCCACTGCTGAGAACCGGAGGGACAGACCCCCCAGGACCCGCGGCGGGCTGGCCAGGTGTGTGAGGGAGATGGACAGACAGCCAGAGCGGTGAGGCGGGGGCAGACACCCCTCAGGCCCAAGTGGCTGCGAGTGGCCAAGCTGGGCCTCAGGTGGCCTCCTTTGCAGGCCCCCAAGGCTGCATGGGTGCGCTCACCTCCTCCCCTGCCAGGCTGGCCAGAATCACACGGGCTTTATTTACTACTGAGGACAGGCCTGGGAACAGTGGACTCCTAAGAGGAGTCTTCTGCTGGGAATGCATTTGAAATTGCAGCACTTGGGAACCTTGGGAAACCCGGGCTCTTTCTTGTAATGGTATTAACTGCATCAGGGTTGGGGCTTGGTGGGCATGGCCTTGCTAAGTAAGCCAGGGCACCTGAATTCCATCCTAGCCTTGCTGCTGCTGCTGCTGCTAAGTTGCTTCAGTCGTGTCCAACTCTGTGTGACCCCATAGACAGCAGCCCACCAGGCTCCTCCATCCATGGGATTTTCCAGGCAAGAGTACTGGAGTGGGGTGCCATATCCTAGCCTTGGGCATGCTCTTAAAGCATGCAATTCACAGATGACCAGAGGAAAATCTTCCATCACCCACTGATTCAAGAGAGCAGATTTTACAAAGTTTGCCACAGGGCCACCAAAGCAAGCCTCTGGGCACTCCATCCCCTCTGTCTAAGGCACACAGGAAGCTTAAGAGAAGTGTTCAGTTCAGTTCAGTCGCTCAGTCATGTCCAACTCTTTGCGACCCTATGGACCACAGCACGCCAGGCCTCCCTGTCCATCACCAGCTCCTGGAGCTTACTCAAACTCATGTCCATTGAGTCGGTGATGCCATCCAACCATCTCATCCTCTGTTGTCCCCTTCTCCTTCTGCTTTCAGTCTTTCCCAGCATCAGGGTCTTTTCCAATGAGTCAGTTCTTTGCATCAGATGGCCAGCGTATTGGAGTTTCAGCTTCAGCATCAGTCCTTCCAATGAATATTCAGGACTCATCTCCTTTAGGATGGACTGGTTGGATCTCCTTGCAGTCCAAGGGACTCTAAAGAGTCTTCTCCAACACCAGAGTTCAAAAGCATCAATTCTTCTGTGCTCAGCTTTCTTTATAGTCCAACTCTCACATCCATTAGATAGACGTTTGTCAGCAAAGTAATGTCTCTGCTTTTGAATATGCTGTCCAGGTTGGTCATAGCTTTTCTTCCAAGGAGGAAGCGTCTTTTAATTTCATTGCTGCAGTCACCATCTGCAGTGATTTTGGAGCCCAAGAAAGTAAAGTCCGTCACTGTTTCCATTGTTTCCCTATCTATCTGCCATGAATTGATGGGAAGAGAATGGCCCATAAATGAAACCTTCAGCTGGACTGTGCTCCCCTGCAGCCTATGTCTTTAGGATGCATCCACTTCTAACAGCAGCGGAGGCATTTTCTGATGGTGCTTGAAAGGGCAGCCACAGGTGATGCAGTTGCTGGAGTCTGCCTGTAGGACTTCTCAGAGCCTTTACCAGACTGCACACCACAGATCCTGTGACGGCACCTCCCAAACCTGAGGCCGTGGAAACCCTCCACCCTACACTTTGTAAAGGATATTTTCCAAGCTGCACAATAAGAGATGTTGCCGTGTACATTCTGTTTGCCTTATGACCTAACATACAATCACGATGCAAATTATAACATGGCAATTCTGGGATTTTGAGCCTGGGGTAAAACTTCTGTCACCCCTGCGCCTACATGAGGGAGGGGGCCTGCTATTCGCATGGGTCAAAGGACAGTCAAAGGAAGCAGAGGAATGTTTTCTACATTTGATCAGAGAACATGAGAACGAGAACATGGTTATGTGTCTCTGTAAAGACTATAAAGGCTAATTGGTGACGGATGAACAAACACCCATTACTCTTAGAAGAGACGCAGAAGGTCACCCGGGCAGAACGCAATCACCATGCACAGGTCAGCCTCCTCGAAAGGGTGGGAACCTGCACTGGACGTCACTGCCTCTTGCAGGAGGACACTGGGTCAGCCAAGTCCAGTGGCACCTATGGATTCCCTAAGGAGTAGGTCCATCAACAACAGAAGTGAACACAGGGGCACAAACAGGTATTTCTATGTCCCTGTGCAAACCCAGGTGGCTCAGACGGTAAAGAATCTGCCTGCAATGCAGGAGACCTGGGTTCGATCCCTGGGTCGGGAAAATCCCCTGGAGAAGGGAATGGCAACCTGCTCCGGTATGTTTGCCGGGGAAATCCCATGGACGGAGGAGCCTGGCGGGCTACAGTCCATGGAGTTGCAAAGAGTCGGACACGACTGTGCGAACTAACACTTTCACTTTGTGCAAAGCACAACAGCCCCAAAGTAGGAGCAACCCAAGGGTCCGTAAACACACGAATGGATATGTGAAATGTGGTCCACACACACAATGGAATATTATTCAGCCCCGAAAAGGAAGGAGATTCTGCTACAGGCGACACCAAGGATGACCCTTGGGGACACTACACTCGATGAAATAAGCCAGCCACAAAAGGACAAACACCGTTTGATTCCACTTACACAAGGCTGTTAGAGTCAGAGCCATGGAGTAGAAGGGTGGGTGCTGGGATGCGGGGAGTGGGAATGGGGAATGAGTGTTTAATGGGGACAGAGTCTCAGTTTAGGAAGACGAACACCTTGTAGCGATGATGGTGATGATGGTTGTGCAATATCGTGAATGCACTTGTGCCAGTGAACTATGTGCCTGAAGATGGTTGGCACGGCCACGTTTTACTTTATATATATTGTATCAGAATTTTTAAAAGTGAAATGAAACTGTGTTCCAGTTCTAACAAAGATGAACCTGCGATGACTGGCCAGCGTTCTGCTCGGCTCACACACCGAGGCTGCCCCTCCAAGAGCAGGCAGTGCGGGGCAGCCCCTTCCTGCCTGCAGAGTCTCAGTCTCATGGGCGAGAGTCTCAGGACAAGCGTCCCCACGGCCCAGGCCGCTCTGCACCGCACCTCCTATCCACAGGAGACGAGGAAGCCCCTCGTGATGGCCCCGTCCATCCCCCCGGGCTGCACTCGAGCCAGGCTCCCAGCCCTTAGCTTCTGTGCTCCTGCACACAGGAACCTCCATCTGTGTGCCTACCCTCGGGCAGTGCCCTGGTCCAGGCCTCTGCATGGTCAGAGGGTGGCACAGTTTCAGGGTTTGATGGCGACGTGCCAGTCATGACTGCATGCCAGAGCCCAGGAAATAACAGGGCACAGCACTGTCCCTGTGGTCGAGCCTCAGGCTGGAAACGGGCCGTGAATAAGAAATGAGATTCCCGTGAACTCCAGGTGCAGTCAGAGCCCCAGGGCCCGACGAGGCAGGACTTCCCCTCTGACCTCTTCGAAGCCTTGGCCGGCAGGGGGTCAGGAGGTGTGGGCCAGACACGGGGCTAGAGGTGAGGGTGGGGGGCAGGGGCAGCCCCCGGAGGACCTGGAGCCCCACGGTGCAGAGGGAAAACCCACCACAACCAACTTTTCAATGCAGTTCAAACATCAGCTGAAATCAAACCTCGAGCTGCTCTAGTTAGAAACACCCTGATCCAGGCTGGCAGCCTTTCAGAGGGAGGGGACCAGACCCCCAGGCCTGCTATTCAGGGGACGGGGGAGGAGAGAGAGGGGAAGGTTGGGGGGGTGGGCACACCCCAGCCTTTCTAGAGACACAGTGACCAGTGGGCATGGGGGTGCAGGCTACATACAGATCAGCCACCGAGGAGCAGGGTGAAGGACACCGATGAGCCCCAAGGAGAAGGATGAACCCTGTGTCGTGTGTCCCTTGCTGTGACGCCTCTGAGCTGAGCTGCCCAGACGTTTTCTTAAGCTAAGAAGCAGGCTCCCCACGTGTGGCTGTGGCTCAGTTGGCTACCACGGGTCACAAAAGCTCATTTGCCAGGGCCGATCTTAATTTTGTCCCAAGACCTTCCAGACGTTTGGTTCTAAAGGTGCCCAGCGGACAGCTGAGATCCTCCGGGGTCTGTATGAGATCCTCCAGGGTCTGTAGGATGCCTGAGAGCAGCAATCCTCCCAGCCCCGACAGGTCCTTGAGAAAAGGACTCAGACGACACACAGGTCTCCGAGCTCACGCCCTGCGGACGGGGAGCTGCACGCGTCCCCACAGAGCCAGCGGACTGAGCGGAAAGGAGGTGAAGATCCGGAGACCATCCCTCGCCCCCTGCTCAGCACGGCGCCTGCGCGCTGAGCCGCGCCTCTGCCAGACCACGTCTGGGTCTCACAACCACGCATGCGTGCGGCGGCGAAGCCCACACTGTGAACAAGCCACGCGTAAAATCATGTTTCACAAGGTCTTTCAAATCATGGGGCTGATTTTACAAAACCTGGAGGAACCGAGCCCCCAGCTGCCGCACACACTGCCATTCAGAGCACTGCCTTCCTGAGCGCAGGAGAGACGCTTTCCTCTCGGGCGCAGAAACGTCACCACCCTCAGGATAAACTCAGCCTCTGCAGAGCACGGGGGCCCCCCGTCCCTAAACTGGGGTCTCAGGACAAGCGCATCCCTGCTGCCTTCACCTGAGTCAAGAGGAGTCGAGTTCACCGGGGACGATGCGTGTGCACCAGCACAAACACGCTTCCCAACAAAAGGCCCAGGGACTTGAAAACGGGACAACCCCAGGGAAAGCGCCACGGCTTCCGAACTTGGCAGGAGCCGTGTCTGCCTGCACTTCGCGGCTTCCTTTAGGGTCTGCAGTCGGAGGGGAGAGATCGGGAGGACCGACCCCCTCCCCACACCCCAGTCCTGCTGGTAAACCCTCTTCTAACCCTTGCCTCGCCCTGAAGGGAACAAGCTGGACCCTGCGAGCACGTCCATGGGAAGAGACTTCCCTGGTCCGGCCCTACCCACGGGCCACCGCTCTGCCTTCAGTTGTGGCTGGTGGACTGCGGATGCTCCCTCCGTTTTTTTGGGTCTCCTGCTCCAAACTTAATACCAGAGCTGTCTGCCTGGACCAGGTTCACCCAGGTCTCCCTAAGCCAGGAGGGATGGGGGTCCCCAGGACAGTTCTCACGTGGCTGGAGAGCCTGCAGCCCAGAGTCCCCGGAGTGGGGTGGAAGACCGCAGCACACATAGTACCCGCCCCGTGGTCAAGGGACCAGCGGGTCCCCACGGGGTTCCTCTGGCCACCTCAGCACCATCCCCGGCCCACTCATCGCCCGAGGGGTGCAGGGCAGCTGTGGGCCAGGATGCTCACCCGGGAAGCTCTAGGTAGATCCCTGTGTCCCAGAGCCTGCAGCATCTCCCCCACAGGCACCCCCTCACTCCTGCTTCCATCCCCCAGAAAGAAGAGAGAGGGAGGCTGACCCAGATGACAAGCAAGGCAAGGCCTCCCACCGGCTGCTCTGATTCTGTCAATCAGCTTGGAAGCCTCAGAACTGAAAGGTAAGGAGGATCAGGAAGGGCGTACGAAGTTCTGAACTTCACGTTCACGGAGCCTGCACGTAACGGCCGGAGGAGACAGGGGACCCCAAGCGCGGCGCACGAGCGATGGAAGACAGGTTAGAAGAAGTGGGAGCAGGAGCGGCCATCGACGTGACGGGGACTTAGACGAGGCTCACGGGAGACGCCGGGAGAGCATCAGACACAGGGCCGCAGGGCAGTGCTGCGCTGCCCGAGGCGGACACGCCTGCTCGGGGCGGGATGACGGAGCTGCGCACTCAGGGCGCGCTGCGGCTTAATTCAGGTTCAGAGGGAGCTTCCCTGGGGGCTCAGACGGTAAAAAGTCCGCCGGCAGTGCCGGAAACCCAGGTTCGACCCCCGGGCGGGGAAGATCCGTCACCCCAGCCCGAGGATAAGAACGTGCTCTCGTCTCCCCGAGAGCTCCCTGTCGTGGGCTGAGCTGTGTCCCCAACACGAGCTGGTGGCTCAGAACACAACCGGACGTGGAGAAGGGGCTTCACAGAGATGGTCAAGATCAAGTGACGTCAGCAGGGTGGGTCCCCATTCCGGGGGGCCGGTGTCCTTAGAAAAGGGGACAGGTGGACACAGAGACACAGGGGGCAGAGGGCGGGGTGAAGACACGCAGGGAAAGCTGTTGTTGGGAGGGTCACCGTGCCAACACAAGGATGGAATCTGTCCCCTCAAAATCCACCTGCGGAAGCCCTGCCAGCACTTCAGATGTGGCAGAATCTGGAAACGAGGCTTTCAAGAGGTGACAGTGTTAGTCTCTGAGTCGTGTGCGACTCTTTGCAACCCCATGGACCCTCTGTCCGTTGGACTCTCCAGCCAAGAATACTGGAGCGGGTTGCCATTTCCTTCTCCAGGGGATCTTCCTGACTCAGGGGTCAAACCCACGTCTCCTGCATTGGCAGGCAGATTCTTCACCGTCTGAGCCATCAAGAGGTGATTAAGCCGTCAAGAGGAGGTCATCGGGGGTGTCCCACGGTGTCCTTACGGAGGAGGAAATCAGGACACAGATGCTCAGAGGAGAGACCTGTGAGGACCCAGGGAGGAGGCGGCCCCTACCAGTCAGGGAGAGAGGCCTCGGGAGAAACCACCCTGCACGGCCTTTGACCCTGAGTCCAGCCTCGAGCCTGTGAGGGACTCGGTCCTGCTGCCTCAGCCCCAGCCTCTGGGGCTCCGATACGAGCACCCCAGCAGTGTCAGCCTCCTACACAGCATCAGGACAAACCTCTGCTGAGGAAGGCGGGGAAGAGAGGCATAAAAGACTGTGGACCCCAGAGACGCCCTAAGTTCTTCTGCCCGTCTCAAAACTCAGTGTGACCCGTGGTTTTCTGCCCTTGGCAGCAAGTGGACAGCATCCCTATGGACACGCAAGGGCTCAGACCTTCACAGCTCTGGGTCTTCTCTCTCCCAGGATGAAACAAGAGCTTCCTTCCACTTCCTGCTGCCCCCCCCCCAGGTGCCCTGCCCCGCACACCCCCACCTTCAGGCTCCCCCACCCACGCTGTTCCCATTCTCCTCTCCCGGCCCTCCCTGTCCGCGGGGCATGACTCACGGGCTCTCAGCATGGCGCTGAGCAAACAGAGCTGCCCAGCAAACACCCGACCGTCACACCCTCTGCACTTTGCCCCCAGGGTCCCCTCCCTGTGTGAATGGGAACCTGAGGGGGTTCATCTGCTGCCTCTGCCCTACTGGCTCAACCAGGTCACCAAGGAGGGGCGGCTGCAGACCATGGCCTTGCGCTGGCAAGGAAAATGTCTCTTGGAGACTGAAAACCTACTCTAGGTATCAGGCGTGCCTGCTAAGTTGCTTCAATCATGTCCAACTCTTTGTGACCCCATGGACTGTAGCCTGCCAGGCTCCTCTGTCCATGGGATTCTCCAGGCAAGAATACTGGAGTGCGTTGCCATGCCCTCCTCCAGGGTATCTTCCCCACCCAGGGATCAAACCCACCTCTCTAGTGTCTCCTGCATTGGCAGCTGGTTCTTTCCCACCAGCCCCACCTGAGAGGCCCTCAGTATCATAAACGGTCTTTAAACCCTGGTCACCCCACCCTCCCGCCTGCTCAGGTCACGTCAGCGTCCCCTAAATTGCTACTGGACTGAGACCCGTAACCAAGCCTCAAGGATTTCTTTCTTCATTGGCCTTCCTGTAATCACTTCTCGGAGACTCCAGTCAAAACTCCAGTCAATGGAAGACTAGAGTTACAAATGGGGGGAAATAATTTGGCAGGTGAGAGATTCATTAAGGAGAGAAACCACTGCTCATGCCTAAACCACAGTTCAATCCAGACCTGTTATCCACAGACACACAAAACCCCAAAAAACTCAAAACAGCCTCATAACCTTGATAATATCCATTTTTGAAAGGCGGCTTCTTCTGGGACTTTCCAGAGAAAGCATTAAAAGTAAAACTTCTATCACGATGAAATAATAAGAAACCCTACCCTGGAGCCTAGGAGTCGTGACAGTTCGCCCACCACGCGACAGCTCCAGAAGCTTCCAGATGCGCCGCTGTCTCTCTGTACTCTGTCTCCGGGTGACCACGGACCGAGGCATCTCTGTTTCCTACTGTAAAGTTACGTCTACGAGCGCGAAGACGCGCTCCAGCCCCAGAACGCTGCGCGAGGCCTCCACGCCTGCAGCCCGGGATAGTTCTTCCTATCAGGACGCTGAGCACAGGCCCTCAGGAGGACAGCGAGCGGGTCAAATGGACGGCTCGGTGAGCGTCAAAGGAGGGAAAGATTTCACCGGCTGGCAAAGCCTGGGCTCCGAGCCTCCCCGAAGTGGGCAGTGGGCTCCAGTCAGTGGAGGGGCCCCACGCCAGCAGCTCTGGAGACCCTCCAAGGCTGACTCTCAGAGGCACACGTGTGGTGGGCGACGTCACACCTGGACCGCGGCAGGTTCACTGCCTGTGCTGGGGGTGTGTGTGTGGGGGGGGGGGGGGGTCGCCCTGATCGCTGCTCTGATGCCGTGAACGGTGCTCTTCACTGCCTGTGCTGGGGGGGTGGGGGGGCGGTCACCCTGATCGTGGCTCTGACGCTGAACAGTGCTCCTGCTCGGGGCAGGGTTGGGGGGTTAACCCTGATCGCGGCTCTGACGCAGTGAACAATGCTCGTGCTCGGGGCAGGGTGGGGAGGGTTACCCCGATCTACGGCTCTGACGCCGTGAACGGTGTTCGTGCCCGGTTCCGGCCTCGAGCGCTTGCTCACAGAGGGGGCAGCTCTCCTTTCCTGCCGCTGAAAACACTATCAAACCACCTCAATGGGAATTACGGAAAAGACTGGTCTGAGTTAGGGCCATTTTGAAAATAAATACCTGTTACTTGCAAATAAATGTTTCCTTTACAAGTAGTTAACCACTATTCTAAGCAGAGGTTTAAAGGGCCTGTTTAATCAGGGGCGGACTTGTTGGCAACACCCGTTTACAGGTAAACTGGGCCAGCTGGTGTTTCACAACGTGCTTCCCCAGGGCAGGCTGCCCGCGGACCGAGCCTTGCTGATGGCTCTCAGAGCCGCACATGCCCCTCCCCGGCCTCTCTGCAGCTCGGACCCGCGTTCCTGGGGAGCCATCTTCTCAGCTGGGCTGCTCCCGGGCATCTGTTGGGTGGGCGTCTACACCACACGGTGGATGTCTACACTAGCCTGGACCTGAGCCCTCGACGTTGGGGCCGGATCACCCTTTGCTGAGCCACACAGAGCAGCCCCCCAGGAGTCACTGGCACTCTGTCCTCTGATGTGATACCCACATGTCCCCTGGGAAGAACACACCACGTGGAGATACCCGAGGACCTTTGCAACAGCAGATGCCGGGGTCTGCAGGCGTTCCCCAGAGCTCCCCAGGTGCGCCCCCAATCCTAGATCCAGAAAGACCAACTCTGTCCACACAGACCTTTCATTGGAAGAAAAGACTCTGATGAACAGGTCTGGAAAACACTGGCTTAAAGACAGGATGGGGCCCAGGGCCCAGGATGGGGCCCAGTGTGATGAGCCGCTGGTTCAGATGCATCTCAGGGCTCGTCACGGTCCTCAGCAGCTCCTGGAAACTGGACGTCGGGCCTGAGCTGACCTGCGGTTCCGTCCTCTGCATCCGAGAACTAAATCAGCTCACCCCCCACCCCCATGAGGACAGAGAATGATTCCACTTACATGAGGTGCTGAGTAATCAATTCACAGAGACAGAAAGTAGAGGGTGGGGCCCAGGGACTGGGGGATAGGGAGCTGGTGTTTGATGAGGACAGAGGTTCAGTTTGGGAAGACGAGAAAGTTCTGGAGGGGGATGGAGGTGTGGTCGCGCAACACGGTGACTGGCCTCAGTGATGTCAAACTGTGCACTCACCAAGGGCTCAAATGGCCAACTTTATGTTATGAAGGCTTCACCACAATTATGAAAAAAGTTTTAAAGTAGGACAAGGACTTTGTGTTTTCTGAAAACGCTCATGTATGTCCATGTGGGAATAGTGGGATGCCTCAGGAAAAAGCCACCAAGAGTGCTCAATTTGTAAAGCATCTTTTTTTGTTTTTTGTTTTTTGTTTTTTAAGCACACAGTCACACTTTATTATATACACTTAATATTCCCTATTGACCAGATAATTTTTAATAGAGATGAAAAGAGGGAAACCGTGATCATTCATGATCTCCTCACACAGACATCACTCTGCAGACACTTTGATTCATCTTCCTGCTGATAAACACATACACCAATAATTGGGATCACGATACATACTTACAATTTTCTTATAATCCTCCAAGTGGAGGATAATTGCTTTACATATTGTGCTGGTTTCTGCCATAGTCAGCATGAATCAGACACAGGTGTACATGTGTCCCCTCCCTCTTGCGCCTCCCCCACCTCCCAGCCCATCCCACCCCTCTAGGTTGTCGTGGAGCACAGCACGGGCTCTCCCTCTTACACATGGTGTGTATTTGTCTCCATGCCGCTCTCTCGATTCATCCTGGCCTTTCCCTCCCCCAGGGTCTGCGGGTCTGTTCTCTGTGTCTGCGTCTCCACTGCTGCCCTGCAAATAGGTTCGTCCAAACCATCTTTCTAGATTCCATATCCATGTGTTGATACACACAAGATTTGTCTTTATGACTTATTCACTCTATATAATAGGCTCTAGGTTCATCCACCTCATTAGGACCAACTCAAATGCATCCTTTTTTATAGCTGAGTAATATTCCCTTGTATACATGTACCATAATTTCTGTATCTATTTATCCATCAACAGACATGTAGGTTGCTTCCATGTCCTAGCTATTTAAACATGTTGCGACAAGCATGGCGGTACATGCCTCTCTTTCCATTATGGTTTTCTCAGGGTATATGCCCAGCAGTGGGATTGTTGGGTCATATGACAGTTCCCTTTCTAGCTTTTTAAGGACTCTCCGTACTGTTCTCCATAGTAGCTGTATCAAGTTACATTCAGGGTTCCTTTGCTCCACATCCTGTCCAGCTTTTACTGTTGGTAGATTTTTTAATGATGGTCATTCTGACAGGGGTGAAGTAATACCTCATTGTAGTTTTGATTTGCTTTCTCTAATAATGGTCAGTGCTTAGAATCTTTCCTGTATTTGTTGCCATCTGTCTGTCTTCTTTGGAGAAATGTCTGTTTAGGTCTTCTGCCCATTTTTTGATTGGGTTGTTTGGTATAAAGCTGCTTGTATGTTCTGGAGATTAATTCTTTGTCAGTTGTTTCATTTGCAGATATTTTCTCCCATTTTGAGGGTTATCTCTTAATCTTGTTGATTGTTTCCTTTGCTGCAAAAGCTTTTAAGTCCCATTTGTTTATTTGTTTTTATTTCCATTACTCTAGGAGGTGGGTCAGAGAGCATCTTGCTATGATATATGTCAAAGAATGTACCTATGTTTTCCTCTAAGAGCTTTATAGTTTTTGGCCTTACATTTAAATCTTTAATCCAATTTGAGTTTATCTTTGTGTGTGGTGTTAGGAAGTGTTCTAGTTCCATTCTTTTACAAGTAGCTGTCCAGTTTACCCAGCACCACTTATTGAAGAGGCTGTCTTTTCTCCATTGTATACTCTTGCCTCCTTTGTTAATGATAAGATGCCCATAGGTGCATGGGTTTATCTCTGGGCTTTCTATGTTGTTCCATAGGTCTATATTTCTGTTTTTGTGCCAATACCATACTTTCTTAATAACTGTAGCTTTGCAGTATAGAGAGAAGTCAGGAAGGTTGATTCCTCCAGGTCCATTCTTATTTTTCAAGATTGCTTTGGCTATTCGGGGTCCTGTGTGTTTCCATAGAAATTGTGAAATTTTTTGTTTTACTTCTGTGAAAAATACCATTGGTAGTTTGATACGGATTGCACTGAATCTATAGATTACTTGGGGTAGTACAGGCAAAGAAGGAACCTACCTCAGTATGATAAAGGCCACATACAGCAAACCCACAGCAAACATTATTCTCAATGGTGAAAACTGAAAGCATTTCCTCCAAGATCAGGAATAAGACAAGGGTGCCCGCTCTTGCCACTATTATTCCACACAGTTTTGGAAGTCCGAGCCACAGCAATCAGAGAAGAAAAAGGAATAAAAGGAATCCAGATTGTAAAAGAAGAAGGAAAACTCTATTTGCAGATGACATGATACTATACATAGAAAACCCTAAAGACTCCACCAGAAAATTAGTAGAACTAATCAATGAATATATCAAAGTCGCAGGATATAAAATTAACACACAGAAACCCCTTGCATTCCTATATACTAACAATAAAAAATCAGAAAGAGAAGTGAAGGACACAAACCCATCCACCCCTGTAACGAAAAGAGTAAAATACCTAGAGATAAACCTACCTAACGAGACAAGAGACGGCATATAGAAAACTATGAGACGCTGACGGAAGAAACCAAAGATGGCACAGACGGAGACATACCGCTTCCTTGGATTGGAAGAGTCACTGTTGTGAAAATGACTATACTACCCAAAGTAAAGCATCTTTTAAACACACAGAAAAAGCCGCTTTTAATCTAATCTGGGAGGAAACAGTCTGCAGCGCAAATTACGGGGCTGAGTGCATAACCATCCATAATTTAACATGACCCCCGGGAGGCTGGCGGCTGGCTTACACCAGCATGGTCGCCATTGCACGTATTCTTTAGACGATGCTAAGAAGTAAAATGCGACCGTCAGCCAGCAGGAATTAAGTTATACAAAGACTGACCCTCTTCCCCACTTAAAAAAAAAAAGCTGACAAACACTTAACCAGCATTCCTCTGACTCGGCGTCCTCCCCACGGGCTCCCGTGACTCAGCGGTGGGTCCGCTGCCCAGATAAGGAAACTGTCTCACTTCTCTGAGGAGCCGGGCTTCCAGTGCAGGGAGCCTCCCGGCCCCTCGGAGCGCTGCAGGCCCCCTCCTAGCTGGACACTCAGGGCTCAACTGGTTAGGGCCGTGCCCCCAGACACAGGCCCCCCAAAAGTGAGTTATACTTTAACTGCAAGACAGCAAGAAAAAGACACAAACAGAGAAGGAAAAGCAGAAGCAGGAGGACGTGAAACTGGGAGGCGAGAGGCGGGAAGGCAGGGGGACGTTTGCTGGGCTTCGCAGCGCTGACCGCTGGCTCTGGGAAAAGGGACGGGCGCGCGGCCCCCAGGGCCAGCCCAGGAGGGCCGCATCTGGCTTCCGGCTCCGTGGTTGCCATCTTCGTCTTGGGAACCATATGAACAAGAGGCCCTGCGTTTTCATCTCGCAAGTTACGTGGCTGGTCATGAGTAGAAGAAAGGTTTGCAGACCTGCCCCTCAGGGCGGGGGCAACACTTGGCCACACATTCCAGTGCCTGTCCAGGGGCTTGCTCCAAGCCCCCTCTGACCTGGAGCTAACAGCTGCCTATTTCCAGGAAAAAAGCCTCAGGAAGCATGGTCCTGCCAATTCCACACCAAGCTTAAGGAGCCAGGTAATTTACATCCTGAGTCTCTGGGAAGAAGACGACTTTGTCTGAAGCATTTAATGGTGAAAGCATCAATATTCATTTATTCTCCATTCATTGCCAAAAAGAGCCATCTCTAGTCTCTTTCACCCCAAGAAAGAACAGCCACTCTAGTCTCCTGTCACAAGGTCTGGAGGGGTCCCCCAGCCTGGGTAACTGCACCCTGTGTTCCGAAACCTGCCTCCTCGGCCCTGAGTGGACATAAGAACTGCACCCAGGAATCCGGTGTTGGACAGAGGCCCACGCTGGCCATTGCCTGACCCAAGACCAGGTGAGCGACATCCAGTCTTGGGGGGGTGGAGGGGAGCCAATTCCAGGAGAAGCTGACGTGGCTTCCGAAAGGCTGAAGGTGGTGGCAGGGCCCCTGAAACAGCCCCCTGCCCCACTTTCTGGTCTCAGATCCCACCCTGGGTTTCCTCAGCCATTTCTGCATTTTTCCAACCAATTTCTTCTCTGTTTTGTTAATTAACGTCATTGGAGATTTGTTTCATTACTTGCAACCAGACGAGTCCTGAGACGGGAGGGTCTGTCAGCACTTCATCTGTGCAAGTGAGGACCCAGGAGCCCACTGGTGGTATTCTAGGACAGCAACGATTTGTCGTAGGGGAAACCCACTTCAACCAGCCCATAACCCTGCCCTCTTTCCCAGAAACACAGGCTTGTGAATGTCCAGGTCACTTCTCTGGGGGAGGTCAGCCCCTACATAGTGCCCAGCGGCGGGTAAACACTGAGAGAGGCAGAGCTCGCAGGTCTGTGGACCACCAAGATCAGGTCAAGGCCTCCCACAGACAGAACCAGGAACACCACTCGAGGCGGAGCCTGGCCTTTCCCCTGCTTCCACCTGCCCTGAAGTCATCTCCCCTGATCTTCCTTGCGGTCAGGGCTCAGGTTACCCTCTGCCCCTGTTTAAAATTCCACTTTCTCTCCATCCGTTTCCACCCAGCACACCCAACCAGACTTCCAAACTCAGAACACCGTCTTCCATCAAAGGGCATGGACTCAGATTTCTGACCCAGGGCCTCAGTGGAGGCAAGGAAGCCTCCCCACTCTTCCACCCACCAGGCGGCCAGGAAGCTCCTCTGCTTTGTCAGATCCCTGGGCCCTGTGGCCAGAGACCTGCTCTGTTTTCATATGAGAACCACAAATAACAACCAGCCCCTTCAGGGGTCTTTGAGGCAAGCCCCCGGGAGGTCCCTCTTGGCCGGTCCGCTCCGGCCCCCTGGACCGGGGCAGCCAGTCTGAAAGGAGCACCTGGCTCCCCGTGTCATCAGTTTCCGGGCGGAGGCGAGAGACGCGCTGGAACTGCCGCAGAATCAACTGCCCGTCCAGGTGTGGTCTATCAGCTCCTCCCCATCTAAGCATTTCTGACCTGACTTGTTCAGCCAGTCCTCACCCCACAGATGAGGAGGAAAGGAATCTGAGACTTGCAGGTGCCTCCCGGAGGGTGGGGGGCTTGCTCCCATTCTGTGCCATGGCAGCCTGGTGGGGTGGGCAGCCCTGAGCCCGCTCCACCTGTGAAGGTCCTACAGATGAACGGGTCACAACCTCCCTGTCAAACCAGAGAGCAGCTCAGGCGGGCTGATGCTCATGGTGAGGACTCAGTGGGTGAAAGGTATCCCTCTAGTGGGCAGAAGGACAGACACATGGCCAGTGCTGGGGGCATTGCGTGCAGACCGGGCAGATCTAAAGGATGAACAGGGACCGGCGGGCTGACAGAGGAGGAAAGGGTTCCAGGAAACGGGCTCAGAAGGCAGAAGGAGCAAAGATCAGGGAAGCTGCTCGCAGGTCTGCACGGCCCGCTACAGGAAGCCACAGTAACAGCGCCCAGCCAACCCCATACTCGGGCGGCAGCAGGACCCCACCTCGGATTGGCCGGTAAAGAAGAAGATAAAGCACAGGCTCCCCCCATCAGCCCGGTTGCCTAGGTGGGGCCCCAGGCGGAGGCAGGCACACCCTCACGGGGAGCCGATGAGAGATTCTAACCCAGCGGCTCCAGCTCTGGACATGCCAGTGACCGCCCGCCTCCTCCTCCCTGAACTGAACTTCAGACTTGTAGATAACACCACAGTCAGCCATGCCCAGGACAGCCTTTCACCCATGCCCAGCGCCCAGCATGGGTGAAGCTGGTTGAATGAACCCCATGCTAGCCGGTGGCTTCCTGTTTCAGAGCCCTCAACCTCGGGGAAATTTACTTAGCAGCCTCCTGTTTGGAGCCAGAGGGCAAGAGAAAACGCTGGAACTCTCCAAGGCCAGAGCTTCTCCTGTCAACAGTGCTGGGCCTGGGTCAGGCCCACTTGTCCAAGGCCTGCTGTGGACCTGCTGGCCAGGGGGCTTCTCCACGGCTCTCCTTCAGGCCCCTCCTGGGGTCAGCAGCCTCCCTCTGGCAGGAAAAGCAAGCCCGGCTTCCCTGCCCCTCATCCGCGGGGCCCCAAGCAGGGTCGACCCCAGCCCCCATCTGACCCCACAGGCCCTCCCTGGGCGCCTGCCTTTCCAGCCCCTCTCTCGCCCGGCTGAGCTCATCTTGTGACTGTGAGTCATCCCGGCCTGTGCTCTGGGCCACCCTGCAGACCCAGGCTCCCGCAGGCCCCAGGGCCCTTGCAGAAGCCGCTCGCTCTCCAAGGGAAAGACCCACGTGCGCTCACACCCGCCCTCTGCCTCTCAGCACCTCAGGCCTCAGTCTCAACGCATGGCCAGGCCGCCTGGCCCAGGCGCTCTGCTCTCGCTCTCTCTCACTTCCCTTTCTTTCTGTGCACTCAGCTCAGTTTGTAATTAAAAAGTCATGATGATTAGTTAAGGTGCACCTCGCTCGTTAGCCTATCAGCTCGGTGGGACCTGCGCTATTTCTGCCTGGCGCTGTATCCCCCACTCAAAGCACAACGCCTGGCCCAGGATCCGCACTCGTGTCTGCAGAAGGGAGGACGGGGGTTGGGGAGGTTAGGGAAAAAAAGAGAGGAATGGCCAGGGTCACACTCGGGGGCCTGCTGATTGCCTAACAACGGCTTCAAAGAAGAAAAATAAACCCAGGTGTGCAGTATTTGCAGATGTCCCCGGGGCAAACACTGTCACCGCGGCCAGCTCTGAGCCACCAGCCCTGCATCCTGACCGTGTGGTCCAGCCAGCTCCAAGCCAGGACGGACATTCAGTGTCCAACATGATTTTGTTGTTGTTCGTCGCTCAGTCGTGTCTGACTCTCTGAACTCTTTGACCCCATGAACTGCAGCACGCCAGGCTTCCCTGTCCTTCACCATCTCCCGGAGTTTGCTCACATTCATGTCCATTGAGTCCATGATGCTACCCATCCGTCTCATCCTCTGTTCTTAAATGACATCAACTTTTGTTTTAAAATTAATTTATTTATTTTCATTGGAGGCTAATTACTTTGCAATACTGTGGTGGTTTTTTCCATACATCGACACGAATCAGCCATGGGTGTACGTGTGTCCCCCGTCCTGAACCCCCCTCCCAACTCCCTCCCCACCCCATAAATGACATCAACTGTTGACTCAGTACTACCTGGGCCTGAAGGCCAAGATGAACGGAGACTTGTAAAAAACGCTGAAGACAAGAGGTTGTGCAGCTGATCCAGACTGAGAATATGAAGGAAAGGTGAGATCTGGGATGAACACTGTCCCCCAAAAGATGGAAGAGCTGCTTAGTAACTGTGCAACTCCAGTCTCTCCATCAGGGAGGACCAGGCCAGATTCTACGCAGAGGAGCTTGTCACGAGCAAGTCAAAGCCTTCAAGAAAAGCTGCTATACCCGCTGACCTAACATTTGTTTCCCTTCCCCGTAATTTACCCTAACAGCTCAAAAGAAGCAAATCTGGCCCTACAACACCAAATCAAAAAATACTGAGATCATAAAAATATTAGAAGACAATGTTTTTTCCCTAATATTCCAGGATTATAGAAGCCCTAAATCTAACACAAAACCCAGAAACCATAAAAAATTCATTTGACACTATGCAAACCAAAAGTCTGTGCGTGATGAAAACACCATAAACAAAATCAAAAGACAAACAGCACACTGTGGGGGAAGAAACATTTACAAAACACCCCAAATCCTGCATTTACTTTATGCATAAGGTCCTTCTGTAAATCAGCAAGAAGATAATCCCCTCCCCACAAAGATATACACAAAAAGGATGTGAAGACGCAGTCCAAAGAAAAGGAAAGACAAACGGCTTGAGAATTTTCAGAGATGTTTAACCTCGCTCCCTAAGAAGAGAATGCAAGTGACAACAATGACGAAAGACAATTTCTCATTTAGTGACAATGCCCCAGGGGTGGGCGCGGGTGGGGACAGTGTGGGAACGGGCCTCCCAGCTAATCCGTGGAAGTGTGAATTGGTAATAAGATCTCTGTGGAGAGCACTTTGACAACATCTATCAAAATAAAAACACAGCCTTGACTTCTAAGTTTCAGGAGTGCCGGAATTTCACTATATGTTGCATAATAACCAAAAGGCCCCTCCAGAAGGTGCCCTGTTCCCTTGTTACACAGAAAAACAGTGAAGTGAGGAGGCTCCCGGTTCTGATGCACACCCTCCCCCCACACAGGTGGTCAAGAAGCGTGAAACAGTGCCTAGGATATGTTAAGGTTTAGGAGAGAAGATAGATATAAATGAAAATAGAATATTTTTGGAAGGACACATAAGAAACTGTAACCATGGTTGCTTTTGAAGAGGGAACTTAGAGGCAGAGATGGTGAGAAATCTTGCTTTTATTCTTTATGTTCTGTCCCATGTGAGTGCATTTTTTTTTATTATGGTCAATTTCTTAAAAAAAAAAAAAAAAAAAAAAAAAAACAGGCAAAGAGATGTTCACGGCTGCGCTGCATGTAGTAGGCAAACGGAACGCAGCCGCACTGGGCGGACCGCAGGTGAGCTCCTTCTTAAACTGGTCCTATTGTGATGATGTTGCAATTGTTTCCATCCCAGGTGTGCAGGCCCCTTTAAAGAACTTCTAGTCTTGAGCCCCAGAAAAAGAAGTCAAGTTACTTCCTGGGATATTTAAACAACTCTCAGGTTACACAGGAGAAATGCCAGCAATCTATGAGAATTCTTGGCAAATAGAAAAAAATATCAGAACACGAGATAAACAAACATCTTAAATTTCACGTACAGAAAGCGAGAGAAGCTTAGGAAGTGTTACTGACACTGATTTTAGGCACAATTCTAAGGGTTGTTCAAGGAAGTGGAGAGCATTAGAAACCAACAAGGGTTCACTCTGAACAATACAGGATTCATGCAAACTATGGAGAGGAGTGTTTTAAACTCAGCAGAGCTGTGTTAAGCAAGACAATCTTCCCACGTGGCTGGGGATAAAAGGGAGAGCAGTCAACAGCGTGTGGACGTTGAGGACCAACTTCATGGTCCACTCAAGGCTGGTGAGCCGACTTAAACCTCAAGACCACACAGTGTTAAGACTGGTCTTGGACGGCTCAACATTCTTAAACAAAAGTAATAACACTTGAAAATGCTTTGAAGACTTTACATGGCAGCACAAAAGTGGCATCAACTGCATTATTTTGAAGGCACCGCAAATCCTGAAACACCAGGGACCAAGGCAAAGAATAGAAATTTACAAAAACAGAAATAAAGTAGAAATAAAAAAAGATCCTAACAGGAGAGATCTAGCAACCCTAAACTAGCAAGCATGTCACACGGGCACTGGCTTAGAAAAGCCCTGCCTGAACAGGATCCCATCGAGCTTTGGTGACCGTGGCCTCAAGGTAGACAGATGACGCGTCTACTGAAAGCCTTCACACACTGACTATGAACTTCATGAGTGGAAGATTCTGATCAGGACAGATCAGGGTGTGTGCGCCTGCCAGCCATGTCCTGAGCGGTCTGCTTAAGAGACACGCAGGCTGCGTGGAGCCGTCAGAAGGGCAAATTCTGTTCCTTATGGAAGGACTGAAGGAGCTGGAAATTTCCTAGCCAGGAAAGAACCCAGCCCTTGTACCCTCAGATCTATCTGAGCAGGTGTGATACGAAGGAAGAATTGTTCGGCGGAGAATGCTGCACAAACAGGCATGAGACGATCCTTGTCGCTGCCAAAAAGCACGTCTTTCTGTCGGAAGAGCAGCTGAGAAGTGGGCTGCTGGCTCGCGGGGCTCTCAGCGAGGGACGGCCCCGCTGGGGACGCCACCGGGTGGGGACGCAGGTCTGTCCGAACTCTAACAGCCCGGAGCTCGCTCTTCCTGGCCTGGCAGGTTCACGGGTGCAGAGGCTATCCTAGCCTGAATAACCCAGTGGTCCCCAGCCTTTTTCACACTGGGCACTGATTCTGTAGAAGACAATTTTCCACAACCTGGGGGTGAGGGGGATAGTTTGGGGATGATTCAAGGGCATTGCATTCATTGGGCCCTTTATTACTAATCTAGTGCTGCTACTGATCTGAGAGGGGGTACTGGTCTGTGGCACAGAGGTGGGGAGCCCCTGTAACAGAAGGGACAATATATGATATATATAGTAATGGTATACATCTAAACATATATTTAATATAATGTAATATATTCATTGGAAGGACTGATGCCAAAGCTCCAATACTTGGGCCACCTGATTCGAAGAGCCGATTCATTGGAACAGACCCTGATGCTGAGAAAGATTGCAGGCAGGAGGAGACCCGGGGACGACAGAGGATGAGATGGTTGGATGGCATCACCAACTCGATGGACTTGAGTTTGAACAAGCTCCAGGAGATGGTGAAGGACAGGGAAGGCTGGGGTGCTGCAGTCCAGGGGGTTGCAAAGAGTCGGATGTGACTGAGCAACTGACCAACAACACCACTGTGTACAACAATAAAAGGAAGAACAAGGAGCCCCCTCCCCACCTAACACCCGGGGAGAGGACAGGGCCTCCGGGGCAGGGAGGGGCACACGCACGCTGAGGGAAGCCGAATGACAGAAACCTTGCACAGGGCTTCTTTGAGTGGGGAAGACCTTGGCACTCCGTTGGGGAGGAGGGCACCAGAGGGCACTCCTCAGACCCCGCACTTCCACCTGCTGAGAGGAGAAGCTGCCAACTCTACCCTTGGGTAAGCCAAGCTGACAGGCCCCCGACCCCTGGCGTCGGCACCCACCCAGGATGCGCTCCGCCTCCGTCCATCTGATTCAGGATCCAGGGGGCACGGCCCACAGAGGGGACGGCCGGCGTTAGCACTGCCAGAATGTGCTTAAGACGCTCTTGAGAGCATCGGTTATGGAACGGAACACCGTGGAAGGACAGACCTTTATTTAGATCCTATTTGTGCATGAAAATCAATATGTCCTTTTTAGTCTTGGTCTTACAGGGAAGTGCATCTCTCCCTACTGTCCGCAAGTCTGCATCTCCTGGATTGCCCTGTCAGCCGCACACAGCAGACACAACAGGCGCCCCAAACCATGCTGCGCATGCGTGAGCCCCTTGATCTCTCGCCTGGAACACCTGTCCAGCTCTCCGAGGTGCCCGCAGAGCCTGCTTTCAAGGACGGTTCTAGTTGTCTCTTCCCACCATCCACAGCACCGCTAGGCTAACGATTCTCTGTCCCACCTCCTAACTCCAAGTTAGCCTCCCCTGTCACCCCGGGACAGACCACCTTGTACAGGCATCTGCTTTGATCTCCGTTATTCCTCCCCTTCTGTAGAAAGAGGCTCAAAGTATTCGACAGTGTTGCAAACCCTTACTTTCACAGACATACAAACAGTGTTAAGATACTCAATGTTCTTCATTTTTCCTGCTGGTAAACAAAAGACAGATATTGACCTCCATGGATGGGAAACAGTCACAGAAACACCTTGGCAGAGGATAGGCTGATGGGGGGCGGGGGGCTCAAGGTGAACAAGCTAGAAGGCTCTCCCTATTAACAGGTAATCCAACAGTTCCCAGAGGCCAGATCACTTCTCACCAGGCTGGTACAAGCTGAAGACAATGGTTATGATGATGTAAGAGTTTCATCTTACACATCCATGAGGCACAATTGTTTACTAACACACGTTTCGGGGAAAGGGGGAATACATGCCCACGGATTATTATAAACCATCAAATTTCAGTCTTGCATTTAAACAAAGCATTTCAAACTCTGCCCAGAACTGCATGGAAGTGAGAGAAAGGTCTACATTTACTTTGAAATGCAAATTAGTTGTTTAAAGACACAGAAGGAACAAAATATCACAAATTGTTTGACACACTGGCATATGACCTCTCTGACATGTTAAGAAATCCAGACAATACGTAGGTGTCTTGGGTGTTAATTTCCTAGCAGTGCCCATTCTCTGTCTTTGTGCAGGCCACGCATCTCTTGCAGACACTCCTGTTCCGTCTCCCAGGATGCAGGACCTCGGCTAGAGGGGACCCCTGGGCTGGAGCAAGTCCATGTTGAGCTGAGGCTGGCCAGGATCTGATCTCAAAGCTGGGACAAGAGGGCTGCTGTGTGAGAGCCCGGTTGTCCCCGAACAGCACAAACTCAGCACCCTTCCTATACTCCAGAGGTGTCTGCTTTCTCAGGAACACTGGGGCTGGCAAACTCCAACGGGAAATAAATACCCCAGCCTCTGGGGAGGACTGAACTTGGGGACAGGGAAAGGGAAATATCAAAAGCCTTTTGCTACTCTGGCCACCGCTTGGGCTCTTCCCTCAGCTTTAGTCAGTTTTCAGAGCCAGCGGGGGATGGCTGCGGTCTGCCAGGAAGAACGCCTGGGCATAGGAGCGATTCTGGAGGGGCTGGTTCTCTGTGGGAGACTCGGGGCAGTCGGCCGGCAAAGGGCTGAGCCCGGGGCCTGGATCCAGCGGGCAGACCTTGAGAGAGGCGCGTCCTTAGGGCCAGTGGCTCACAGATCAGCCTCTCGCCCTCCGCGGGCCATCCCTGCCCGGACGAAGTGACAGCTCCAGGGTGGGGGAGGGAAGCTCGCTCCCTCGCAGAGGGAGGGGCGCCCCTTTCCTGTGTGCCAGCAGGGACACGAGTTTGGGTGACCCTTGGAGTCGGGAGGCAGCGTCACCGCGGAGGGCTGCGGGAGTCCGGCCGCGCAACCGGACCCGCACCTCTGTCTGGGGGACGCAAGGAGGGCGAGCCCACAGGAAGCCGTGGACACGCGGGCGCGCACCACCGCAGGACCCCGTCTGCAGAGCGCGCGGGGGAGTGCGCGGGGACCGCGGAGGGCACAGCGCTTGCTCGGGAGGGGGACGCGGGGCCGGCGCGGTCGCTGCCCTTACCTTGCTGACCACGTTTTGCACCAGGCCTGTGCGGATGCCGTAGTCCCAAGCGTGGCAGTCGCAGTTGGAGGCGTTGTCCCCCTTGTCCGGGGGGGACGGGAGGGGCGGCGCCTCGCCCCCGTCCGCGCCGCTGCCGTTGCTGAGGGGGCCCGCTGTCCCCCAGGCGGCGGTGGGGAAGAGGGTGGTCGGGGGGCTGGTGCCGTTGGCCAGGTCGCCGCCGCCCCACCGGCCCGTGGCCGTGACCCCCGCCGACTCGGCGCCCTTGCCGGCCCCGCGGCACCAGAAGTTGGGCTGGTCCAGGAGGAAGGAGTCCGAGAACTGGCTGAAGCCGATGAACAGCGCGGGGATCCAGGTGAGCAGCACGAGGGTCTTCTGGTAGCCGCCGCCCAGGCCCCCGAGGAAGGGCAGCACCGACCCGTCGTAGTCCAGCAACAGGAGGCTCGGGTGCGGGCCGCCGGCGGCGTGCGGCGCGGGCAGCGGCTGGATGTCACCGCCGCTGCCGGGGCCCGCGCGTCCCCCGAGGGGCGCCGAGGCCGCCGCGTCCCCGGGCGGCAGGGCGCCGTTCTCCTCGGCCGCGGGCGGCAGCCTCCCGGGCCCGCCGCCCGCCGCCTCGCGCCGCCGGTCTATAGCCATGGCCCGGGCCCGCGGCGCCCGCAGAGGCGCATAGAGCGCGGCGGAGGCTCCCGCGGGGCCCCGGGCAGAGCGCGCGGGCCCGGCGCCGCCGCCGCCGCCGCCGCCGAGCAGGGCCCGCCGCTCGCAGGAACGATCGGCCGCCGCGCGCGTCACTGCGCCCCCATGGCCGGCCACCCGCGCCCCGGCTGCGGCCCCGGCGGGCGCCGGGCGGAGGGCGGGCGGAGGCCGCGGCCCTCAGCCGCTGCCGCTCATCGGCTCAGCGGCCCGGACGCCGGCGGCCGAGCCCGCCGCTCTCCGTGGCTCCGCGCGCGGCGCGCTCGAGGAGGAGGAGCGGCGCGGTGCCGGGGTCGGCCGGTGGAGCTCTGCGGGGCGCGGCGCGAGCGGTGCAGGCGGCTCGGCGATCCCCGCGCGCCCGGGATGTATTTATCCCACCCCGGCGCCTCCCGGAAGCCGCGAGCCCGGTGCCAGCCTGCCGCGCCGGCCGCGCTCCCCGGCTCGGCTCCCCGGCTTCCCCCCGCCTCCCGCGCCCCGGCCCGCCCCCTCTCCCCCCGCGCGGTGGAGGTAACGCGGCACCTGCTGCGCCCGCTCCTGCGCGCGAGCGCCCCCTCCGGCCCGCCGCGGCCGCCGCGGGAGGGGCGGGGACTCGGGCGCCCGGCCGCCGGCTCGAAGATCCCCGCCCGGCTCAGCTCGGCGCCCGGCAGGGCGAGGGGGCGGCGCGCGCCGCCGCGGGCGCGTGGGGTCCGAGGCTCGGAGGGGGCGGCGCGCGCCGGGCGGGTGATCGGGTGGTCCTCGGCTCGGCTCCGGCGGGCGCCGGCTGTCGGTGACCTCTATCCGTTTCCCAAGTGCCCGCCACAAGCTACCTGCACCCCACGCCCTGCCCCGAGCCCAAGGGTCGCCAGCGTTCGGGAGCAACCCACCCCCCGGCGCTGTTTCGAGGTGCAGACACGACAGGAGTGGGCGCATTTGCCCATTTCAGGTCGTGGGTCTTCTGCAGCGTCAGGTCTCCCGAGACAGACCGCAGCACCCACTCCCGAGTCGCCATTTCTCGCCCTACTCCCAAAGGAATGCTGTCTAAACACGATGCCGGACGGATATATTGCCAACCTGGAGTTACATGTAAATATAAACACCGGATCGCGAAGGTGCTGGCGTCCCCCACCCCCTCCCCGAGGTGCACTCCGATCCCGGCGGAGCGCACGGGGCACCGCGGGGCCGGCCTCCCCTCCCCTCCCGCGCTCCCGGGCCGCCGGTGTAGCCAGCGCGGTACACAGAACACCGCCCTGCGGCAAACGGCCGCATTCACACATTTCCTCCCGCACCCGGCTTGCCCAATGATACAGACCCTTGACTTGACATTCTGGGAAGTTTATTAATGAGTGTCTCAAATAGAGTAGTCAATTTCCACCCTTGTTTAGGGAGGAAAAAGTGGAAGAAATGCTTTTGCTTTCCAAGAGAAGCTGTGCTTACAGAATGTACTCTTGGATTTCCATTATTTGCTTGCATTTTTAACCTGGGTTCCTCTTTGTTATGGGCAATACGTACTTTCTATATAAAATACTAGCACGCCTGCCCGGAGAGAGAGTGAGAATTCTTTAAAGGCTTCCAGGGACCTTGGGGGCAGGGAGCTCCTGGAGTCTCCTGTGAGCCTGAGAAGGGGAGATTAGATAAGCAAGGGGCCCGCAGGAAATGCCAGACCTCGGAGAAATGGGTCTCAAACCCTGCACATATCTAAACACCAAGCACTTCCTTAGTGTTCAGTGTTTCAGTAAAGACTGAACCTGGCAGTGTTGGCTTTCAGATACACCCGGTCACTCAGTCCTCTTGGGACCCCCAAGAGGTAGGTTCTCAAGATGAAGCTGCAGGCTTAGGTGAATACCAGGCCAGGCAGAGCCAAACGTCTAGCTTGGAACCAGATCTTCTGACTTTACACTCTGGGGTTTCCTCCATTTCAACAGGCAGGGTAAACAACAAAACCTCAACAAAGCAAACAAAAAGGAAATCAAGAAAAAAAAATCATAGGAAAGACTTTTAAAAGATATTTGTCAATATGCATGGGGTGGCAAAGAGTCAGACGCGACTAAGCGACTGAACTGAACTGATTTTTAAGTGGGAGAATCCCTGGCCTTGGGGAGGAGTTTCATTGCCAACTGTTGTTAGCTCTTGTTTCAAAATGGTAGCAAAACCCCTCAAGTGGTACATTTCCAGAATTGGGGGACATACTTGAAATGGTACCCCTTAAAATTCAAGCTATATGGAGAGAGTAACATGGAAACTTACGCTGCCATATATAGAATAGATAGCCAACGGGAATTTGCTGTTTGACTCAGGGAACTCAAACCCCGGCTCTATAACAACCTAGAGGGGAGGCGAGGGGAGGTGGGGGGGGAGTGAGATCCAACAGGGAGGGACATACATGTGCCTGTGGCTGATTCATGTTGATGGTTGGCAGAAACCAACACAACTCTGTAAAGCAATTATTCTTCAATTGAAAAATAAATTTAAAATTAAAAAAAAATCAAACTAAAAGGAAGTCACCTGAGATGTTTGGAATTAGCCAGCACCACACTGACCTGGTTGTTGTAATTAAGTTACCGATTAGATTAGGATTTTCCTAAATTCATCTTGGATCGACATGCTCCCCCCCCAAATCTAGTCAAGAAGAATAAAAGTTAACAATTAAAGTCCTCTTTAATTTATTAAGACATATCACAAGTGACCTCACAGAGGGACCTAGAACAAAATGAGTCAGGAGAAAGAAGTGGAAGTGTTCGGGATCACTAGCTGGTCTGGGGCAGCCTATCAGACACCTGCGATCACATTACTGAATTCTACTTTCCTGCACCGTAGTTATCACTAAGGGCTAGTTTTCTCGTTTGCTTATTTATTTATTGCCGCCTGACTCTAGACATTCCTGTACTCAGCTGTATTTCTGCTGCCTGGCATACCCAAGACAGGATGTATCGTTGAATAAATGAGTGTGTCCCGTGGTCATCGGTTGGTGATGTCGTCTGCTAGGATCCTCGTCTCTGTTTTCTCTGATTCTTCAGTCACCCAGCAACCTTTTCATGTTTGTTGAATCTCTCAAATATAGTGCCCAGATCAGCCAGTAGGAGAATTCAAATGGTCCTGACAATTCTATGTCTTATGCTAAGTTATTGTGGTTAAGTCAGTTAGCTCCCAGTGTAAAGTTCTTCCGGGCAGTTAAAAGACGCTTGCTCCTTGGAAGAAAAGCTGTGAGAAACCTAGATGGAGTATTAAAAAGCAGAGACGCCGCTTTGCCGAGAAAGGTCCGTATAGTCCAAGCTATGGTTTTTCCAGTTGTCATGTAGGGTTGTGAGAGTTGGACCCTAAAGAAAGCTGAGTACTGAGGAATTGATGCTTTTGAACTGTGGTGTTGGAGAAGACTCTTGAGAGTCCCTTGGACTGCAAGAAGAATCAACCAGTCCATCCTAAAGGAAATCGGTCCTGAATATTCATTGGAAGGACTGATGCTGAAGCTGAAGCTCCAATAATTTGGCCACCTGATGCGGAGAGCTGACTCATTGGAAAAGACCCTGATGTTGGGAAAGATTGAGGGCAGGAGGAGAAGGGGATGACAGAGGATGAGATGGTTGGATGGCATCACTGACTCAATGGACATGAGTTTGAGTAGCTCTGGGAGATAGTGAAGAACAGGGAAGTCCAGGGAATCACAAAGAGTTGGACACGACTTTGCAATGAGACAACAACAAATGGGTTTGCAGACGATGATTTGTGGGTTAAAAGCAGCTCACAGACCACACACTGTGCTTCCAGAAAAATAACTACTAACTGAAAAATCAGGAGATTTTTTAAGCACATGGCAGAGGCCCTGGCCCTTGTGATCCTCGTTTCCTTGAAAGACGGTGAACAGACAGGGGTTCTCCAGCTTATCTTGTTTCTGCTGGGCACACTGCAATGTGTGTGTGCACGTCACTTGTCTGGCCCCAGAGAACGTCTGAGGTTGTGACCCTAAATTTATGTTAGTATCCTGAGCTCTCTGATCTCCATTTCTCTTCCTTTGAAAGCATGTCAAAAATGTCTGTAATTTTATTAAAATTGAGAAAATAATGAGAAGAAATAAAAGACACAACTGAATCACCAATACACTTGAACAATTTTATTTCCTTGGAGATAGCAAGAGGAAAAAAAATATTTAGCTTACTTCTAAAGTTGATAAAAGTCTAATTTTAAATCCTCCAAAATTCTGGAAGAGTTAGTTTCAAGGAATTGGTATCAGGGTTAATAAACTTAAAATGTACAAAGCAATCATACCACATGGATTTCACATTGTTTTTTTTTTTTTTTGAACCTGTATGTTCATGCTTTTTATTTATACTTGAAATGCAGGTAGATATATTTTAAAACATCGTGTCCTAATTTTTTTTTTTTTTTTTTACTACTGTCTGATTTCTTTCTTTCAAATAGCTATTTGAAAGGTAGGTTATCTTGATTTTTAGAGCATGGGAGAAAGTGATATGAAATTACTTCAAAGTCTACTGTGTACATTTGAACTTTATTTACATCATCCTTTGACTTTTGAAATGTTAACTTTTGACTAACAAGGAATTTGACATTTACAAAACCTATCATAAATGAAAGTGCAACAGCTACTTTTGTTCTGTGGAAGTAATAAAAATGTCACAAAATCTATCCTTTAAAAAACCTACAGGGAATATCTTGAGAAAAACTGGAGGAGTACATGCCAATTTATTGTTCCTGATCAAGGGAAGTGAAAAGAAGTAGCAAAGTGAAGATAAGACTTCTATGCAAAAAGCAATTCAATTATAAATCTGATTGATAGGGCCCAATTAAAAGCTTGGTTAAAATTTAATTTTGAACTCTTATTGAGTTTAAAAACAATTAGTATAACAAATTGATCTAGAACTGGGGGCTACTATTGTTTGCTAAAACTCACAGATGTCACGTTTGCCTTCCTGTGGTTAAGTGTGTGATATCACTTACATGTAGAAACTAACACATGATACAGATCAACATATCTACAAAAGAAAGAGACTCACAGCCTACAGAACAGACCGGTGGTTACCAAGGGGGTGGGCGTGTGTTAGGGGAGGGGAGTCTGGGAGTCTGGGATGAGCAGGTGAAAACCATCATATATGGGATGAACAAACAAGGTCCTACTGGATAGGACAGGGAACTATACTCAAGATCCTGTGATTAAATTACAATGGGAAATAATATGAAAAAGAATGTATATAACACATCACTGCTCTACAACAGAAATGAACACAACATTTTAAATCAAGAAGGCCACGGCAACCCACTCCAGTACTCTTGCCTGGAAAATCCCATGGACGGAGGAGCCTGGTAGGCTGCAGTCCATGGGGTCGCGAAGAGTTGGACATGACTGAGCGACTTCCGTTTCACTTTCATGCATTGGAGAAGGCAGTGGCAACCCACTCCAGTGTTCTTGCCTGGAGAATCCCAGGGACGGGGGAGCCTGGTGGGCTGCCGTCTATGGGGTCGCACAGAGTCGGACACAACTGAAGCGACTTAGCAGCAGCAGATACTTCAATAAAATTTAAAAGGAATGAATGGAATGTCAGAATGTTCATTGTCACACACACAGCAGCAGAACTATATGTCAAAGAGACAAGCTCCTGATTTGAGCAACAAAATAAAGTCATGTTGGTTAATAACCCAAAGTATAAAAGAACTATGGGCTTTCCAGATAGCACAGTGGTAACGAATCTGCCTGCTGAGGCAGGAGATGCAGGAGACGCAGGTTCTATCCCTGGGTTGGGAAGATGCCCTGGAGGAGGAAATGGCAACCCACTCCAGTATTCTTGCCTGGGAAATCTCACTGACATAGGAACCAGGCAGGCTGCAGTCCATGGGGTCGAAAAACAGCCAGACACGACTGAGTCCTGAGTACATCAAAGAACTATCCCCAGTTCCATGGTGATATAGAAAATGATTGAATGAAGCAAGAAAGAAACGGAGAAGAGAGAAATCTCTCCCGTGGAAGAACTGCAGACAGTACATGTAGGTACATGGCCCTCGAGAAGGTGGAGCGTAACTCAGTCGAGTGTCGAGTGTCGTCTGGCCATGGTGTTTCCTTCTGAAGAGCAAAGGTCATCACTTCAACAACAACAAGGACAGATCAGCCGGAGAGCATGTAACCTTGACCTGGTGTGATGAGAAGGACCCTTACCTCTGGAATCTTCCTCCCCCAAACCCAAAACCTGTCTAACCAGGAGGGAAATACAGGCACATCCTGGCTGAGGGATCCTACAAAATACCTGACCAGAACAGAAAACTGCCCGGCTCATCCAAAGCAAGGGAAGTGTGAGAGATGTCACAGCTCAGAGGAGCCAAGGAGAGGTGAGGATCAAGCATCATGTGACAACTGATGGGATCCTGGAAGAGAAGGACTTCCGGACTGAGCAAACTAGAGACTTTAGTGGTTAAAAATGTATCAATATTGGCTCATTCATTCTGACACATATACCATGCTAATGCAAGGTGTTAACAGCAGGGGCGTTAGGTGTAGGGTATATGGAAACTGTACTATCCTTGGAATTGTTTTCTATGTGTCAAAATATTCTAAAATTAAAAAAAAAATTTCAGGCTTCAGCAATACATGAACCGTGAACTTCCAGATCTTCAGGCTGGTTTTAGAAAACGCAGAGGAACCAGAGAACAAATTGCCAACATCCGCTGGATCATCAAAAAATCAAGAGAGTTCCAGAAAAACATCTATTTCTGCTTTATTGACTATGCCAAAGCCTTTGACTGTGTGGATCACAATAAACTATGAAAAATTCTGAAAGAGATGGGGATACCAGACCACCTGACCTGCCTCTTGAGAAACCTATATGCAGGTCGGGAAGCAACAGTTAGAACTGGACATGGAACAACAGACTGGTTCCAAATAGGAAAAGGTGTACATCAAGGCTGTATATTGTCACCCTGCTTATTTAACTTATATGCAGAGTACATCATGAGAAACGCTGGGCTGGAAGAAGCACAAGCTGGAATCAGGATTGCTGGGAGAAATATCAATAATCTCAGATATGCAGATGACACCACCCTTCTGGCAGAAAGTGAAGAGGAACTAAAGAGCCTCTTGATGAAAGTGAAAGAGGAGAGTGAAAAAGTTGGCTTAAAGCTCAACATTCAGAAAACGAAGATCATGGCATCCGGTCCCATCACTTCATGGCAAATAGATGGGGAAACAGTGGAAACAGTGTCAGACTTTATTTTTGGGGCTCCAAAATCACTGCAGATGGTGATTGCAGCCATGAAATTAAAAGACGCTTACTCCTTGGAAGGAAAGTTATGACCAACCTAGATAGCATATTGAAAAGCAGAGACATTACTTTGCCAACAAAGGTCCATCTAGTCAAGGCTATGGTTTTTCCAGTAGTCATGTATGGATGTGAGAGTTGGACTATGAAGAAAGCTGAGCACCGAAGAATTGATGCTTTTGAACTGTGGTGTTGGAGAAGACTCTTGAGAGTCCCTTGGACTGCAAGGAGATCCAACCAGTCCATTCTGAAGGAGATCAGCCCTGGGATTTCTTTGGAAGGACTGATGCTGAAGCTGAAACTCCAATACTTTGGCGACCTCATGCGAAGAGTTGACTCATTGGAAAAGACTCTGATGCTGGGAGGGATTGGGGGCAGGAGGAGAAGGGGACGACAGAGGATGAAATGGCTGGATGGACTCGATGGACGTGGGTTTGGGTGAACTCTGGGAGTTGGTGATGGACAGGGAGGCCTGGCGTGCTGCAATTCATGGGGTCGCAAAGAGTTGGACACAAATGAGCGACTGAACTGAACTGAACTGATAGTTGATTTACAGTGTGTGATATTTTTAATCAAGTAAATATTTGGTTTTAGAACTCAAAGCTTATGGGGGAGCAGAAAAAAAATAAAACCTTTAAGAATAAATTTTATTGATTTGCTTTTGGCTGTGCTGCGTCTTCGCTGCCGCACGGACTTTTCTCTGGTTGCAGCAATCGGGGGCCCCTCTTCATCACGAGGGCTTCTCACTGCAGCAGCGTCTCTTGCTGCAGAGCGCAGGCACTAGGGCGCACCGGCCTTAGTAGCTCCAGCATGTGGCTCAGGAGTTGCGGCTCCCGGGATCCAGGGCACAAACTCAACAGCTGGGGAGCACGGGCTTAGACAGGCTTAGTTGCTCCACGGCCTGTGGGATCTTCCCGAACAGGTATCAAACCCAGGTCCTCTGCATTGATGGGTGGATTCTTTACCACTGAGCCACCAGGGAAGCCTGAAAAATAAATTTTAATAAAAGCCTGTTCCAGGAACATTGTTTAAACTACTCCAAAATATCAAAGACCCCAGCAGCAGTAAACCTGCCTGCTGTGGTTCCCGCTGTGGTCCGTCCGAAAGGCTGGGGGGTGGGGCGTGAGCCTCAAGGTAGCCTGAGAGTCCAGCAAACTCAGTGTTCAAATTCTCCCGTCTCGTTTGTTTACATTTCCATCTTGTACCGTGTTTTGGTCATCAGCCCAGAAGTGTGCTTGTCCCAAGTTTTCCCTTCATTTTGGCAGTTTTTTCCTCCTGCTTTGGTAACCTTCTCAAAGACTCCATTTCTTTAGAGTTAACAGAGCCTTCGGGGAGGATGGGAATACATGTGTGGAGGAAGTAGCCGCTGTTTGGTGATGAGATGGAGCGGCTGTAGCCTCCAGGTTAATGGGCTTTGACAGAATCTTTTCATCATTCAGAAAATGCTGGGATATAAATCTAAGGGTGTTCGAGGAAAACTCCATTTTTCTAGTGTATATGTCTGAAGGCCAGAGCAGAGCCCTGGTTATATGTCTCAGTAGCCACGCTGCCCGGCACTCAATAAATATTTTTGGAATGGAGGAAGACTGGGGCAGTAGGAAGGATTTTGCCAGAAAGAGAAGAGGGAACAGTAGAAGGAACAGCAGGGGGGAAGGCCCTGAGGTACAAGGAGAATCACCGTTCGTGAAAGTTTAGGAACCTCATGGCATTTCTACATGATGATTTAATTATGGCATGTAAAGAAGAACACTGTTGTGAAATAATAAGAAATATATTAGAGGAGGAAATTGCAATCCTCTCCAGTGTTCTTGCCAGGGAGATCCCATGGACAGAGGAGCCTGGTAGGCTATAGTCCATGCGGTCGCAAAGAGTCGGACCCGACTGAGCGACTAAACAACAACAACATCAACAAAAAACATATACGTGAGCCTCCGTCGCTGGTTCCTGGCACAGAGCTCCTACATCGCTTGGGATTTCCAGGTGAGGAGAAGGCACTGGCACCCCACTCCAGTACTCTTGCCTGGAAAATCCCATGGATGGAGGAGCCTGGTAGGCTGCAGTCCATGGGGTCACTAAGAGTCGGACACCACTGAGCGACTTCACTTTCACTTTTCACTTTCGTGCATTGGAGAAGGAAATGGCAACCCACTCCAGTGTTCTTGCCTGGAGAATCCCAGGGATGGGGGAGCCTGGTGGGCTGCCGTCTCAGGGGTCGCACAGAGTCAGACACGACTGAAGTGACTTAGCAGCAGCAGCAGCAGGGGTGGGCCTTCCCCGGTGGTCCAGTGGTTGGGACTTTCTCTTCCAACACAGGGGGTGAGGGGTTGATCGCTGGTGGGCGATCTCACATGCTTTGTAGCCAAAAGACCAAAACATAAAGCAGAAATAATATTGTAACAAATTCAGCAAAGAGTTTAAAAATGATCCACATCCAAAAAGAAAAAAAATCTTACCACCAAGCAAGCAGAGAGCACCAGGAGCATCCCTGGTTCTAATGGGGCGAGTCTGGGTGGCTCCCGGAGGCAGGCGAGGGGCCAGAATACAAGCCAGCACCTCTCTCCCCAGATCTCCAGTGGGGGGAAGGGGCTGGTAATGCACTCTGTAATAAACAGATAAAGGGGAGTAAACATTCCCACCACTTCTGTGAGCCCCTCTATCGAGTGAATCACACTCAAGAAAGGGCATTGCAACCTCTGCGCTGCAGCTGTTGGGTCAGAAGCGCCAGTGATGCTGGGTTTGTAACAAGCGTCTGCTGTGGGAGTGGGGACGGCAGTCTTGTGGGACTGAGTCCTGATCCGTGGGCTTTGATATAACTCCGGGACAACGGTGTCAGAGCTGGATTAAATTTCAGGACACCATGCTGGCGTCCCAGAGACTTGCTGGTTGAGAGCCCTCTGCACGTGGTGACCAGAAGCGAAGTGTTTTCCATGAGCAGCAGAGGAGACCCATCCATAGGCCAGAAAGACACAGGGGCAGAGGGACGTGGGAAGGAGAAAGCGCACTCTTCAAAAGACTATGTTAAATATAAACATTAGGAGTTTTGAGAATTCTGGGGAAATCCTCACTTTAGAAAATGACTTTACGCTCCAATAATAAATTTAAAGTGACTTTATTGAGGTCTATTTTATACATGCACGTTTTAAATTTAAAGAAGGATGCACACACCTGCGAAGCCCTCGCCCCCATCAAGGTACAGACACGTCCGTCACCCGGAAAAGCTCCACAGTGCCTCTTTGCAAACAGTTCGCACCCTCCAACCCACCCGGACAGTGAGTGGCCCGTTCCGTTCCTGTTCTCAGCGTGTAAGTGGAGCCAGACACCGCGGCCCGGTGTCCGTCTGCCTTCACTCAGCAGGACGCCCGTGAGAGGCCCCGCATCTTTGCACGCATCCGTATCTCACTCCTTTGTGTCTGCTGCTGAGTGGTGCTCTGTTGGTGACCGTGTTATCCATCCCCCTGCTCACTGGCCACTTGGGATAAGGCTGCTCTGGTCCCTCTGATACGTCCCACAGACGTCCTCTGTGTAGACACTCTCTTTCGTTTCTCTAGGGTAACGATCTAGGAGCAGCATCATGAAAACAGTACACTTTGGGTCACCAACCCACAAAAACTGTCCCAACGGCCACTGTGTGAGCAGAGGCCCCTGGCCGGGTGGAGCGTCATCCAAGCGGGCACGTAACAGCTTGCGTTCTCAGGAGATGCGGACAATGCCCGTATTCTTTGAGGACACAAGTGGCCGTGGGGAGACGGCACCGAACAAGCCGGCTGGTGGTCTGAGCTGACGTGAGTGATTGGCACGTCAGTATCTGGAGATGGACTTATTTTAGGCAGCATAGCACGGTCTCATACTTGCTGACACAGCAAGACGTCGGCAGGAAGTTACCAATACCGAGAGTACGTTAGTATTTTTTTCATACAGAAAGTATAGACCTAAGGCAAACTGACTTATACAAAAAAAAAAAAAAGGGACTTCCCTAGCTTATGTAACCAGAGAGAGCAGGGCTGGGCTGGCTTCTGACACGCTGCAGCCTTCCTCTCTCCCCGGAGCTGCTGTCTTCTCTGCCCTCGTTCTCAGGCTCCCGTGGTGGGTCCCCTGCTCACCCACCCTGGCAGCTCCCACAGAAGGAAGCAGCTCTTCTCGAAAGTTCCCAACAGCGTCCCCCGCCAGTTTCCACGGCTCTCACGGTGGCTGGAGGGCCCCGTGCTCTTGTGAGCCTGTCACCATGGCATCTGGGCTGTGATGCTGTGTCCTGGCCTGGTCACGTGCAGGGAGGGGGCCCAAGGCTGGTCTGAACCACGAGCCTGGTGGGGCGGGAGGCAGGTAGCAGAGTCCCCTGGTGCGGTTCCTGAAGCAGAAACGATGTCGTCCATTTCTGTGCTCGTTAGACACGTCGTGCAAACTGTGCCATGTCGACGTCACCCAGGGCCCTTCCTCTCAGAGAGAAAACAGATGAGACACTGGTGACAAGCTGTCAGGAGGGAATCCTCCGCTTTTCGGGATAACTCAGCAAACACACAAGAAGGACTTGCTGCCCATGAAACAGCGGTGACGCTCAGGTACTGAACTCCACGTTTCCCCGAAGCAGGGGTGGGAGGGCTGCTCACGAGGTCGTCACCCCAAGGTGAAGACTCAGGACCTTCCAGGCCTGCTGGCTGCAGCCCGGCTTTGCCCAGACCCCGAAGGGCACAAGCAGCTGTCGCTGTGGGGAGGCCAGGGCCGGGGGCTGGGAAATGGAGGCCAGCTCCACGGGGCGTTCAGCCCGTCAGCCCCCAGTGGAGACGTCTCAGAGCGCTGGATTCCGAGAGGTCACGGACAGGGCAGCAGGAGGCCCTGGAATTCAGTGCCCCTTCACCTGGGACAGGGAGGCCCCTGCCCCCTCGCCGGCTTCCTCATTCCAGAGTCTGCTCCCAGACACCACAGCCCAAGTCCAGGAGGAGAAGTATTTCAAGCCCCCCAAACACTCAGCAGGATGTCGTCAAGGAGAGCAGAGCGTCTAGAGGCAGACCTCCTGATTTCTTCCGGCTCTGTGACCTTGGACTGGCCCCGTTAGCTCTGGAACCTTATTGTCCTCTTGAGTTGTCGTTGTTGTTTGGTTGATAAGTCGTGTCCAACTCCTTGGGACCCCATGGCCTGCAGCCCACCAGGCTCCTCTGTCAGTGGGATTTCCCAGGCCTGAATACTGGAGTGGGTTGCCATTTCCTCCTCCAGGGGATCTTCCCGACCCACAGATTGCCTCCATTGGCAGGCAGATTCTTGACCACTGAGCCACCAGGGAAGCCCTTCCTCATCAGTAAAGCGGAGATAATCTTCACACCTGCCTTAGTACCGACCGCCCGGCACACGGGGCGGCTGTGAGGAACGTGAGATCGTGGTAGCTGGGGACTCGGGTGGGTGAACAGCTGTACAATATCCAGGGTCATTCAGGTGCCGTCAGAAGTGGTTGTCCCAGCCCCAGCCCTTCAAGAGACCCAGACTGAGCTTAAAGGATTCCTCATCCCCGCCAACCAGGGTCAGCTTCCAGCATCAGTCAAACAGAGGAAAGAGGCTGGAATCCCCCGGACGTTCCACTCTATTAGCTCTGCTAAGTGATTCCGCAGCCAGCCCCAACAGACGCAGAGCTGGACTTTGCTGCCTGTGGTCAGATTTCCTGGTAGCAGTCACTCTGGCCTTGACCTCTGTTCTTCATCCCGAATCCCCGGTGGCCCCTTTGCCCAGGGGCAGGCCAGACAGCCCTCTATCTTATCTACGGAGCTGAATCCACATCAAGAGTGAAGGACCGCCACACCCTGCAGTCCGGTGTCCCATCCGCCAGACTCAGTCGCGCCCTGGAGCAGTCCCAGGCAGGTTTCCCCAGCCCTGATTTGACACCCAGAGGAGCTAACAGCTGAGCTGACCCCATCGCCCTCTGCCCGCCCTCTCCTGGTGCAAACACATCGCTCCGCATCTCTGGCAGAACCAGGGATGGGCCATGCTCCTGACCGTCTCAAGAGCCATTCCGGCCCCCAGATCTGCCCGGTGCGTCGCTCCCTGAAGTGCCTGCACACCCATGATGGCTACGGTGGAGGTGAGGAGGGCAGCTTTGGCGGCGCTGAGTCACCCGCCCGAAGGTGCATGGTACCTGGCCCAGGACGCAGACGGACCTCGGCCGGGTCCCCTGCCAGCCTCAGGACACCAGCCCGCCCTGCAGCGCGGCTCTGCCCACCCCGTCCTCCCAGCAGAAGGTCGTGCCGGGGGCTCCTTCACTCCGAGAATGCCTCGCTCCTGCATCCCCTAGCTCTCTGCCCCAAGGCTGGAGACCTTGGGAAACCCAAGTGCTTCCCCATAGGGAAGCACGCACCTCCAGCTCCTGAGGCCAGCTCTGTGACTCCTGCCCTCCCGGGGACACCACTGAGCCTGTACGCTCTCTGGAGTCCTCTACCTAATCAGGAGACTCACCTCTGCATCCCTTGGTCAGTGAACAACACAGAGCCCCAGACAGGGAAGGCTTCTTGGAAACCTGCCCGATTTGATGGCCCTTTGTGTTGGGCTCAGAACTGTTTTCCCACCAAGAAGGCTCTGGAGTCTAAAATTCTGTGTTGTCCCTTCTGTCTTCCTGTCGGACACTGCGCTACGGAGAAGCACAGGGGAACTTCAGCCCCTCCCCACTCCCGGAGGGACTGGCCCTCTTGGGCTGGAGCCTGAACTGGTCTGAGTGGTCATGGGAGCCGGGATCACCCTGGTGTGCAGGGGCACTTTCTGCAGACAGATCCAAAAAGTGAGAATCTAGACTCCATTGTCTAGGATTCTATTTTACGTGTTTACCTTTTTTTTCACGTAGATCATTAAAGAAAAAAAAAACTCAACCTTGATGCCTTGTATCAGATGAGACTTTTACATAGAGAAATAGACATTTTTATTTTATTTAAAAAGCTTTAATTTTATTTTGGAGTATCAGTTCAGTTCAGTTGCTCAGTCGTGTCCGACTCTTTGTGACCCCATGAATCACAGCACGCCAGGCCTCTCTGTCCATCACCAACTCCCAGAGTTCACTCAAACTCACGTCCATTGAGTCGGTGATGCCATCCAGCCATCTCATCCTCTGTCGTCCCCTTCTCCTCCTGCCCCCAATCCCTCCCAGCATCAGAGTCTTTTCCAATGAGTCAACTCTACTCATAAGGTGGCCAAAGTATTGGAGTTTCAGCTTCAGCATCAGTCCTTCCAATGAACACCCAGGACTGATCTCCTTTAGGATGGACTGGTTTGGACCTCCTTGCAGTCCAAGGGACTCTCAAGAGTCTTCTCCAACACCACAGTTCAAAAGCATCAATTCTTCGGCGCTCAGCTTTCTTCACAGTCCAACTCGCATCCATACATGACTACTGGAAAAACCATAGCCTTGACTAGACGGATCTTTGTTGGCAAAGTAATGTCTCTGCTTTTCAATATGCTATCTAGGTTGGTCATAACTTTTCTTCCAAGGAGTAAGCGTCTTTTAATTTCATGGCTGCAGTCACCATCTGCAGTGATTTTGGAGCCCCCCAAAATAAAGTCTGACACTGTTTCCACTGTTTCCCCATCTATTTCCCATGAAGTGGTGGGACCGGATGCCATGATCTTCGTTTTCTGAATGTTGAGCTTTAAGCCAACTTTTTCACTCTCCTCTTTCACTTTCATCAAGAGGCTCTTTAGTTCCTCTTCACTTTCTGCCAGAAGGGTGGTGTCATCTGCATATCTGAGATTATTGATATTTCTCCCAGCAATCCTGATTCCAGCTTGTGCTTCTTCCAGCCCAGCGTTTCTCATGATGTACTCTGCATAAGTTAAATAAACAGGGTGACAATATACAGCCTTGATGTACACCTTTTCCTATTTGGAACCAGTCTGTTGTTCCATGTCCAGTTCTAACTGTTGCTTCCCGACCTGCATATAGGTTTCTCAAGAGGCAGGTCAGGTGGTCTGGTATTCCCATCTCTTTCAGAATTTTCCACAGTTTATTGTGATCCACACAGTCAAAGGCTTTGGCATAGTCAATACAGCAGAAATAGATGTTTTTCTGGAACTCTCTTGATTTTTCGATGATCCAGCGGATGTTGGCAATTTGATCTCTGCTTCCTCTGCCTTTTCTAAAACCAGCTTAAACATCTGGAAGTTCACAGTTCACGTATTGCTGAAGCCTGGCTTGGAGAATTTTGAGCATTACTTTACTAGCGTGTGAGATGAGTGCAATTGTGTGGTAGTTTGAGTATTCTTTGGCATTGCCTTTCTTTGGGATTGGAATGAAAACTGACCTTTTCCAGTCCTGTGGCCACTGCTGAGTTTTCCAAATTTGCTGGCATATTGAGTGCAGCACTTTCACAGCATCATCTTTCAGGATTTGAAATAGCTCAACTGGAATTCTGTCACCTCCACTAGCTTTGTTCATAGTGATGCTTTCTAAGGCCGACTTGACTTCACATTCCAGGATGCCTGGCTCTAGGTGAATGACCACACCATTGTGATTATCTTGGTCGTGAAGATCTTTTTTGTATAGTTCTGTGTATTCCTGCCACCTCTTCTTAATATCTTCTGCTTCTGTTAGGTCCATACGATTTCTGTCCTTTATCGAGCCCATCTTTGCATGAAATGTTCCCTTGGTATCTCTCATTTTCTTGAAGAGATCTCTAGTCTTTCCCATTCTGTTGTTTTCCTCTATCTCTTTGCATTGATCACTGAGGAAGGCTTTCTTATCTCTTCTGGCTATTCTTTGGAACTCTGCATTCAGATGCTTATATCTTTCCTTTTCTCCTTTGCTTTTTGCTTCTCTTCTTTTCACAGCTATTTGTAAGGCCTCCTCAGACAGCCATTTTGCTTTTTTGCATTTCTTTTCCATGGGGATGGTCTTGATCCCTGTCTCCTATACAATGTCACGAACCTCCGACCACAGTTCATCAAACACTCTATCAGATCTAGGCCCTTAAATCTATTTCTCACTTCCACTGTATAATCATAAGGGATTTGATTTAGGTCATACCTGAATGGTCTAGTGGTTTTCCCTAGTTTCTTCAATTTCAGTCTGAATTTGGCAATAAGGAGTTCATGATCTGAGCCACAGTCAGCTCCTGGTCTTGTTTTTGTTGACTGTATAGAGCTTCTCCATCTTTGGCTGCAAAGAATATAATCAATCTGATTTCGGTGTTGACCATCTGGTGATGTCCATGTGTGGAGTCTTCTCTTGTGTTGTTGGAAGAGGGTGTTTGCTATCTAGGTTGGTCATAACTTTCCTTCCAAGGAGTAAGCGTCTTTTAATTTCATGGCTGCAGTCACCATCTGCAGTGATTTTGGAGCCCCAAAAGTATAGCTGATTACTAATGCTATGATAGTTTCAGGCGTATAGCAAAGTGATTCAGTTGTACATATACACGTATCTCTTCTTTTTCAAATTCTTTTCCCATGTAAGTTATTGCAGAATATTGAGCAGAGTTCCCTGTGCTATACAGTAGGTCCTTGATGGTTATCCATTTTAAATGTAGTAGTAGTGTATACATGTCCATCCCAAACTCCCAATCTACCTTCAACCCCATCCTTGCCCGCTGGTAACCGCGAGTTCGTTCTCTAAGCCTGTGAGTCTGTTTGTTTGGTAATTAAGTTCACTTGTATAATTTTTTTTGGATCCCACATGTAAGTGATATACATATTTGTCTTTCTGTGTCTGACTTTACTTAGTATGATAATTTCCAGGTCCATTCATGTTGCCGCAAATAGCATTATTTCATTTTTTTAATGGCTGAGTAATATTCATTGCAAATATGTACTGCTGCTGCTGCTGCCGCCAAGTTGCTTCAGTCGTGTCCCACTCTGTGCGTTTTATCTATTCATCTGTCTGTGGATAGACTGTAAAGTGTACTTCTGTGAACATTGGGTGTAAGTGTCTTTTTGAATTTGGTTTTCTCAGAGTACATGCCCAGTAGTGGGATTGCTGGGACCTATGGTAATTCTGTTTTCAGTTTTTTAAGGAACCTCTTGCTGTTCTCCACGGTGGCCACGCCCGTTTCCATTCCCACCGGGAGTGTAGGAGGCTTCCCTCTTCTCCACTCCCTCTCCAGCATTTCTTGTTTGTGGGCTTCTTAACGATGGCCGTTCTGACTGACGTGAGGGGATGCTCATTGTAGTTTTGATTTGCATTTCTCCAAAAATTAGTGTTGTTGAGCACTTTGGAAAATTTGGAAAATTTAACCCCTTGTAGGTCATACCCTAAGCAAATATTTCTCCCATTCTATGGGTTGTCTTTTAGTTTTGTTTGTGGCTTCCTTTGCTGCACAAGAGCTTTTGCTGAGTCAGGTCCCACTGAGAACAGGTATGTTTAAGTGATCGGAATATGAGCCCAGGAGCTCCTCCTCTTCCCAGGAGACAATGGGCCTGTGAGGACGGCATCGCTACGCTTCAAAACTTTCAGCCTCCTGAAACTGCCTTTGGAGTTTGCACCACATTCTTTGAATTTCCTCAGTTGCAAAAAAATTTTTTTAGACTCTTGACTCTCAGCGGCTAAAAGTCTGTTGAAACCAAGTTGCTGAGAAGCATGACCTGGGACTTGAAATAAGCTTGCATATGGCTTAAGGAGGTGGGTTTCTTGTCCTGCGTGGCTCTGAGGGTCCTGAATTTCTTCTGCGGCCCAGGAGGCTGTGGGGAGAGGAGGCCTCACACCGGCGCCGGTAACAGTGAGTGACAGGCTGGGCTCCCGTCTGTTCCGAGCTCACTCGAAAGCACCACGCTCCCTTCTGATCTCAGCTGAGCGTTCATCCCACACGTTTCCATTTAATGAGGACGGAAACATGTCCAGGCCCCGAGGCGCCCTGGAAAGAACGTCATCCTCCCCCTTCCCCCATTCCCCACCCCGCGTCCTCCATGGAAAGACAGCTTCTCAGCTGCTCCCGCTCAGCTGCGCTTTCCGGCTGGTGAGATGAAAGGTTCCTCTGGGGTCTCTCTCCTCTGATTTTTAGTTTTCTCCCTTTCAAAGGAGAATGCATGTGCCAGGCGCCCGTCCGTTCCCACCCAATCAGATCTCCAGGTGTGAGGTCCCGCCGGTCCCGCCGTGGAGAGGATCCACACACATGGCCTTCATCAAGGCTGCAGGAGAGAGGCCTGCGGTGGCTCCAGGCTCACCTGGCCAGGCTGGGAGGGCAGACGGATCAGGTGGCGTCCATCCCTTCTCTGGGCACCAGACCCTGGGGGTTCTGGAATCCATATCGACTCCGTGGCGTCTACACTGGCGCGGGGCTCACCGTTTGAAGCTCTCTGTTGCCAAGAGAGGCTGTTTTGTTTTAAACCCAAGTGCAGACTCACTAATTAAGGCCTTTCTCAGAAGTTTTGTAAACAGCCACCCCGGCCCCTGCCCCCAGCAAGGAGGGACTGTCTCTCCTGGGCCTGGAGGCCAGTCTGGGGCAAGCTGGTTAGTGTGTTTGCTTGGACTTCGTGGCTGGTTTTCTTCCAAGACAACAAAAAAATCAGTAACTTCTCCCTTTCCCGGGGGGCAAATGCCGTTTTTGTTGGTAACACACGAGGAAGCTAAGCGGACCCTCTCATTGTCTGACAGCCTCTCACTTTCTGGGAGAGGAACCTGAGGGCCAGGGAAATCCAATCCTTCCTCCTAAAGGAAAGATTCTATCGGAGGCCAGCCCAGGGCGAGAGCTCAGGTCTGGAGCCCAGTTAACACACCCTGGATGCCGCTCCCCAGAAACCGTGTCTGTGGAGGACGACCAGGGTCAGCCATGCAAACAGTCCACGGGGCTCTTTCCCTCACGTCATTCCAACCTCAGCTTTCCGGAAACAAATACGTTCTTTCTGAGTTGCTCTCTTAAGCATGAAGCTCTCTGAAGATATGACTGTGTATCCTTCATCTTTTGAACCTTGTAGGGACTCAATTTGGAGAAGGCAATGGCACCCCACTCCAGTACTCTTGCCTGGAGAATCCCAGGGATGTGGGAGCCTGTTGGGCTGCCGTCTCTGGGGTCGCACAGAGTCAGACACAACTGAATCAACTTAGCAGTATCAGGGGCTCAATAAATGGGGATGAAGGGATGAATAAAACCAGGCAAAGCATCACCTCCCAAATCCCCTTTGACCCTTCTGATGGTGCCAATGAGTTTGGTTAACCAGCCATTAAGCAACTTTCACCATCTTTCCCTCTATTATTTTGAAGAAGTTGGCTTCTTTTAAAAACATTAATGCAATATTTAAAATAAATTAAAATCCAAAATAAAAATGCCACTCACCCAAAGTTTCACTTTATCTCCTGAACCTAATTAAATGAGGCCTCCCAAAGAAAGGTGATTCTTCTGGAAGGCCAGCTTCTCTTATGCACTTTGCCCTCCTTGAGATTTCTAAGCCTTTTTCAAAATTTCTGAGTCTTTTTCAATCAACCTCTTGCTAAGCACTTAGTCCAGGAGGAGCTGACTTCTGTTTACGGCGAATCATTTTGCAAACACCGGAGACACTCATAAGGCAAGAAGAGCCTCCGAGGCTCAGCACTCACTCACAGCCTTGAGGCTCCATGGTTTCTGTGGGTGCTTTTAGGGGTGTGTGGACACATCAGGGGCCATGGGTCTGAACGGAGGAGGAAGTTCCTCTTTCTTTCTGGCAACATAATTAAATTGCTGGACCAATGTAAAGTGAAAGAGCTTTGCAAAGTTAAAAGCAGTGCAAATACCCATCATACTTCTGGGTTGGCCAGAAAGTTTGTCCAGGTCTTTCCATGCAAAGCTATCATTCTTGGTGAATATCATTCAATTATCACTGAATTACTGCTCACTATTATTCCACTAAACTATTAATGTTATTCTCGTGGGTGCAGTGACTGAATGCCAGGGGAGATGGCTGCTAAAAGCCAGTGTTTCTCCTGAAGGGACTCTTGCTAAGAGGGGTGGGCACTGGGCTTTTCTTTGGGGGATGCATGCTGCCCTGGCGTGGGCAGCCCTGAGATCCGGGCTCCCCACGTCACCAGGGCTTCCTGCGGATGGCTCCTCCCATCTCTCGGTTCCTCCAGGCGTTACTTGTTCTGCACGCATAGACCATGTGCTGGTTAGATGGCGCTTGTGAATAGAGGAAAATATTTCCACTGCTTTGCTGACTGCTTCCAAGGTCGTTTTCTGTCTTAAAGGAGAAAAAAAAAAAAAATCCACTTGATAAAATACTGTCTGGTCCCCAAGGCGGCGTCTGCCCAGTAAGTTGATTCCTGTGACTGCTTCCTGCCTCCTAGACCTATGAGGAGAACTGGTGGGATTAATGCACATTTGTTTAGTCGCTCAGTCCTGTCCGACTCTTTGCGACCCCATAGACTGTACCCTGCCGGGCTCCTTTGTCCGTGGAATTCTCTAGGCCAGAATACAGTAGTGGGTAGCTGTTCCCTTCTCCAGGGGATCTTCCCAACCCAGAGATCGAATCCAGGTCTCCAGCATTACAGGTGGATTCTTTACCACTGAGCCACCAGGGAAGTCCTATTGCAAACTTAAAACCCTTCAAAACATCATATAATCAGCCAATGATGACACGAATTTTCAAGGTGGTCGTGGTTTCCAGCGTGTTGCTGGGGTTGTTTTTATAATAAGAGAGACGAGGTGGCTGCCCCGAGTGCCACGTGGGGAGAGTGTCCACCGATGCGTCCAACGATTGTGGGAAACTTCAGGACAACGCCGGGTGAGCAGTATACACGGCCTTGCCGACTTAGGGTGGAGGCTCTTTGCTTGGGGTCTGTGCCCCTGGAGTTACACACCAATTGTGTTCCTCTATCTGGGGGAGACGTTCTCATCTCTCCTAGGGCTTTTATATGGGGTCAAGTTGTCTTGAAAGTTGAAATTCCTGAATTTTTAAAGTTTATTTTTCCTTTGTTTTGGCTGAGCTGGGTCTTCGTGGCTGTGCAGGGTCTTCGTGGCTGTGCACGCTTTCCTCTGGTTGCAGTGAGTGGGCCCATGCTCCCGCTGTGGTGCACGCTCCTCACTGCGGTGGCCTCTCTGGCTGTGGAGCACAGCCTCCAGGGCTGTGGGCTTCAGTGGTTGCAGCGCGTGGACTCTGCAGTCATAGCTTCCAGGCTCTAAGCACAGGCTCCGTAGCTGTGGTCCACAGGCTTAGCTGCTCCGAGGCATGTGGGGTGTTCCCAGTCAGGGATCAAACCTGTGTCTCCTGTATTTGGCAGGCGGATTCTTTATGAAGTGGGGATATTTTTTTAATGTCAATTCACTGACATGTGCCATCAACAATCCCACTTTGCTACAAAATTTTAAACATGCAATTGTAAAAAATGTGGATAATTTTACAGTGAATTAATTTATTTTAGGTCTAGAACCATAAAAGACAGTGAGAAAGCCATCCCATGCATTAATGTGCTCCAGAACCAGGTACATCCCTTCCCCGGATGAAATGTCAGTGTGAGTGGTGGCCTGACAGGTATCTAAAAATGTGGATTCTTGTTTGAGCTTAAAGCCTCCATTGACCCTCACGCCACGTGCCATGAGGTACTGTGTTAGGACAACCGCCCAGAGGCTGAAGGCCCGGATGGGGAGCTCATGGTCCAGGGGGCATCTGGCAATAACGCAGAATGTTTTGGGAAAAGCGGGTGCATGGCATTGGGGAACTCCTGACCCAGATAGGGGCTCAAAGAGATCTTAAAATATCCTTGAACTGCTTCCGTGCTTTAGGAGTTCGGGAGGTGATGCACAGGGTTGCTTCTCAGGAGGGAAGAGGCCAGTTTCACGCATGGTGGAATCATCTGGGTCTCCTTAAAATGCAGATTCTGAATCTCCAGGGCGGGCAGGGCCTGAGAAGCCGCATTTGTGAGAAGCTGCTGGTGACCCCACTTTGAGTAGCTCAGGGTGGCAGGGATGCACAGCAGGGTACAGACAGCTGGAAGAGTCTCTCTCTCTGAAATGTTTTAAACCTTCAGAAAAGTGCAGGCAATAATATAAGCCGGTACCACCTCAATGTTACAGACGTCAGCGTATCTGCCTTGTGAATTTTTTAAAGAGGCACCCTCCCTTCCCGCTTCTCCCTCATCCCCCGCTTCTGCTCCTGGTGTCTTTGTTTTCCATCCATGGTGACCACAAGAAACAAATATCAAAGCAGGGCCTGGGTTTAAAACAATCTGGACATGTTATAGCCCATCAAACTAGACTCATAGGGCATTGGAGAGTCATTTATCTGAAATGGGTCTCTGGAATGCACCAGGACATTGAAAATGGCTGTGAATTATGTTTACTTCATGTTTTACACACAAAAAAATGGGAAGCATCACGGTTCCTGTTTGGGACAAGGCGTTTTTCTAATCCTCCAAGTCGCTGTGCAAACGCCGAATACAGCATCTAATTCCAGCCCGTGGAAGAGCAACCTCTTTCTCACAAGCCAGCTAATGTATGCGTTTGCAGACACAGAGACCAAAATAAATCAAGGGGGCCTGCTTTGGTCCCCGCAGGTGATGAGATGCGGGAGGAAGGAACAAGAGCAGGATGGCACGGCTGGCACCTCCCGCCCGGGGGCTCGACCACACGCATCTCCAAGGTCTGCAGAGGACACGCCACGCTCTGGCGGCACAGACTGAACAGGGCGCCTGGACCCCGAGGACTTCACTCTCCAGGGAGGGAAACAGAATTAATGTCACTGCGACGCGGGGAGGACTCAGTGCCGAAGAAGGCAGGCCATGAGAGCACAGCGTGGGAGACTCGGGGGACACAGGCAGCCTGCTGGTCACCGGTTTAATTATTGTGGCCTTTGTCTTGGCTGAGCTGTGGCCGTCTCCTGTGCTGTTTGCTTTGTAATTCGGGGCACGACACTGGAGGCCTGAGGTCTGCGTGCTTCGTGCGTGCGGGCAGGAATTCACTCATCAAACACTCACCTGCTGAGGTGTCCCTGCTCGTTTCTGCGGATGCTGAGAATTGATGGTGTGGTGGGGTTTGGTTTCATCATTAAACGGTCCTTACCACCTCCTGACATCTTGGCTCCATGTCTTTGGATAACAGATTCCCACACTGGAGGGGGAGGTCGCGTTACTCGGAGCTTAGAAAACTGAAAAACAAGAGCCTGGAACCCGTCTCTGGAACCCCCGGGGTCTGGGTTCAGCCTGGCCTGACCCCCTGCCCTTGGTAGACACCATCACCCTCTCAGCCCGAGAGCAGATGCAGCTGAGACTCCTTTGGAGCCCAATATGTGCCATCATTGGTGGTGGCTCAGCGGGTAACGAATCCACCCGCGATGCAAGAGACACAGGGGATGGGGGTTCGCTCTCTGTGTCGGGAAGATCCCCTGGAGGAGAAAATGGCAACCCACCCCAGTATTCTTGCCTGGAGAATCCTGTGGACAGAGGAACCTGGTGGGTTGCAGTCCATGGGGTTTCAAAGAGTCAGACACGACCGAAGTGACTGAGCACACGTCTCTGTTCTAAAAGTGCCTGCCACCCCAGAAAAAGAACGTCAGCCTCCCACACTTACAAGCAGGCGACAGGTCAGTGCTACGGCCAGGAAATCCTTAGGTGTGAGGACACCGAGAGGCCTGCACACTGGCGGCTGGTTTAACCCTTGGGAGGAGCCTGCGGAAAGGTCCTGTGAGCCCCTCCCCAGCCCCCACGACAGTGCTGAGACCATCGTGGTGGGACAGCTTCCCCGGGAGGCAGGGCCAGGATGGGGGCAGGGTGGGGGGACTGAGACCCGTGCTCATGCCAGGAATCGCAGCCGCCCACACGGCGGGCTGGGGGCCACGCTGCCCGGGTGGAGCGGGGGAACAAGCTTCGTGTGTTCGGGAAGGTGGTGCAAATGTGGGTGCTCATGTGGAAATGAGGCGTGTGTTACTGGAAACTGGAGGAAAGCAATCCTGGTTAAACAATAACTTGACTATGTTCTAGGGTTGAGTAGAAGGTGGAACTTGTGTGTGATGAACTTGAATATTTAGCTCAGGCGATGTCTAACCCAAGTTTGAAGGAGCAGCTCGATTTGCTTAGTGTAAAATGAGAGAAGAGCGAGAGAAATTAAAAAGCAGGGCCTGGAACAACGATTTGCACACCTGTGCTCACAGCCACATCCTTCACAGTGGCTGAGAGGTGGAAGCAACCCAAGTGGCCATTGATGGATGGTGGATAAACAGATGTGGTCCATATATACAATGAAGTATGGTCTACCCAACAAGAGGAAGGAAATTCTGACACAGGCCACATGGTGGATGAACCTTGAGGACGTGATGCCTGGTGAAATAAGCCAGATACAGAAGGACAAATGCTTCACACGTCCACGTAGGCGAGGTTCCCCGAGCCATCCGGTTCACAGAAGCAGGAAGCAGCATGGGGCCCCCGGGGCCGAGGGTCGGGAAGGCGGAGTCAGGGTTTAACGGGGACGGAGCCTCACTTTGGGAGATGGTTGCTGGGGACCATCATACCTCCCTGTGGAGGCGCCTGTGAATGTGATGGTCTGCACGGGACCCGTAAATGGTTAAAATGGTGAACGTCGTGGTGTACATTTCACAGTGTTTTTTTTTTTTTAATAATAAAAATATTTTTTTAAGAAAAGAGAAAAGAAAGAAGAAAGCTCTCCAGTGAATCCCATGCCCTGAACCTTTTATATTTCTCACCTCCTGGGGCCTGAAAGGCCCGCTCTTCACCATCTGCTTCCCGCCTGTCCCCACCTCCTGCCCATCTTCCCCGGGATTGTCCTTCCTCTCCCGACCACATCCTGCGACCCCAGGCCAGCCCACACCTCATGTGCCCCAGCTCCTCTCTGTCGGCTTTGCTACAGCCTCTGCTCTGGGTTCTGTTCTGCTGCGACAGGCTGAGCTCTGAATCACCTGCCTCCCTCGGCAGCCGCCCACTGTTTGACCCTGTCTGTCGGTGGTCCCTGCACACAGCCCCCTGCCTGGGCCCTCAGCTGCTGCAGCTTCTGCTCGCGCAGTCACCCCACGCTCCGTGCCCCCTCCGCCTCCGCCCACAGCTGCCTCCCGCCGCTGCACCTTCAGCACCCCTCACACCTGGAAGCCCAGTGGCCACGCTCAGCATCCCCGGAGACTCCCTGCAGGCAGGAAGTGCATCCCCTCGAGGCCCACTTTGCGCCGTTTTTGCCTTCGGCTCCCAGCAGGTGCTCCACCGCCACCAATCGATTGATACGAATAGATTTCAACTCAGGCAGCTGAGCCGAGCAAACATCAGGTTGCTAATCAGTCTCCAAAATGTCAGCTGTGCTATTTTAAAGCTATTTAGGATGTGCAGTCCTGCCCGCGGTATCTGCCAGAGGCAGAAAGGATCGAGGCCTCCGTGTTTGGGAGGAGGCAGCTCCCGGGTCACCTGAGGGCAGGGCTGGGGGCCCCTGGCAACCGCGTGGGAAGGAGCCGAAGGGTGTGAGACAGAGGGGTGCTGCGCAGAGAGGTCTGCCACCTCCAAGAAGCGGCCTCCGCATGAGGGCAGCTTGGATCCTGCTCTCAGACCTCAGCGGTGCAGGGGTTGCCAGGGGCGGCCTGTCTCCAGGACGGAGGAAAGGTCAAGGTCAAAGATGCCCCGGCCTGCCACGGCCCCCTCACCGTCCCCATCCCCTCCTACTAAAGCTGCATCCGTCTGGGGGGATGGAAGTCTGAAAAGGCACAGGCGTGTCCCTTGGTGGGGGGAACCTCACTTGCCCATCCTCACCGCTCTGAAGCTCTTACATCACCCGCGCTTGAGCCCCTCTGTGCCAAGTGCTGGGGGAGAGTGAGTCCTTCAGACCAGGCTCCCAGCCCTCCCAGGGCTGATGCCATGTCTCATACCGGTGATGTCGCCGTGTGCAGGGCCTGGTCTAGACCCCGACCGGCCCTGATGCGCAGGCAAGGGCTCGTGTTGGGGGAGGGGCTGGCGTGGGGGAGGGGCTGGCGTGGGGGAGGGGCTCGCGTGGGGGGAGGGGACCGCAGACAGGGACAATCAAGGTGTGTGACATGCTTTCCGGATAGCAAGGTGCCGAGGACCCGGGGTTCACCTGTTATACCTGAGCAGAGGAACGAGAACCTCTTTAATGGGGGCACATGACCTGCCTCTTGAGAAACCTATATGCAGGTCGGGAAGCAACAGTTAGAACTGGACATGGAACAACAGACTGGTTCCAAATAGGAAAAGGAGTACGTCAAGGCTGTATATTGTCACCCTGCTTAATTAACTTATATGCAGAGTACATCATGAGAAACGCTGGACTGGAAGAAGCACAAGCCGGAATCAAGATTGCCGGGAGAAATATCAATAATCTCAGATATGCAGATGACACCACCCTTCTGGCAGAAAGTGAAGAGGAGCTAAAGAGCCTCTTGATGAAAGTGAAAGAGGAGAGTGAAAAAGTTGGCTTAAAGCTCAACATTCAGAAAACGAAGATCATGGCTTCCGGTCCCACCACTTCATGGGAAATAGATGGGGAAACAGTGGAAACAGTGTCAGACTTTATTTTTGGGGGCTCCAAAATCACTGCAGATGGTGATTGCAGCCATGAAATTAAAAGACGCTTACTCCTTGGAAGGAAAGTTATGACCAAGCTAGATCTGATCAGATCAGATCAGATCAGTCGCTCAGTCGTGTCTGACTCTTTGCGACCCCATGAATCGCAGCACGACAGGCCTCCCTGTCCATCACCAACTCCCGGAGCATATTGAAAAGCAGAGACATTACTTTGCCAACAAAGGTCCATCTAGTCAAGGCTATGGTTTTTCCAGTAGTCATATATGGATGTGAGAGTTGGACGGTGAAGAAAGCTGAGCGCCGAAGAATTGATGCTTTTGAACTGCGGTGTTGGAGAAGATTCTTGAGAGTCCCTTGGACTGCAAGGAGATCCAACCAGTCCATTCTGAAGGAGATCAGTCCTGGGTGTTCACTGGAGGACTGATACTGAAGCTGAAACTCCAATACTTTGGCCACCTCATGCGAAGAGTTGACTCATTGGGAAAGACCCTGATGCTGGGAAGGATTGTGGGCAGGAGGAGAAGGGGACGACAGAGGATGAGATGGTTGGATGGCATCACTGACTCGATGGACGTGGGTTTGGGTGAACTCCTGGAGTTGGTGATGGACAGGGAGGCCTGGAGTGCTGCGATTCATGGGATCACAAAGAGTTAGACATGACTGAGCAACTGAACTGAACTGATGGCTTTTTCCAGTTCTTTATGATTTAAAAACAGCTCTCTTTGTAGAATCACAGGAAGGCCGGTCTCTGGTTTTGCAGGCTCCCAGGCGTCTTGCCCTCGGGGTCACACGGGAGCCAGCAGATTGCTTCCCTCCTGGATGGACCCAAGGGTTCTCAAGCACCTGCTCTTGGGAATGTCCTGCTGGGTGTGGACGCAGAGGACTGGGGCGGAAGGACGGCTCTAGATGCCCTTGTTCAGCAGAAGCCCTGATGACGAGCCCCCTGAGGGCTCCAGGGGTCACCGGGGTGGGACGGGGTTCCCCTGGAGCAGTCCCCTGTCCTCGGTAAGGAATGTCCCGGCCCATGGCCCCACGCACACACTTCCTGGTAAGATCTTACAGAGCCCCCAGGTGACCTCATTCTGTTGTTATTTAGAGAACGAAAGACGTGTCTGTTCACAAATACTTTCCCACCATCGAAACTGATGGTTGAGATTCTCACAGTCGAGCCACTTTTTACACAAGCGCACCTGTTGGAATGTGGTTCCAGGACCCCAGGGAAGGGTTCCCGAAGGCGGAAGTGGTGACACTCACCTGGGCCCTGAGGACCTTTCTCGAGCACCCTGGGGAGTTTTAACGGCTGGGTGGGTGCGGAACCGCTGCCTTGAGCTCCCGGGACTCAGGGAACCCCCGAGGATGGTCAGCGAGTCCCGCGGGGTAGCCCGCCTCTCCTGAGGGTCTGCTCACAGCCCAGTCTCTTCAGCCAGTTAGAGATCCGACCCACTCAGCCCCAAACCCAGACCCAAACCCAACTTGGACAGCTCAGTGAATGACACGGTCGTTACTAAAGGTTCTGTTGGGGGTGGAGGAGAGGCTTGCGTTGCCCCCACAGAGGCAGCCAACTGGAACCTGTGAACCCCTCTCCCCTTTGGAAACTGCCAAGCCTCTTCTCAGTCTTCAACACCCACCTCATCCTCCTCTCGGCATCCCTCCCCCAGATCTGGCAGTCGGCACTGTCATTCAGGAGCTAAGGAATAAGTCTAAGTCTGTGACCCCGTGGACTGCAGCACGCCAGACTTCCCTGTCTTTCGCCATCTCCTGGAGCTTGCTCAAACTCATGTCCATCAAGCTGGTAATGCCATCCAACCATCTCATCCTCTGTCGTCCCCTTCTCCTGCCTTCAATCTTTCCCAGCATCAGGGTCTTTTCCAACAAGTTGGTTCTTCGCATCAGGTGGCCAAAGTATTGGAGCTTCAACATCAGCATCAGTCCTTCCAATGAATTCAGGGTTGATTTCCTTTAGGATTGACTGGTTGGACTTCCTTGCAGTCCAGGGGACTCTCAAGATTCTCCTCAGCACCACAGTTCTAAAGCATCGGTTTTTTGGTGCTCAGCCTTCTTTATGATCCAGCTCTCACATCCAGTTTGTAGTCTGCTCCATCAAACAGCAGCTGGGGACAGCATTGTCCAGGGGTTGTGGCTGGAGACCCCCAGCCACATCTGTGCTTGGACAGGTGGAGTCGTGACCCACTGCCTGGAGGGAGCATATTACCATGGGAACTGTGGGTATCTGGGGAGGGGGCATGGGAAGCACCTGTTATAGATGCAGGCTTTGGTTGGATGACTTGGGGGAGGGCCTAAGGAAGCTGGCATGGGTCTAGATGGGAAATTGGATGCTGTCAGAAGATGGGGGCACTTCCCCGACCAGGCATCTCAATAAATAAGGAGAGACCGAAGATAAAGTTGTAATTGGCAAAGTAGCAGTTACTCATTTTAGCAAAAAAAAAGTTTTTTGTGGGTGTTACAGTGACCTTGTTTTTGTCTGCACAGATGAAATTATAAAATGGTCTTGCTCTTGCTCTGAGTCATCTTACCGTGACGCTGGGGGCTGGTGTCCAGTGAGCAGCAGTCAGGCCAACCTCCCATGGCAGCAAGGGTTCTTAAAGGCATTTTTCAGTGGTGAGCCGGGGCACTGAATAAAGAACCTGCCTGTCAATGCAGAAGACACAGATTTGATCCCTGGGTCGGGAAGATCCCCTGGAGGAGGAAATGACAACCCACTCCGGTATTCTTACCTGAAAAATCTCATGGACAGAGGAGTCTGGCGGGCTATAGCCCATAGGGTCAAGAAGAGTTGGACACGAGTGAGCAACTAACTGTTTATGTTGAATTGGTTCATGGTGCTTTTCAGGTCTACTGTGTCCTTCTACTTTTCTATTTGTTCTATTTTTAAGAATTTGATATTGAAACTCCAACTAAGACTCTTAATTTATCTACTTAAAAGAATAATTATAATATATAGTGGAACTATATGTAACTTTGTTCTGTATTTTCCAAGTCTCTTATACGGGTATTATTATATTTTCATAAATTGAAAAATAAAAAAGTAAAGATACCTATCATGTTGGACTAGGTCCTACCCCAGTGACCTCATTTAACCTCCTGGGTTGGCGCTTCAACATGGGAATCTTCGGGTCGGGGGACACAGTTCAGCCCACGACAGGGGGTCAGGTCGTGGTGTGAAAGGTTGCTTCCATGCCCCAGAGGCCGTGGTAGAAACCTGTTGGCCTGGAGTTGCGGTCACTGCAGGGTGGGCAGGAGTCCCAGGGGCCCCGCAGCAGTGCAGGCTGGGCCTCTGCAGGTGAGCAGGCTCTCCCAAGGGCCCAGGGCCGGGTGGAGGAGCTCAGAGGGGCAGTGGGCCGCCCCGCCCTCCTGGGCAGCTTTGGGCAGAGACAGGCTGCCTGTCCTAGCAGAGGTGGGCAATCCTGGGGCTCATGTTGGGCAGACTGGGACCCGGCTTGGCAGCCCCTTCACTTGGAGAAGCCCCTCTGCCTCCTCGGACCCCCTCTGGCTGGGGGTTTCTGGCCTGGGTCTGTCTGTTGGTGCCCCGACCTCGGCCCCCAGCGCCTCACAGTGACCTCTGCGTGGGGCTCAGGTCCCACTGCATCGCCCACCTTGGGCAGGTTTCGTCACCTTCCTGCGCTTGGTTCCCTCGCCTGGAAATTGGGACAAGGTCACGGCCCTCCAGGGCCGCCCCAAGGACCAGGTGAGTGGGGGGGCAGCCCCCGGCCCAGCCCTGACGGAGTGGGGAGGAGGGCAAGGTCACACCGTCAGCTCTGACTCAGCAAGCTGCTGGGGCTCACATGCTTGCTACACTGGAAAGTTAAAACAGAAGACGTGCCGGGCGTGGTCACAGCCCGCAGAGACTCAGAGGGCTTCCTGCGAGTTGCAGAGGTCGCCTCGTCCTTCTATGAGAAGGAACCTTAAGCATCAACTAGCCAGTCCTCCTATCTCACGGGGAGGAAACTGAGGCCGAGTTGTGAGCAGGGGTCTCGGCAGCGGGGGGAGCGGCTCCCGGACAGGACACTAGGGCGTGACTTGGGTCACCAGACAGACAGCGTCTAACTAGCAGCTTGCATTGGCTCCCACTTGGCCCGAGACAAGTGCTGGGCTCAGTGCTTTGTTTTGTTAACCCTTTGATAACCCTGTGAAGCACCTACTGCCATGATGCCCATTCTAGAGATGGGAAAACCGAGGCACCCGTAAGTGGTCATCCAGGGTCCCACAGTGAAGGTGGAGCAGGATTTAGACCCAGGCAGTCTGACTTTCAGAGTCCATGTTCTTCACCTCTCTGCTTTACCACCTCAAAACTACTGGTTCTCAGAGAGCAGCCCCTGGCCCTGCGGGGAGCTGGCCCAGACCTTCTGGGTGGACCCCACAGGCCCTCCAGCGGGTCCTGGTGCCCAGGCCTGAGAACCACTGCCTTCCTGTCCCCTCGTCCCACGGAGGCCTTTGCTGGAGGTGGAGAGGCATACGAGAGGTCTGGGGGAGGCTGGGACGACTCCTCCAGGACACATGCGGTCACTGCTGTTGAATTTTAATGAGCTCAAGAAATGGTCTGGGCTGGGAGGATGCCATGCTGATGTTTGGTCTATTTCTGCAGAAGGAAGCTCGGGGCTTATTTCTATCTTTCCTTTTCCCTCTTGCCAAGTACCTACCACAGGGCCGACCACTGGTAATCAATAAGCTTTTATGGTGCTCCTAAATTACTTGCTTCTACATAAAGCGAGCCCGAGAGCAATAGATCTCTGCTGGAAAAGGCTTCCTGGATGGAGGCTGTGTCTGTGGGAGGGAAGGGGCTCTGCACGAGGTGGCGAAACCCAGCGGGCTCCAGTGCCAGGGGCTTGTGTCTCCTTTTCCTCTTCTCTCTCCTTCGTTTCTGTTTCCTTCCTTCCTTCTTTCCTCCTTCCCACCCTCTCTGCATCGCCCCTCCTCCCTGCCTCCTCCCTCCCTTCCTGTGCCAGGACCTCGGATCTGGGAGGCCAGGGGTGGCAGCGGGCAGGGCCCACTCTATCAGCAGCAGCAACCCCTCGCAGAGCTGCTGCTCGCTCCCAGCAGCTCTGAACTAGCAGCTCTGAACTCACCGGTCCGGACATCTTAGCAGGGACAACCTTCCCCACCCCAGGCAAAACAATGGCCTCATGGAGTTGGAAGATGACCCTGCCACCTGGCTCTCTTGGGCTCTTGACGCCTCGGAACCACTGGGCAGAAAAAGGGGTCAGGCCACTGGCTGGAGTGACGAACCCTGGTAACCCAGGGGAGAGTGTGAATCGGGCAGCAAAGACTGCGTCTGGAACCCGGGGGGCTCCTAGGGTAACTCGGCGTATTCCCTGCCTGATAGGAAGGTCGATGGAAAACTACAGCAACCAGAAAAACAGGAAAAGGCCGGATGATTCAGGGCTCAGGCCACTGTGCACATAAAGGTTTGGGTAGTTTCACCACTTCGGGACCCAAATGACGGTGGACGTTCTGACTGGGGGCTCGGGAGCCTGGAGTGGGCGCTGGGCGGAAGGAAGTCCCCGCCCGGCCACTCACAGGAGGCCGAGAACCTGGCCTGCGTCCCCCCTGCTCGGATGTGAGTGCGTCCTCCCTGTGTCTCTGTGCGTGCGTGCGTGCAGACGTGCGTGCGGACGGGAGCGTTTCCCTTCTCTTTCCACTGTTAACTCACACGCAGACTGACTTTACCGTTTAGTCTTCCGGTGACAGAATATTCAGCGGGACTGTGACTTTAGAACTAATGACCGTGTCTGGTGGTGGATGCAGGGGCTTTATGCAAGTTCACTTGTTCCAAACTGCTGTTCGGTCCTCTCTCCTCACCAGACCAGGGCAATGCCCTGGGCCTGACGAAGGGGCTGCCCTCCCGGGATCCGGGGCTGATCCCCCAGCCGGAGGCCTGGCAGCTCATGGGAAGCTTCCCCGGCAGCAGTGGGAGGGGGTGACGGAGGAGGGGTGGGGTGGCAGAGGCGGGCAGGAGGCCCAGGCCGGGCGACTCAGGCACGTCCCTGGGTCCCTGCATCAGGATGGACACAGCAGCTCCCAGCCGGCAGCAGCTTGAACGCGATCAATACGCAGCATCTCCACTGGGAGCGAGCCCCAGGCGCCTGGGAAGTGGGGGTTCGGAGGCTTCCAGCCTCTGCAGGCATGGAAGTCACGCTGGAAGGTGACTGGGACAGCGCCGGCCGGGGTCCCCTCAGACACACAGCACCCCCTGCAAAATGCCCCCAGAGGAGAAACGGGACGAAAGCTGGGGAGTGAGCCTCCCGGGCGCTCTCGTTTCCTTCCCGCCCCACCACGGGTCCCTTCGCAGACTTCTCCGTGGAGACCAGGCAAGGGCCGTGCAGGAGGCGCTGTGGGAGGGCTGCCTCGCACACTGCCCACAAAGGGCTTCCACAGGCGTGACATCATCTGAAAGCAAACACACAGTTCCTGAGGGCCGACCAGGTGCTTCCCCGAGTGGCGCCTGCGGAAGCCGAGGCCCAGGGAGGTCAGCCGCCCCTGTCCCTGGGTCTACGTCGCCGGCTTGCAGCTTGGGCTCTGTGGTCTTCTTGACCACATACCACAGAGCTTCGCGAATATTCTAGAAGGGTCATTGGCCTGAAAAAATTGTAGTCTTGTACCTGGGTTCTAATAATTGTATAGATCTCTGAAAATCTTTCAGCTAAAGGCTAAAAGCTATGTAAAATGTTTAGGAGGAGAATTTCTTTTGAGTTGTTGGTAAAACGTCATGCGGCGCTATAAGTGCCTTAGAGCTTAAGAGAGGTGAAAGGTGTGTGTGAGCACTCTCTGCTGTCGCCTTGCTCTAGATAGACAGATAAAAGTCACTCCGTCGTGTCTGACTCGCTGCGACCCCCTGGACTGTAGCCCTCCGGGCTCCTCTGTCCATGGGATTCTCCAGGCAAGAATACTGGGGTGGGTTGCCATTTCCTTCTCCAGGGGATCTTACTGACCCAGGAATTGAACCTGGGTCTCCTGCATTGCAGGCAGATTCTTTACCATCTGAGACACCAACGATGCTTCTCTCCTTGCTCTAACCCTCCAATATTGACAGTATCTAGGGAGGGTGGTTGTTTCCAATTTATGCGATAAACAGCCATGGTAGCAATATCCACTGTTGCACACGGATTCAGAGCCGGAGAGGCACAGAGCGCACGGTTTGAGTATTTCTGAAGTAATGTGATCAAATTCTGAAACAGAGAACATAGAACAGGCTGGGTTCTGGGCTGGGGAGCCTGATTCTAAACAAATCACATGGGTTTTTTTTTTTTTTTTTTAATCTTTTAATTATTTATGTATTTATTTTTTATTGAAATATATTTAATTTACAATGTTTCAGGTATACAACAAAGTGATTCCGTTATACACACATATATATGCAAATATGTATGTATATATGGGCTTCCCTGGTGGCTCAGAGAGTAAAGGATCTGCCTGCAATGCAGGAGACCCAGATTTAATCCCTGGGTTCGGAAGAACCCCTGGAGAAGGAAATGGCAACCACTCCAGTTTTCTTGCCTGGACAATTCCATGGACAGAGCAGCCTGGTGGGCTTGCAAAGAGTCAGACATGACTAAGTGACTCACACACACAGGTTCTTCTCCTTGATAGATTATTACGAGATATTGAATGTAGTTCCCTGTACCACACGGTAGGACGGTTGTTTATTTTATACATAGTAGTGTTTATCTAGGAGGCAATGGCACCCCACTCCAGTACTCTTGCCTGGAAAATCCCATGGATGGAGGAGCCTGGTAGGCTGCAGTCCACGGGGTCGCCAAGAGTCAGACACGACTGAAGCGACTTAGCAGCAGCAACAGCAGTGTATATCTGTTAATCCCTAACTTCTAATTTATCCCTCCCCTCTTTCCCCTTTGGTAACCATGAATTTGTTTTCAATGTCTCAAGAAACCACATGTTTGGAAGAGAAAAAAAAGTACTCAATGGAGATAGAACAAGTTCAAAGATACCCTGAGGGAACTTAGTGACTCAGATTTCAGACAAATAAATTACAGACTAATTCTGTGTGTTTGCTTCTAAAAAACATATGCAAACAAGTGTGAGCAGTTACTCAGAGCTTAATTGGTTTAATGTATTAATCACTATGTTGCAAAACCAGGACATTAAACTAGAAAACATCATTGCAGAAAGAGAATCCCACTGAAGACTGTCTCTGTCAGGGAAATATTTACCTCTGCTCTGCAGATTTCTGTTCCAGCCATGAACAGTTCTCTTCACTGAGGACCAGCATCACCGCAGAAACAGGAACGCTTCATTCACCTTCGCACTGTCAAACTGGGAAGGAAATGCGCAGATGAGCTGGGGTCCGCTAGAAGGATGCCCAGTGGGCAGATGAGCTGGGGTCCGCTAGAAGGATGCACAGTGGGCAGATGAGCTGGGGTCCTCTAGAAGGATGCCCAGTCTGAAGGGAAAACCTACAGGGCCCAGTTGACTTTCTTACCCCTTGATTTCTATGAAGGAAGCCAAGGTCACCCTCAAAAGAAATCCGTCTTTGAAACAGACCCATCGGCATAGAGAACAGACTCTAGATGCCGGGGGAGGGCGGTGCAGATCGAGAGAGCCAGGGAATTTGGGGTTGACAGATGCAGACTGTTACATATAGAATGGATACACCTCTAGGTCCACCTGTGTTACATTGAAACTCAACATCCTGTGATAAACCATAACGGAAAAGAACATGAAAAAAGAACGCATGTATGTATCACTGAGTCACTTTGCTGCACAGCAGAGATTGGCACAACACTGTAAATCAACTATATTTGAAGTATTTTTAAAAGAGAGAGAAAGAAATCTGTTTTTCAAAAGCAAAGGGGCCAGCAGGGTACCTTCTGCCTCTGAGGCTGTGGGCATGTGCCCGGGGCAGTTGAAATACAACCTTGGAACCACGCGAGGAGAAGGAAGTCCCTCACGGTCCCTTCAGGATGCATTCTACACATCACTCATCTTTACTGGGTTCCACCGAGGAACCAAAGGATCTTCAAATGCTGTTCTCTGGCCTCAGGGAGCTTGGATTTTTATTCATATCTACCCGGGGGACTCACCTTCTCCCTAAGGAAGAGAAAGAGAAAATAAAAAGCAGACAGTCTGGAGTCCTGATTTGCTGGAGGCGCACAGAGGTCCCCTGGGAAGACCTGGCCGGCCGTCTGTTCTTCCTTTTTTCCTCCCTGTCGGCGGGTAAGTCCCCAGGGAGGCCCTCGAGCCTCACGAAGAAGGCGGTAAGCCCTGTGGTCAGGCACGACTCCTCAGTGGCTTCAAGTCAGAGTTACTGGGTCTCAGTGTTATTCCTCAGTCGCATCCGACTCTGTGACCCCATGGACTGCAGCCCGCCAGGCTCCTCCGTCCATGGGATTCTCCAGGCAAGAACACTGGAGCGGGTTGTCATTCCCTTCTCCAGGGGATCTTCCTGACCCAGGGATCAAACCCAGGTCCTCCCTCATTGCAGGCGGATTCCTTACCATCTAAGCCACTGGGGAAGCCTTAGGGAAGTTACTTAAAAGTTCTCATTAGCGAAACGGAGATAATCACATCTACCTCTCAGGCAACCAGAAGGCCTCGTGAGCCGGGTTATCTGTGGGCGCAGAGGCCTGGGGGAAGGGAGGCAGACGTGAGGGAGGAAAGGACAGGAGAAACAGGAGAGGATGAAGTGAAGAGGGGACCCTGGGGGGCGGGAGCGGGGAGGGGAGCCCGGCACCGTATGCCCCCTCCTGCCTCCAGGACATGCTTGTGGGTTTTTTTTTTTGGTGTTTTTTTTTTTAATAATTATTTTATTTTCAATTCGAGGATAATTCCTTTACAATGTTGGGTTGATTCCTGCCATGCAACAATGTGAATCAACCGTGAAAGTGAAGTGAAAGTCGTTCAGTTGTGTCTGAAGCTTTGCGACCCCATGGACTATAGAGTCCATGGAATTCTCCAGGCCAGAATACTGGAGTGGGTAGCCTTTCCCTTCTCCAGGGGATCTTCCCAACCCAGGGATCGAACCCAGGTCTCCCACATTGAGGGAGGATTCTTTTACCAGCTGAGCCACAAGGGAAGCCCAAGAATACTGGAGTGGGTAGCCTATCCCTTCTCCAGTGGATTTTCCCGACCCAGGAATCAACCTGGGGTCTCCTGCATTGCAGGTGGATTCTTTACCAGCTGAGCCACCACGGGCGCCCACACTGTCTGAGCTCCCAGTGTCATACTGCAACTTCCCACCAGCTGTCTGTTTTACACATGGTCATGTATATGTTTCCATGCTGGGTGCACTTGTTAAATGTTGGAGCCACAGTGAGGAAAGAGCCCCCAGCCACGCTTCTCAAAATAGAAGTCTCAGTGTATATTTGGAAGACGATAATTTCATTTTCGAGGGAGAATTTTTGGTAAAAAGAGTTTACATGGGCAATTAAATTCTAACCTCTTGACACATCTGCTAAAAGCTATAGAAAAAATAGTGTCTTGTATTTCCTATGAGCCAGCACTTTGCAAGGACGTTGATGACATAATGCATGCTCAGAACTCGGTCACATCAGGGCTGAGAGACCCGTTGCCCAGCCATGCACACTGAGCTCAGGGAGGTCAGGTCAGCGTCCAGCAGGAAGGCAGAAACACCAAGATCCAAGCCGAGGTCCCTTTTATCCTGAGTCCCATGCTCTTCACCACTGGCCTTGGAGGCTGCGACCCTGCCACCCTCAAGGAGAAGTCACCGTGCTCTCAAACTCTGCAGCGTGGTCGATTTCTCCATCTCCCCTTCATCCTCGTCACCTTTATTCTCCATCCTTGGGCATAAGCACCCCGTTCATGGACTGAAGCAGTAGGGAAGGCCGGTGCTGAGACACCTCCTTCCTACCCGGCCTGGGCCTCACCCTGCACCTGTGTCCATCCCAACTTCCTCGTGCCTTCGGTCTCCCTTCTCTGTGCAAACTCAAGACGAAAGACATGCATGTTCTTATTTCCTACCTTCTTACCCCAGAGTTGGCACACCAAATGCACCATGCTTTTTGCACTTACTCTGTTTTCCCCTAGCCAAGTGCCCAGGGAATATTTGGCTTTTAGCTCCAAGGGAGCGTCCTCTTCCCCCTCGCAGAGAAAGGCCCTGGTAAGTCATCAGGTGGCCTAGCCTGGCCCTTGGGTTCAGCCACTTGCTGGTTTGCACATGTTTTAGAATCACAGACGATCCTGCGGGGAGCCACCTGGTCAGAGGTCAGTGCCCCTGCGTCAGGGGTAGCCCCGGGAGCAGATCACGGAGTCAGGGAAAGGCCATTGGACGTCTTGCTGGCCATACCCCTCACAGGCAAGCAGGCACATCCACCAAGAAAGGACAACAGCCTGGGCACCCCGGCCCCCCAATGCCAGAGAGTTCAGTCAGACGCCCACCGTCCTCCCAGCTGGCCAATGAGAGCCTGGATCCTGCTGCACTGTTACCGCAGGGGTCTCTGACTGTCAGGCTTGCACGTGTTTTGAACCATGTGTATTTCTTGTTCTGTGACCCGCCTGTGACCTCGGCCTGTTTTTCTGTTGGTCTTGTGGTCTTTCTTGCTTTCATCTCCGAGAGCTCTTTGTGTATTTTGGAGAAAAACACTTCTCTGTGTCGTGAGGTGCCATTATTTTCCCCAGGTCTTGCCCTCTGCGCTTTCCCTTCTGTGTTCTGCTTTGGTTTGGTTTTCTGTATGGAAGTGGCTGTTGCTCACATTTGCAGGTTTTTAAAACTGTGGGCCATTTTCAAAGTCCCTATTGAATCTGTTACAATATTGCTTCTGTTTCTTGGCTCTTTGGCTGAGAGGATCATGGGGTCTTAGCTCCCCGACTGGGGATGGAACAGGCACCTTCAGCATTAGAAGGCAAAGCCTTAACCACCGGGCCACCCAGGAGCCCCTATGCTTGCAATTATTCATCTCTGTGTTTTGGCTGCTGGATTTTGAGACATAGTTCCATATGTCCGTCAATTCCAAGGTTATTCTATTCAGAGTCCCAACAGGAATTACAGGGGACACCCAAAGTCTGGTGACTCAAGGAGGGGTTACATACCAAGGGACTAATGACAAGGGCTTGGGCAAGTTTTGGGGGGGCCCAAGGGCAGGGTGAGAACGGGGACCCCACAGCAGCAGAGAGGCCATCACCCTGGGCCCCCAGGGAGGGAGGAGTCATGCAGCCTGGAGGGAGGGAGCCTTGTAGACCAGGCTGCCCGAGAGGGGCCCCCATCTGGGGGGACCAGGAGCAAGCACCCCACCCTCACTTTCCTCACAACCCCCTGTCTGGCCGTAGCTCCATGCTGGGAGAAGCCTGCCTCGGGTAGTGTCCCCGTGGGCAGCAGCCCAGGGCCCAGAATGAGGCAGCAAGGGGCCTGAACTCTGTGTGGTGGACGCGGGGGGCATAGATCAGGCCCGCTTACAGACCCTCTGGCAGCACTTGCCGGGGCTTATTTTCACATTGACAACTTTGCCATGGGGTCTCTCTGGATGGACTCTGGGTGGTCACCACTTCCCTTCCCCCAACAACTAGCCACTGTTCCCTATGCTGTTTGCCACAAAATCCCCTTTTGCCCCCATTTGTCATATATTAATGTCCCATGGGCACGCGGGGCTATTTCTGGACTTTCTCTGCTGTTCCAGTGGGCCGTGTGTCTATTCATATTCTGTATTAATCACCGAGGCCTTGTGAAGGTTTTAAGACCGGGGAGACAAATGCCTCTGTGTTTGTCTCTCCTGCTTTAGAGTCTTGCTGGACTGTGCTTACTTGTTTATTTTGAGTGAATCTGCTTGTCTGTTTGTGAAGGAAGGAAACTCTTTAGGTCATTTGGGGAGATTATATTAAACCTATGCACTTATTAATAGATGACTCACATCTTTAGCACGTAGCGATCTGGGGCTTCCCTGGCAGTCTGGGGGCTGGGGCTCTGTGTTTTCACCGCCAAGGGCACGGGTTCCCTGCCTGGTCAGGGAACCAAGAACCCACAAGCCATGCGGTGTGGCCGAAAAAAAAAAAAAAAAGATTTTTAAAGAAGCAAGTTTGTTCCTGGGTTTTGTCACTGAGAACAAACAAGCAAAGAAAGACACCTGGCAGACGCTACGTGGCCAGGTGAGGAAAGCCTTTGCTGGCAGTGATGAGGCAGACCGACAGCCTAGGGGATGCACAGAGACCACATCTCTCAGGCGCTGCTCCCGCCAAAATGCAAATCCCACATCTCATCCCGTGAGAGGGCATGCCTGCAAAGTCAAACTGAGAGCATCCCCAAGAGAGGGGCCTGTCCTCTTCACCAATGCCAGGGTCGTCAACTCTCCGTCAATAGCACTGAAGATGCTCAGTGTCCTTACGGACAAAGAAGGGATGGCCACCTTCTCCAGCTGAAGAGAGACGACAAGGACCTTTAACCCACGGCACCGCGCCGCCCTGTGTGGGTCCGGGAAAGGGGACCACTGAGGGCGGAGTCCGCACGGTGGGTTAGATCACAGTATTCTTCAAGGTCAAATCATCTGACCTCATCATCGTACTGTCGGTGTGTCAGGGAACTCTCCTGTTCTTGTAAAACGCACGATGGAACATTTAGGGGAAAAGAACGTCCTGCTACTGACTCTAAAATTGTTCACACACACAAAAAATAGGTATGCATATAACTGTCAGGAGGAGTTGTAAAGTAAATGTGGTCATTGTTAACAATGGAGAACTGGGTAAAGAATATGTGGGAATTCTTGGTACTGTTCTTACAGCTGGATGCTGGCGCGGCTCCTGGAACGTGGTCCTCAGATTCCTCCCCACGGCATCCCCACAACAGTGGGTGCTGCTTGGCTGGGGCTCGTGAGGTGCCCGCCGGCCACCAGCCTCTGGCCACAGTAAAACTGGGAGAAACAGCAGCAGCCTTGGGGACTGGATAACTCCTGGCCTCACAGAGCACGGCCCAGGGCTTCAGGGAGCTGGAGTCCTCGGTGGTCGAGAACCCAGCCTCCAGAACCCCGCCAGGGGTTCTGGGGAGTTTGTACACAGACAGCGCTGCTCTGGGAAGGACACAGAAATACATCCTGTGGGCGCAGAGGAAGGCTCGGGTCAGGGACAGAAGGAAATGGGGCTCAGAAAACGGATGCTGTTCTTCAGTCGGTCCCAGAGGCGCTGAGGTGGGAGCCGGAAGGAACAGGAGGGAGGTTGCGGGGGGAGGTGGGGGAGGCCATGTGCACAGGGTGTGGGCCCGAGTAGGGGGCGGGGGCCCCATCTGGGCCAGAGTCCTGGTGAGTGGGGTCCAGCGTTGCTGACTGCTCTGGTGCTGTGCTCAGAAGGCAACTGGAGTGTGTGCGTGCATCTGTGCTGTGTGTGTGTGTGTGTGTGTGTGTGTCTGACAGAGACCATGAGCAGTTGGGAATGGGGCCCATCTGGGTTCCTGCTGGTGCCAGGACTAGACCCGAGTTCCACGAGGTCATTATCCCTAGCTCTTGGCAGCCCAGATTAAAGAGCAGCCCAGCTGGGCAGCCAGAGCCAAGGTCCCAGAGCCGGACGTCCCCACGGGTGGCTTCTGCCCCTGACCGGCTCCATGATGGGTCAGGACAGGACTGGACAGTGGGGGCCCCTGCGAGACCCCAGGTCTGGACTGAGCGGAATGCCGACCACACGGAGGGAGGGAGGGAGCCACTCCGGCTGGATGGATGCAGCCCCTGCTGCCTCCCCAAGGGCCTGTTAGTGAAGGCAGAGGCCAGGTCTGGGCTAAACCTGAGTCCTCTGTGCGGCCTCCCAACAGGTTGGAGGGGGCCATGCCGGGGGGCGGGGGACGTCAGACTCTCTGTGGGTGATGGAGTGTGGACGTCCTGCACGCCCCGCAGCATCTGTCTGCACCAGCATCCGCTCACTGCTGAGCAGCTGCGTCTGTCAGAGCAACGACTCGTGTGCAGGGAAGGGGTGGGCCCCAAGGGCAAAGCCGCGTGTGCAGAAATGGGGCTGGGCCCCAAGAGTACAACTCGTGTGCAGGGAAGGAGCTGGGCCCCAAGAACAACAATGCATGTGCAGGAACAGGGCTGGGCCCCAAGTGTAACAACACGAGTGCAGGAATGGGGCTGGGCCCCAAGAGCTGGCGGCGTCACCCCAGGCTTTCCACCGGCGGATTCTGTGGTCCAAGGATGGGATCTCTGTGTAGCCGGAGAATGTGACTTTAGATCAAAGGGCGTAAAATACACTCCAGAGAAAAAGAAGGGACTCATCTTCCCATTCTTTACACGGTCAGCCCAACTGCAGACTGCTGTGCCCTCTCCCCCGCAGCTTTGTCTGGAAATAACCTCCCAGAGTCAGGCTGCCGGGTGTGAAAGAGAAACGAAAGATGTAGTCCTTGAAAACTGGACACCATGCACCTCCTGTGGGGCAGGATCCCAGAGGGCTTATCAGCTCCAGCTTGGTTGTATGTTATCTGGTACAACCCTGTGCAATTAGAAACAAAATAATCCAATTTAGCCGACATTAAGCAGCAGCTCTGTAGTGGGCATGCTGCTATCTGCCAGGACTTTCAATATAACCAGGTCTCTGGTTTATTCATGCACTTCTGATGCTGCTGGTGATCATCAGGGAGGAAGTTAGTATCAGAACTGCTTAAGGAACAACCTTGTAAGTAGTCACCAGGGTCTTTAAAAGAATAGGAATCTTTACATTGAACATTTACTTATTTTATAGAAGGATAAAAATAAAGTGTCTCTTTATTTTTATACTTTATACTCTTGAGACAAGTGTCTCTTTACCATAAAAGTGATTATTCCTCTTAGTGTCAGAGATTACAGAAAAGTGAGTTATTGTTATTTAGTCACTCAGTCGTGTCTGACTCTGTGCGACCCCATGGACTGTAGCCCACCAGGCTTCTCTGTGCATGGGATTCTCCAGGCAAGAACACTGGAGCGGGTTGCCATGCCCTCCTCCAGGGCATCTTCCCCACCCGGGCACTGAACACACGTCTCCTGCATTGGCAGACGGATTCTTTACCACTGGGCCACCTGGGAAGCCCTACAGAGAAATGAGTGGGCCAGGATTTTACACACGCACGTAAGCGTACACACACGCCCACATCGATACTGCCTGTCTCCACTTGAGAACAGATCAGTTGTCTCTTCCGAGTGAAGACGAGGATGTCGGGGTGCTCGTGCCGCCTGCGTTTCCTCCCTGCTTCCTCTTCACCTTGTTGGGGTCCTACTGCTGCTTGAATGGAGCTTCCCCCAAGGCATGTTCCTACCGTGGGCCCTGTGACTACAGGCCTTCTGAGACAGGGTCTTCGCAGGTGTGATCAGGTTAGAAAGAGGCCATACTGGTGACAGGGATTGCTCTCCTTACAGGGAGACGGACACTCTGACACAGACACACAGAGACTGAGACTCAGGTGGGACGGTTAAAGCCTTGGAACACCCTGGAAGCTGGGAGAGGGCCTGGAACAGTTCCCCCTGCGAGCCCCCAGAAGGAGCCCACCCTGCCGTCACCTTGGCTGTGGGCTTCAGCTCTGCCGCCCCCCATTTGGGGTGCTTTGTTACAGCAGCCTCGGCCGACCCGTGCAGTCATGCACCGTCCAGCTTTATGTTAATCACAGTCTGCTTGGTGACAGTGGTCCCTGATGATGTGTGGCCTGCGCTTTATCTTTAAACAGACTCCCTCTTCACTACCTGTGCCTTTGGTCACACATGCTCCCTTTCTCAGCGGTTACTTCGTCTCATCTTGGGACTCTTGGTGCGGTCCGGCCCTCCTCCCCACTCCCCTGCCCTTACCCTCCCCCTTTCTTCCCCCTCCCTCCTCCCTAGTCCATCCCACTTCCCAGCTTCCTTCCCACCCTCCTCCCACGCGCCCTCCCCCCACCCCCACTGTGCTGGATGCTTGCTTAGCTGCTCACTCCTTTCTTTTCATCTGACACCTGCTTAAGGAGCTCCTTCCAAACACTCTGCTCTGAATGAAAGAGGTAACTTGACATGACTCCTTCCGTCCTTGAAACCGGGTTGTTTTTCTCTGCAAGCAGCTTAAAGTCTGTTTTCCTGGTGCCTTAGAGTATGGCCCCGGCAGAGGGAAGGACTTGACTTGATCGGGTTTACGTGTCACGCAATCTGGACTTTGTTTCATGAACCAGGACCTGCTCCACCTCACAGCAGGTGCACCCGCCTCCTGCAGGAAACGCTCCGGGATTCAGGGCCTTCCCCTGTGGCAGTCTGACTGCAGCCCTCGCCCACCTCCTCAGTCCGTTACCCTTTCTCATAAGGGATTCCACCCACTCAGTCAGGGAGAGAGACAGCCCCCATCTCAGGTGGGGGGACCCTCCCTTGTGGCTTCTGGGCCTCAAAGACTGGCCGTGCCCTGGACTCTGTCCTGGAATCTTCCCTTGCCCTTGGTTTCTGGTTTTTAAATGCACTTTTTCGGGTTATATTCTTTCCTCCTTGGTGGCTGTTGGGAAATCCTATGTTTTTTGCCCGTTTAAATTTTTTTTCCTTATTTGTATTGAAAATTGGGAAGGGAAATTCTGTAAGTCCATCTCATTTTAATAGTGAATTTATGTTAAACTGATGTTTGATAAAATAGCAGCTAATACGATAATAATAGTAACGATGTTGATGGGGTACGTGGATGAAGACACCGCCACTCAGACTTCCAATCCCCTCATCCTTATTCTAGGGACGTGGCAAAGAGGAACAGGGTCGCCAAGGATGATTTTTGCTGGAGAGGCAGTGGAGTAGGAGTCTCTGGGGAAACAGAACCAATAGGATCTATAGATCTATTTGTCAATGTCTATGTTGTTGCTGGTTTTCAGTTGCTAAGTCGTGTCCAACTCCTTGCGACCCCACGGACTGCAACACGCCAGGCCTCCCTGTCCATCACCAACTCCCGGAGTTTACTCAAACTCATGTCCATTGAGTCCGTGATGCCATCCAACCATCTCATCCTCTGTCGTCCCCTTCTCCTCCTGCCCTCAATCTTTCCCAGCATCAGGGTCTTTTCCAATGAGTTGACTCTTCGCATCAGGTGGCCAAAATATTAGAGTTTCAGCTTCAACGTCTATATCTATGTCTATATCTTTATACAATCTACACCTGTATCTATTTTCTCTATACCTCTTTCTCTATCTCCCTCCCTCCTTCCCTCTTTCTTTTCTTCCTTCCTTTCTTTCTCTTTCCTTCCTTCTTTTGTTCTATCGTCTATAGAGTGATTTATTATGAAAAAAAATAGCTCATCTGATGATGGAGACGGAGAAGTGCTATAAACTCAAAGGCCTAAGAATGGGAGATACAAGTGCTGTGAGTCCCCTTCCAAGTCCCAGGACAGGAGACGATGCACGTCCCAGCTCAACAGTCAGGCAGAGAGAGAGAGAACACCCCTTCCTCCTCCTCCCACCCCGTTTTTTCTCTTCAGGCCTCCAAAGGTTTGGATGAGGCCCACCCACGCTGGGAGGACTACCTTCTCCACTCAGTTTATGGATTCAAATGCCAGCCTCTTCTGGAGACACCTTCACAGAAACACTGAGAATAACATTTAACCAGATACCGGGGCGACTTGCGACCCAGTCAAGTTGACAGATCAGATGAACCATCATAGCCAATATTCAGCATAATAGCCAAGAATTTAGATCCTGGACTCAGACACAGGTTTGAATTTTCCTGCTATTTACACGCTGTGTGGCCTCCTCTCGGCTCCCCTGACCTCTCTGTGCCATGGTTTCCTCATCTGTAAGATGGAAATGAAAGGAGAACCGGCTGTGAGGCTGACAGGTGATTGCGAGTGAAAGTTACAAGCTTTAAGACTGGAGTTTTAGAATGCTTAAGCTGGAAGGAAACTCAGGGTCAGTCTGCTCCTTTCTTATGTAAATATTGCATGGAACAAGGAGACTGGAACTCGGAAAGTCTCAGCTTGCCTGCCTCCAGGGAGAGGGCAGGGGAATGGCGTTGGCGCCTGGCGGCCAGAACGGGAGTTATGAGATTACAGATCTCACCATGTGCAGGAGCCTTTGTGAGACAGAGAGCCGGGCCAGTCCACTTGCTTGGCCATCGGGGCCTGCCATGCTGCCTCGGGCCACGTCTACAGCAGGCTCTGAGGTCACTGGGTTTTTCTACTTGTGTAAACTGTTTTGTTTATGCTTTCACGTGTCCCCATTTCACTATGAGTTTTATCTTTTGCTCATACTAAATATGGCCTTTGACCTACAGAACAGCACAGGGAACTCTGTTCAATATTCCGTGGCAGCCCATCTGGGAGGGAGTTTGGGGGGAAATGGATACATGTACATGCATGGCTGAGTCCCTTCATTGTTTACCTGAAACTATCACAGCATTGATAATCGGCTATGCGTGCGATGCATGCATGCTCAGTCAGGTCTGACTCTGGTATATCCCAATACAAAATAAAATTAAAAAAAAACTGGAATCATCTAGGCCAGCACTGTCCAATAAAAATAATCAGCTATAACTGTACTTTTAAATCTTCTAGCAGCAATATTTTTAAAAACATAAAAGAAACAGATTCACTTAAATAAATAAATAAATAAATATGACCTTCGCTGGGAGGAATTTTTTTTAAAATCGGTTCGGTGAGTGCTGGGAGCTCAGCCATCATCCGTCAGGGCGTCGATACTCACCATGATTTATTCATCACAGCAAACCTCTGAGCCCAGAGCCCTCACCTGACATCCCTCCATCGTACCCTTACGTGGCCTGATGACACAGCGGAAAGTGGGTTGTCCTCCTCTTTGGCCCGGCCACGGGGAAACCGAGGCACGAACATGGCCAACGTCCGCCCAGCGACTGCATGTTCCAACAGCTCGGCGGCAGACGCCCTCCTGGGACGGGAAGGGTCTAGGGCCGCCACGTTCCCCCGTGGGCTGCACGGCCTGTCTGCGGTGCTCCGTGCTCAGGTGTGCGCTCGTGAGAGTCGTGTCTGACTCTCTGTGACCCTGTGGACTGTAGCCCTCCAGGCTCCTCTGCCCATGGGATTCCCCAGGCAAGGATCCTGGAGTAGGTTGCTATTTCCTCCTCCAGGAGATCTTCCCGACCCAGGGAACATGGTGGGCACCCACCCAAAGCCAGGGGAGCAGGAACCCTCAGGCAGGGAATAGGCTGTTTGACAATGTGGTTTGAATGTCTCTCATTTTAATACGGCGTTTTCTAAGGAAATAGCTTTGTGGCTTTTAACTCCAGCCCTCTCCTCCTGGCCACGCCCTCTGCCAGCCACACCCACCGGCCACACCCACCGGCCACACCCACCGGTCTGGTCCCCACTGGTCTAGCAGGTGCAGAGGCTGCCGCGCTGTCTCTCTGGCCCCGCCCCCCACACGCCCCCGCGCCCCGCCCCCGCGTTCCCCCCGAACGTGCGGCTGTGCAGTCCACACTTGCAGAGCTGACCCGGATCAGTGAATTAATTCGTATTCAAAGGATGATGGTTTCATAGCACTGCCAATATTCCAAGTAAATTTCAAAGGCAATTCTAAACGGAGATTTTTTTTTTGCCAGGGAAATTCACTGAAGGACGGCTGCAGTAAAGTCTCAACACCATGGTGGTTTGTCTTGCAAGCGTATCTGAGTCCGAGGTCGCTGTCCTCCAAGGATGCCTCTGTTTGGGCTGCTTCTGTCACTGGCCGTCCACAGGTTGTCCCCGGTGGAAGGCCACCAGCAGAGTTACACAGGGATGATGGAAGTTCTGACTTCTGCCAAAACTGTCTTGTGTCTTTATGAAAAGTGCCAGACTTGACAAGCATCCCTGGTGGCTCAGACGGTAAAGAATCTGCCTGCGATGCAGGAGACCTGCGTTTGACCCTTGGGTAAGGGTGATACCCTAGAGAAGGGAATGGCAACCCCCTCCATTGCCTGGGAAATCCCATGGACAGAGGAGCCCCAAGGGCTACAGTCCATGGAGTCACAAAGAGAGCTACAGTCTGAAGAGTCTGGCGGTGTGTGGTGAGGAGTGTCTGTTACTGCAGGATGCTTAGTTCCCACGGGGACTCCGGAGCCCACGGCCCTTGGTAGCTGTTGGTGAGACCAGCTGTGGTACACAGCTGCCCCAGGACGTGGTGTGACCTCAGCCAACGCTGCTTTCTTTAGCGGTGGGCAGTTCCTGGAGGCGACCCAGGTAGGGGCTCTGTCTTCGGGGGATTCAGCTGAGAAAGGTTAGACTCTGAAGCCTAGGAATCAGTTCTTCCCACGGCATGACCTGAACGTCAGCCTGGCTCTGGAGCGGCCACAGGCTAGGAGCATCGAGAGGCAACTCATTTCATCTCCAATGTTTGCAGGCACAGGAGACTGCCAGAGGCCCACAGACAGCCCTCTCGGCCCTGCGTTCCTCTCTGTGGCCGTGAACTTGGTGGGCTTATGACCTTCTGCCCTGGCAGGCCCCAATTCTACCAGCAGTCAGCATTATTTGGTGATCTAAAATTTAGTCTTCATTTTGTTTCAGTTCAGAGTAACTAGGCTTTGTACCAACTGCTCTGAACCCTCCTCGTTGCGAGAGGCCTTATGGAGGCAGTTGGCTTATGGGAGGTGCGTTAACACTCATTGTGCCCTGTTCGCCCTCTTCGTAAGGTGCGCGTCTTACTGGCGGCCACCAGGGTTCCCATGGCTGCAACCCAATCTGTCCCTCCATGCAAATCTGGGAGGTGAGCTCAAGAACTATTCTGAAGTCTTTGGTCAGGCTTGCAGAGTAGCGCTTTATTCTACCATTAACCCAACCTCACAGGTCACGGGGGCCTATGAGCATCTTAGAGGGGCCCGAAGCTGGCGACTGAGTGCCCTTTTTCTTTCTTAGAGGCACACAACCCGTCTGGGTTAGAATCCTGGCCCTGCCGTGGGACCGTCGGCAAGATAACGCACCTCTCTGTGCCTTGGGCTCCTCCTGTCTAACGGGAGCAGCAGTGGCTTCTAGCTCAGAAAGCTGGGACTAGCACATGGGGGGATCCCACACACTTAGCTGCTGTTACCATCATCCCCGCTGCGGGGTGGGGAGCACGCTAGCCTCAGGGGAGCTGGTTGCGGTATCAGCGCCAGATCCAGACTAGAGCTCAGGGGTCGTGACAATCACCTTTTCTTTATTTTCAAAGTGAAATGTTTACAGCTGTTGTAAAAAGGCAGGTTCCTGAGCACCCCTTGTCACCGTGGAGGCTGACACTTGTCAGACCCGGGAGACTGCTGGAGACACCCACTTTGGGTGCCCCAGGGCTCCAGAGCACCCGTGTCCTCCCCAGCCGCGGGGAAACTTGCTCCTCACCACCTGGACCACAGGGTTGGCCTGGACGACTTCGTCCTAACCGGGAGTCTTGGTCCTCACTCCTTTGCGGTCCTTTTTCAAAGGCAGGAGCAGGAAGAATGCTCCTCATTCTCTCTACAGGGTGTATACAGATTTTTACAGTACAACCCTTCTCTGGCCTCTTTGAGGAAATGTGTTGTTTTATATTTTTCTATGTCCCATCTTCTTCCTAACGTCTAACCCTTGGCGTTGGAGCAGTATCTACGGAGGGCAGAGAACAAAACACAGAGGGGCACCTTGGTGTGTGATGTGTGTGTGTGTGCGTGTGTGTGCTCAGTCATGTCTGACTCTCTGCGGCCCCGTGGACTATAGCCCACCAGGCTCCTCTGTCCATGGGGTTTCCCAGGCAAGAATACTGGAGTGGGTTGCTACTTTCTCATCCAGAGGATCTTCCCGACCCAGGGATTGAACCCGCATTTCCTTTACTGACAGGCAGATTCTTTACCCGCTAAGCCATCAGGGAAGTCTTGGGGATTCCATAAATGTGCTGAATGAATAAAGGGTTCAGAGTGCTAGGTGAATGAATGAATGAATCAGTGAGGCATTCAGACACAGGTAGAATCATCCCAAAGCTCCACGTGAAACGGCCAGGGGAAGCCATGGTCCTCAGAGGTGTCCGTGAGGTTCCAGACAAGAGTGGGGAGCCCCCCATTCCAGAGGGTCCTCAGGACCCCACCTGAGGGTGCGCCAAGGGCCCCAGCCCTAGGGCAGCACTGAGGATGTGGCAAGGCTGGCGCTGGCGGGGCGTGGGCACTCAGGACTGCGAGGGCGCAGAAGGCAAGGTCCCGCAGCAGCTGGTCTTCCTTCCTCTCAGCAAGTGGCCTCTGGAACCCAAGGTCAGGGTGGGGTGTGAAGCCTCCTCACTCGGACTTGCATAATTCCTAGGGAGCCCCAGAGTGGGCAGGGCACAGGCTCACAGCCCAAACCCAGGACAGGAGGTGGGGCGGCAGGGAGCCTGGGAGGCCCGCTTGTTCATTTTCATCCTTTACACCAAATACATTTTAAATAAGCTTTCTCCCCTATAAACAATTGCCAGGGGCAAAAAAATGGGTACAGACAACACAGGAATCAGCTCAGTTCAGTTGCTCAGTCGTGTCTGACTCTTTGTGACCCCATGGACTGCAGCACGCCAGGCCTCCCTGTCCGTCACCAACTCCCAGAGTTCACCCAGACTCATGTCCATCGAGTCGGTGATGCCATCCAGCCATCTCATCCTCTGCGTCCCCTTCTCCTCCCGCCAGGAATACACTCCCCTGCCTTTTCCGCGGTTACCAGCTGCCGGTGAAGACGGCTGATAGACATCAGGAAATGCCATGGAAAACTGATGTTTCTTGTGCAAAAGGAACTTTCCAAGAAACTTTTAAACTTTCAAAGTAAGGAGACATTAAAGTTTAAAAATAAAGAGAGGAAAACGGAAATTTCAGTCTCTTGTCTAACTGATCAATGAGAAAAAAGCTGGAAACTGGACCTTGGTTGGTGATCACAGGGCTGTGGAAGGGTGCACTGGTAAGGCCTCAGGACGTGTGCAACGAGGGAGGCGCGTGAGCCCGCCTGCCCAAGCCGCCGTCAGGGGTTCTTGTCACGGCTCCGGATCTGGACGGTGATTTTAAGAGTATATGGTGTACAGTTGCTGCATTCACGAGTAACCACGTATGGCGCATGGGACTCTGCCCAATGCTATGTGGCAGCCTAGATGGGAGGGGAATCGGGGGGAGATTGGATATACGCATACATATGTTTGAGTTCTCTCACTGTTCACCTGAACATATCACAGCATTAATCGGATATGTTGTTATTCAGTTGCTAAGTTGTGTCCAACTCCCTGTGGCCCCGTGGACTACAGCCGCCAGGCTCCCCATCCCGCACTGTCTCCTAGGAGTTTGCTCAAATTCATGTCCGTTAAGTTGGTAATGCCGTCTAACCATCTATCTTCAATATAAAATAAAACAATTTTTAAAAAGAGAATAAGGTATTCAAAGTAGGAAGGAAAACAGCCCTCAGCTCACATGCCCTCGGGCCTTTCTTCCCTGGGACCTGGCCTGCTTGCCAGAGGGAAAGGCCTGGGCATCATACTGCAACTCAGCGGTGCTGAGAAAATTAGGTTCTTGGCTTTATCCACATCTAATTCGGTCTTCCTTCCGAGCCCTGCCCACTGGTTATCAGGGGAAGCATTTTTAATTATGCTATATTTTTAATTAAAAGTGTAAATTCACATCCACTGTGATTCAGATTTTGACCTAAAATGTAAACAATTTCTTGGGATAATTCTCTTTTTCTGGGCAAACACGCCCAGACACTGGCTGCCTCCCCTCCCGCGTCCTGCCTCTCCTCTTGTCTGACGGGTGCAAAGTGGGGCACCGGTGATGCTGGCGTTGACCTGGCACTCCCGGACCGTGTCATCTGCTGGGGGCCGTCCCACGCCCCTCCTGTGGCTGCTCTCGGGGGACACTGTCATGGGGTCGGGCTCGTCTAGTCTCCCGCTGGTGCCCGCCTGGCAGAGGAGCCTCGCCTGCACCCAGGTCTGCAGACCCAGAGCTCTCTCTGCACCTGGGCTCTCAGCCGTGCAGCTGGGCTCTGTGGTGGGTCATGGTACATGGCTGTGACCAGCCTGCGGCTGGCCTGGGGGGGTCGGGCCTACAGTGTCCATGGCCCTCTGACACTGGACCACCCAGGGCCACCTCTGCCGTGCCTGGCTGTCCACGTGCAGATGTGGCCTCCCCGAGGTTGGCAGTGGCAGCTAGGCCCTGAGCGCTTTCCGGAGACCGAGAGGGCAGCAGGAGCCAAAGCCCACCATGCTCTGGGCTGCTGCCTGGACCCGAGGCCGGCCTTCCTCTCTGGTCCGAAGCCAAGATGGAGAGAGAAGTGAGACCTCTCTTCTGACCCCTGGGGTCCCCTCTCCCCTTGTCCCCCTCCCCTCCTACATCAGACCCGTCTCACCACTGAGCTCACGGCGCGGCCCTCGTGGGTGGGAGAGCAGAGGTGCCTCTTCTGCGCCAGTAAGAGAACCCCGGGGGGAAGAGAACCAACGGAAGAGCCTCTTGCAGGCCCTCCCCTGGCTGAGCCGTCCTGCTCTTGTAGGCAGGATCTGCAGGTCCAGCACCGCCATGGCTTCCCTCCTGGGCTCCGGGCCCTCTCTCATCCCCTCCCCTCCCTGTCTCCACTCTGGCAGTCCGCGAGCATCCTGGGGAGGGGGCAACAGCTCGCAGGTGGTCCTCAGGGGTCAGCGCTGTGCATCGCCGAGGTGGACCCCGTCCAGTGGGCTCTCCGGTAGGGCTGCCAGCAGGAGGACCAAGCCCCCCTTACTCGGTTAGCGATGCTTGCTTCTTCAGTAGCTGGGTGTAGATTTGGGGGTGGGGGAGGGGAGGAAGCTCCGGGAAGCCGGGCCGAGTGGTGGGGCTGGGAGCGCCGACAGCGCACACGCGGCACACGCATGGAGCGCCGACAGCGCACACGCGGCACACGCATGGAGCGCCGACAGCGCACACGCGGCACACGCATGGAGCGTGTACTTCTGTTTCTGGGGGACCTTTGCGTGCACCTCTCTGTCCGCTCCAAGCTCGATGCCCTGGCCGCCGTCGAGCGGCGGCTGAGGTGGAGATGAGGCTCTGAAAGCGCACGCAGAGAAACTGTCCGCGGGAAGCCCCTGAAATGGCCCGTGAGCGCAGTGAGCAGAGCGCCGGCTCTGTGAGCTCCACACACACCGCTTTCCTCTGTTGTCAGGCCTCACGTCCGGGCATCCGCCTGGGTGCTGGGGAGGGGTGGCTCTCTGTGGGGGCAGAGTTGTGTAAACCACACGCACCTTCCAGCAGCCCCGCGGGTTTGGGGAGAGGCTCACACGGCCCAAGACGCTGCCGAGGCGCCGGACGTCCAAGGTCGAGGTGTCACAGGGCCAGTTTCTCCGAGGCCTCTGTGTCCTCCGATGGCCGTCCCTCTGGAGGTGGTGTCTGAACCTCCTCTTCTAAGGACACCAGTCAGAACGGCTTAAAAACCACCCTGACCGACTCATTGAACTTGAACTCTTAAAGGTTCTGTGTCCCATCACAGTGACATTCTGAGGTCCTGAGTGCTAGGACATCAGCATGGATTTTCGAAAAGGGGACAGAATATGAGTCTGCCAGGGTTCGCTTTATGGCACAGTCTATAATCTCTTTTCTTCTCTTGGCCACGTCACCCTCAGTGCCCCAACCAGCGACTGAACCCAGGCCACCACAGAGACAGCCTGGAATCCTGACCAGTAGGTCACCAGGAGACTCGCTAAGTAGTTTCTGCAAACAGTCCATGGACACGTTAAAAAGATTTTGTTTTATACAAAAATAGTATGTGTGTTAAATAAAGCCTATTCTGTAATTTGAATAGTCATATTCTTTTTCTACTGGATTTGTTAAATTTAAAAATATAAATTTTTAGGGCTCATTGTGAAGTTGTGAAAATTACCTTGAATTCCTAAATTTTTTTCTTTTTTTGCTTCAAGTATTTCCACACAATGTAGTCTGCGTGGAAATGTTGATGATTGCTGCAATTTGGTGATGATATCTTTCTCCAGTAACATTCCTCTGAGCCTTATTTGATATCTTGACTTTAAAGGACTTTGGCCGTCTGTCACGGTTGGCACTTTCCTGGTAGACTCTCGCTCAGTCCTGTTTGCTTGTTTGTTGGTGGAGAAGCAGGTGGGATCTTGGCTCCCCGACCAGGATCAGACCTGCACCCCCTGCGCTGGAAGGTGATGTCTTAACCTCTGGATGGCTGGGGCCGCTCCTCCTGCTCGAGTCTATTTCCACCTTCCCTCTATAATTAGTTGCAGGAATGTGCCTTAGAAGTAGCATCTGGCTGATTTTTTGCTCTTTTACTTAATCTATTCTTTTCTCCTCAAATGTGAGACACGACGAGGGGAATCATTCCATCGTGCACATCCCACACTGTGATCAATGGTACGTTCAGTCTTCCTCCTGCTGCCTTATTTTATGCTTTATGTTCATTGTGATTTCTTGTCACTTCCTTTCTTTCGCCTTTCCTGCTTCTTTGTCGTTTGATCATTTTATGTCTTCTTTTCTCCTCCAGGAGTATGAAAAATCGCATCTAAATGTTATCCCAATAGTGGTTACCCTGAAATTATTACAAACATTTTTCATCCTGCACTCTTCTATCAAAGTGAAGAATTGGACATTGTTCATAACCGCCAGCCTTCACATTGCCAAGAATTTGAATATGCATTCACTTCCCTCTCCCCCTTCTTATCACCTGGTTATTGTTAAGTACTCCGGGATTTTCTTCAGATTTCTCCTTCTCTTATTCATTCCTTTAAAAATAGTTTAAGACTCATTAACTGTGAACATTACATGTGATGGTGAAGAGGGGCAATTGCGTTTGTTTCAACGTTTTACGATTGGGAAGAAAAGGGTTTTGGAGTGTGTGCCGCTGTTTATCCAGGAAGTATGTTTTAATGAACCCTCTAGCCATGTTGGCTTCCCTGATGGCTCAGCGGGTACAACGTCCGCCTGAAATGCAAGAGACACAGGAGACTTGCGTTCAGTTCCAAGGTTGGGAAAATTCCCTGGAGGAGGAAATGGCAACCCGCTCCAGTGTTCTTGCCAGGCAATCCCATGGACAGACACGACTGAGAGACTCAGGCCGCTTAGTCGTGTGAGAAAAGCATCTGCTCATTAGGGGGACTAAACCAAGTGCAGCTGCTTCGAACTGATGACAAGGGTTTTGTTCCGGTCAGTAGGTACTTGTTCATCCGGATGAAGGCTGGCCCGTGGTGGAGCACTGTTTGTCTTGGGAGACGCGGACTTCCTCCTCCAGGCAGCTTGCTCAGGACTCGGGCTGGCCTACAGCCTCGGTTCATGCAAGGGTTGGTTTCCTCTCCATCTCACGAGGAGGGAGTGACCGGGCCTGGCACAGAGCTGGTGTTCGGGTCACAGCTGTCCCAGCACGTGTCTTCTGGATGGAAAGCCCAGGTGATTAGAAAGAAGTCCTGTGAGTAATCCAGATCCTCCTCACCGGCCGGTGAGCACGGGGCATCGTGTTCGGGGTTGGGTGCGGATGACTCAGCAGGTGATAAACGTCTTCACTGTCAATCACCCTGTATTTTGAGAAGTTGCCTTGCCCACTGTGCATATTTTCTCGATCTGCAGCTGCTCTTTGTAAATGCAGTATCTAATCATTCTGTTTTAAAATTTTTATTTACTTATTTGTTTTTGGCTGTGCTGGGTCTTCGTTGCTGCGAGGCTTCTTCTGTAGTTGCGGGGAGCAGAGGCTACTCTGGAGTTGTGGTGCGGCAGCCTCTCACCGTGGTGGCGTCTCGTGTTGTGAAGCACAGGCTCCAGGGCGCACGGGCTTCAGCAGCTGTGCCTCCGGGCTAAGTCGTTCGGCTCCCGGGCTGTAGAGCTCGGGCTCAGTGGTTGTGGCTCACGGGTTTGTTACCCCACAGCACGTGGGGTCTTCCTGGACCAGAGATCGAACCCACATCTCCTGCATCGGTAGGCAGATTCTTAACCACTGCACCACCAGGAAAGCCCCATCTGCAGTTTCTTTTAAAGCGCTTAATACTGAGCTGCTGTCTGCGGCCGGTAGAGAGCTGCAGCCGGCTCCTCTCCCAGCCTCACCTGGTTGCTCTTGGCAACTGCCTCTACATGGCTCTTCCAATCCATGGCTCTTGAGTTAGGAATGGCCACTGAAAATCTCAGTGCAGATTCCGCTGGTAACACATGGCCTTCAGAAGCTAACATTTATAAGAATGTGTTTCTAATTAGGTAGTAGGCGCCATCAGTCCAACAGAGCCAGCTCAGCGGTTCCACTGCATCTCGGGTGGAGGTTGGCATGGTCAAGGTGGGGTCGTGCCCAGGCAGGCAGGCAGGGTGATCAAGTCAAGGCACTGGCTTGTCTAGGGAGTACCCAGGGCAAGGCTGGCATTACTAATACAGAGTAAGGTGGTTTCACCTTTCACACCTGCAGTCATCACTTCCTGGGTTGCACTGTGGCCACTGCTGGAAATAAGCTATGTCGCTCAGGACACGGTCCTCCTGGACTGTCAGACGCCACCTCTAAGCTATGTGCAGCGGAATTTTTCGTGCTGTGGCTTTTCTACCCTACATTTTGTTACCATGCTTACTTCAGCTGACTTCCCCAAATCCTCTGGAGGCACTTGGGACAAATTCTTACTACCTGGGAACAGCTGTGCAAGATGTGCAAATCCGCTCCCCTCTCGGCAACTCCTAGAACACCTGGCCGCCCCCCCCACCACCGCTGCTCCGGGTTCCTGGAGGGCAGCGGGTGGGGGAGTCCGGGATTTATTGCCGACGCTGCACCAGGATGAGTGTTTTCCTGGCATCCCAAGTTGGAGTGAGAGTAGCTTTTCTAAACAATGCTTGGAAAGGGCGATTTGGTTCTCTGCAATAATTAGCAATGTAGTCAGAGGGCAAAAAAGCATTTAGGAGGGGAGACGTGGCATGGCTGTCTTCCGAAACATAACCCAGGCGAGGGGAAGGACCTGGGAGAATGGGGAGGACTCTGCTTCCATCATAGTTGATAAAAGTCAGTACTGTGCTTGCCAGAAACGGCATCATTTACTTCTCATAACACTACCATTGTACAACATGACTGATATGCCCGCTTAACAGGGGAATGTGGGTCACAGAGAAAGTACGTAATTTCAAATGTCATCCAGTTGGTAAGGAGTGGAGTCGGGACCCCACCCTGTCAGCAGGACTCCAGAGGCTGCATCGCCATTGCCACTGGTATGTCCAGAGCCTGTTCTCCTGCACAAACCCCTCCATCGGCGTTAAGTGGCCTAGAGAAGACACATGCAAATTTCTAAACCCATCTCCTCTTTTTGGGTCTTAAGAAGGCTCATCTCCTCTTATTATGCTCTAACTACTATATTTTTGTGGGATCTAAGATCCATGGTGGGCTTCCCTGGTGCCTCAGTGGTAAAGAATTCTCCTGCCAATGCAGAAGATGTGGATTTGATCCTTGTGTCAGGAAGATTCCCTGGAGAAGGAAATGGCAACCCACTCCAGTTTTCTTGCCTGGAGAATCCCTTGGACAGAGGAGCCTGGTGGGCCACAATCCATGGGGTCACACAGAGTTGGACACGACTTAACGACAGAACAACAGCAACAATGACCTGATGCTGAAATCTGCAGGCTTCTCCCGTTCCCTGACGTGTGGTCTGCTTTATCCTCATCATTAAAAAGATGTTATGCTGAATTCACAGTCCGACTGTCTGTGACCTTTCCCTGCTCGGCAGAATGCAGGTAATTGTATTCAGAGATGTTTCCCAGCCTTGAAGGAAGCTGGAGGCTGCTGGGCTCTAGGCGCTGCTGGGAAGCTAAAGGCCTCCTCTGTGGGAGCGCCATGGGTGACCCTCGATTTTTGCTCTAGTGGTGAAAGCAGCCCCGTTAGCCCAGCTCTATGATCTGCAGACGCCAGTGAACCCGGCTTTTTTCCTCTTTTTCCCCACATGGAGCAGGTTAACAGATTCAGCTGCTATTCAGAGAAGTGGTGAGCATGTGTACGTACGTGTGTGTTTTATAAAACAAAACCTGAAGTCCAAAAAAGAAGCCAGTGGACACTCCTGTTCCTTAAAGGATGTCAGCGGGGCTGGGGGCGCCTCTCCCCAGCCCACAGTCACGCAGCGGGGTTTGGACAAGACCAAGGCCTCCTGGACACACAGACACCCCATCGGGATGAGTGGCCCAAGACCAGGTGGGCGAGGCTGAGTAACGGAGGGTCCTCTGCTTCTTCCTGGCGTGTTTCCATCTCTAGTATCTAAGTTCCCGTCACGCGTCATTTTTCTGGGACGGGCTCCAGGCTTATTTTATCTCTGCTTTTCAAGGATTTGCACACAGTGGGGGGGTCACCAGATAGCTGTCAAATGAATGAATGTGAACTTTTGCTTTTTTTTTATCAACTAGCTTTGTACAGTGTGATGCTGAGGCAGGCTTCTGTCTCACCAGATCTTACTGCTGACGCCAGGCTGTCAACAGACTTCTGTGGCTGAAGCCCTAGCGTCACCTCCCCAAGCATCAGACGGCAGCTGGACGGGCAGGTGTGGGGAGGACGGGTCACCAGGGCAGAGGAGACTGAGGACCCAGGGGCTGGCTGCTCTGTGTACACACAGCCCACCTGCCTGAAGGCGCTGCCAAGGCCACTGCGGCACACGTGGGAATCCCATCGGATTCTGAGGGCTGACAGTACAAGGGGAGGGCCTCACTCAGAGCCTGCCTGCCCTCATTTTGGTTACAAACGTGGTCTTTCCGTTTCCCGTGACACGTTAGGAGCTGTCGGTTGTGTGGGGCAGGGGTGACGCCGCCAGGCAGGCCGAGAAGGTGTCCTTACAACACCCCCGCATCTCGATGCAAGAGCCACCGCGGGAACCACGAAACACTCCTAGTCTCAGCGCCCGTCTCCATCTGAGCTGCGGGCGGCTCATGGAAACCTACCGTTCTCTGCTGCTTAGAGCAGCCTCCGGGGATGTCAGAGCCTCCCTGATGGCTCAGCTGGTAAAGAATCTGCCTGCAATGCAGGGGACACAGGAGACGTGAGTCCGGTCCCTGGGTCAGGAAGTTCCCCTAGAGGAGGAAATGGCAACCCACTCCAGTATTCCTGTCTGGAAAACTCCATGGACAGAGGAGCCTGGCAGGTTCCAGTCCAAAGGGTCGCAAAGAGTCGGACATGACTCAGCGACTGAGCCACCATGCACGCGTGGAGGACATCAGTATTAGGCCTCGAGCTGGATTCCTTGAGAAGGCAGCTCGACATGGTCCTCCTTGAGCAGGCTTTTTTTCTTTTTAATTAAGAGAAATCTCAATTGCTCAGAGTTAATAGCTTTAATGATTTGGGACGATTTGCAGTTTGTTCTCCGTTTTATTTTCCATAGTCAATCTTTCCCTCGTTTTCATAACTGCTATTGTGACCGCATGTCCACTCTCATTCCCCGCTGAGGACAGGCAGAGGGCCAGACGTGGTTCTGTTTTTGAGCATGCGTTTGTAAATACTTTTTGTTTAAAATCACGGTGTAACTCTATGTGTCGTGAAGGCAGGGCCAGAAAAGGATACCTCAAAATGTATTTGCAAAAAGAAACCCATGGGTCAGCCCTGAGGAAGGAGAATTATTAGTACTCAGCGTTCTCTCTCTCTCTGAAAACAGTCTGGCCCACGGCTTCTCTCGAGGTTGCCGTCAAGCCGTCAGCAAGACTGTATCGTCTGAAGGCTCCCCGGGGGCTGGAGAAGCTGCTCCCCAGGTCAGTCCCCGGGATGCGACGGGAGACACAACGACCTCAGATCCTCCCCGTTCCTGACGATGTGGAGGTCTCCATGGGGTACCCTGCAGCCCCTTCCACGAGTGAGAGCGAGAGAGCAAGACAGAGCCGACACGTCTAGTACCCGGCCTCTGACTCACCATCACTTCTGCACCGTTGGTCACACAGGCCAACCCCAGCTCAGAGTGGGAAGGACCACCCGGGCGTGCAGACACCCGGAGCAGCCTCAGGGAGGGTCACCTCCTCGGAGACTGGCGCCCATAACCCTCCTCTGAGAGGCCGAGTCATGCATGTCTTTTCACGGCCGTATTAGGCATGGGGCTGATTCAGTGGGAGGTACCCACAGAGGTCTGTGGATGGTAAAGAGATGCTGGGCACTCAACAGAAGCTGGAATCAAAATACTCCTGAGGATAAGGCATAAGCAGAAATATTTCCTAATGAGCATAATAAATGCTGCAGATTTTTTCCCTGATTTTCAGTTGTTCTCATTTGTATTCATGAAGTTAGGCTTGAGCCCACATAGAATACAATGAAGTGTCTGGGGAGGGTCTGGGGAGACTCCAGCTGACTGTTTCCCGCCTGAGTACCGTAATAGATGCGGATTCTGTTCAAAACCCCACAGAAAGATGAGGCACCATCGGAGAACGACCGCCCTCACGGTCACACCCACACCGTTCCATGCGGATTGACACAGAGCCCTTGACTTCTGCGTTCTCAGAAAGCTGAAGCAGAACTTCTTGGGGAAAATGGTAAACCTAACTTCAACAGCCATCTACTGAGAATCGGTGCATTTATAGATTTGAAGGAAAGTGTTATCTCCTCTCCTAACTTCTTTGTTCTCCATGAGTTCTTAATTCCTGAGACCAGAAAAGAAGAAAAACCCAAAGTATTTTCACGATCAGGTTGATATAAAAAATTCCCCATCATTTCCCCACTGTTTTCCAATTTATGGAAAAATAAAGCTGATGTTAAATAACAACAAGCACCATTTACTGTGTGTCTCTCACATGCTCGACACGGCGCTGGGACGCGGATACACTTCTTCGTTTCATATCTCATGGTGATGCAGACCCAAGAGTAAGGGACGTAAAGTAATTTGCCCGAGGTTGTAAGTGTACCGTGCGGGGCTTGGGTCTCTTAACCACTGCCTTATCCATCATAGTCTACAAAATGTAAGTCTTCCTTCAGGAGAAAACGGCACTGAATTATAGAGCTTAATAAAGCCTGATATGAGAAATGACTGACAGCTGCTCAAGGATCGCTTTTGGCGAGTGGGGTCTTTTACCATTTAATGTTTCAGGGAAGATGACTGCGCACTGGCCTTTCTACCATTTAATGTTTCAGGGAAGATGACCGCACACTGGCCTTTCTTCCACTTGAAGTGTGTTTACCTCCCAGAACAAGCTTCAAAGATAAGTCTAAGCCACACAGATGCTTTTTTAAGAAAATCCTACTCTCCTCTTGATAAGCCTGATGCTGGTGAGTATAAACTAAGCCAATAAGACCAGCTGTCACCAGAATTTGGCTAACAAACGACGCTGGGTCAGGCAAGACGTGTTGCAAGTAAACTTCATGGAGAAGGACCCACCAAGAAAAGCAGAAAAGGCACCCGTGTGCGAGCCTCATCCTCGGGCAGGAGCGTGCGGGCGCCCAGGGCAGTCCCGCTGATCCCACGGGGTTAGAGACGGCCCCCTGAGCAGCTTCGGGCTGCCTGCCTGTTCATTCCTTTACCAGGTGCTTACTGGGGTTGGTGTGGTGAGAATTGAACGGGCCGATACATTAGAAAACCCACAACTGTTCCTGGCACATAGCGCATTCTCAGTAAACATCCACGTTGCTTGTCTGTGTGGCTAAGTGTTTTGCATGGAGCCCAGGTGAGGGAGGCACTGGGATCCCTTTTCACAGACGGTGAGTTGAATTTGGACGAAATTCTGTTCCTAGACCAAGGTCACCGGGTAGCAGGTGGAAGCAGAAGACCGGAATCTTGGGATTCTGACACCAGAAGCCCAGTCCATTGCGGAGGCGACACCTGCCTCTCAAGCTGGGGCTGCAGCCCCGGGGCAAGTGTGGGCTGCGAGGGCAGGGGACGGGGCTGGACCCAGGGGGCTTCCTCTGCTCCTCCCCGCCTTCCTTCAACGCAGCCTGGGCACCTGCCGGGACCCAGGTCCTGCCTGGACGCCCGGGGTGATGGGGAGCCAGCAGAGAGCACATGCCTCCCCTCGGGGGCTCACTGTTGATCCAGAGATGCACCTCACCCCCAGGTCGCGATGACTGAGGCGCGAGGGCAGGGGGTTGACCCACTCTAAGCAGTTATGTCTGGAGGAGCAGAGTCAGAGCTGAAATCTTAGGAGGAGGAGGAGGAGGAGGAGGACAGAAAAGAAGCAGGGGGCATTGGCGAGAAGGGAGGCTGCGGGCCAGGCACTCCCAGGGCAGGGCCCGTGGCGGTCATGGTCCTTAGAGAACCCAGGGCGGCTACGGTCCGAGAAGCCAGCAGATGGGGATGGAGCTGAGAGAGGCCTGGAGCGGGCCAGTGGCCATTTGGCTCATAAGGATGTCACCCGCCATGTGACATAAGGAGGGACATTCGGGTTTGCAGGGTGGTCCGGCTGGGCCTGGAGGGTGATTTGGGGGCAGCAACATGGAAGAGGAGACCGGCTCGGCCTCCAGCTTGCCGCTCACCACCCTCGTCCCCTGCAGCCTCCCGCACCCAGGACTCATCCGTGGGTCACTCGGATGCCAGCAGGAGTTCAGAGCGTATCCCTCACTCTGGTCAGCCCGCCTGCTTTCTCTCTGCCCAGAGACCACCCCCTCCACCGACCGTCTTCCACCTCTTCTCTCAGCCTCCCTGCTTCCACTCGCAGCTGCTGCCCCTTCTTGCGATAAAAACGTTACATGACACCGTCTCCCTGGCAATTCTTCTCCGCTAACGTCAGAATTAATTACCTAAATTTTATTTGCAAGGGGTCTCACATTTCATTTTAACATTTCTTGAATTAAAAGCATTTTAATAAATGATATTTAATATACCAAAGAAGTACTGCACATTAAAATGATTTAATTTCTTCACACAGGCCTTTTTTTGGTAAGATGAAATTTTTACCTTTCATAAAATGAGAAAGGAAAGTGTCGCCGGGGAGAACCCCCTCCCGTGTTCCCACCGTAGCCTGTGACTTCACACGAGTCTTCTCACTCGTTGCATGGTGACGCCTTCTGTAAGGCAGAGATGACAAAGAATCTGTTGAGGGCCCTGCCCCTAGAGAGTTTATTTTTATGGACCAAATAATGCGTGGTACACGGTGACTCCGGTTTGGGGGCTATTCCAGAACCCCAGGGAGGGCTTTCAGGGCGTCAGTAGACAGGGAAGGGGCCTTAACACTGCACAGATAGGACTGACCCCAACAGAGCCACCTTGGACTCACGGGTCACAGGAAGAGGTCTGCCTTCCAGATTTGCCCTCCAGGGCTTCCCTGGGGGCTCAGATGGTAAAGAATCTGCCAGCCAATGCAGGAGACGCAGGTTCGATCCCTGGGTGGGGAAGATCCCCTGGAGAAGGTAATGGCAACCCACTCCAGTGTTCTTGCCTGGAAAATCCCACGGACAGAGGAGCCTGGCAGGGCCGCAAAGAGTCAGACACGACTGAGCGACTAACACTTTTGCCTTTTTCACTTTCGTCACCATCCCCCACCCCCCACTCACACACCATTCCTCTCTTTTTTCCCTTGTGCCCAGAATAGCGTCTGCATGATGTAGAGTCTGAATAAGTAAACGGTTCATTAAAAGAGGATAAAACGGGATGTGATCTCATGCTTCTGTTTGGGTATGTTATCTTTTTAAAATCTAGGGGGGAAAAAAAGCCCCATCACATTTCCCTTTCTGTCTGTCTGAGCGCTCGGGGGCAGGCGTGGCTGTGGGTCGTCAGGACCATCAGGGGATAAACAGACTCCACTGCAGCAGGAGCCAGGCGGCTGCTGAGCAGCGGGCTTTGTTGAATAAGGACATTTTTAAGGTAAAAAAGCGTGAAAGGAGGAAGCAGAGGAGGAGGGGCTGGGCGGCGAGTGAGTACGTGCTGGGGCTGGGGCGGGGTGTCTGGCCAGCCTCCCTCCATGGAGAGCATGGAAGGAGGAACCTGGTGGGATCTTCTGAAATGGGTGGGAGGGCAGATGCCCCCCAGGGGGTTCCCCTCTGACTCACAGGGAACAGCTCCTGCAGCAGCAGTGGGCTGAGGCTTCTTGCTCAGCAAAGCATCTACAAGTTCTCCTTCATGGTGGCCCCGCTGACATCAGCTGCTAACGCGTGATGGGTTTAGAAACACGGCCTTCCTGAGGTGACCCACGCCCTCCTGGGACTTACGACCACGCTGCCGGGGTGACAGGGACACTGGTCTCCCTGAAGTCAGAGCAGGGGGCAGGAGAGGCTGCTGCAGGCGTGGTGGCTGTTCCTGCCAGGGCAGCCTCCCCAGCCATGCCTCACTGCCGGCAGGACTGGGGACCAGGCCCCGATCTGCGGAGACAGAGGAGGAGGAAGACCAGCGAGAAGCAGGAGAAGCCAGCAGACACACCTGGGGGAAGACGCCCCGGCCGCCCAATCGCCTGGAGCCTCCGTGCGGCAGAGCAGGCTCCTGGGATCCGATCTGTCCTGAAGATGGAGACACTACAGGCAGAGTCTGTTTTCATGAGAAGGGTCACGCTGTAAGCTCAATGTCGAAACACACACAGATGCTGCGGGTCTGCGTCCTGCTGGGTCAGGCGGGCGGTGCTTCATCCGCAGGAAGTCAGCCTCGGGGACAGCTGCCTGGCACCACCGTGACCCTGGGGTGGGGACACAGGGGTGGGACCTTGGGGCTGGGCACCAAGGTTCATGGAGGTCTCTCTTTCCCATGTGGCTGGAGGCCACACCCCTTTCCATGTCCTGCTTTCTTCATGCCTCTTGGCCGGGCCCACAGACGCCCAGGTGGTCACACAAAGGAGAAGGGTGACTTCACACGCCTGTGGCCTGGGGGTGCGCCTACCCACGGGTGTGGACACCAGGCTGTTCTGTCAAGCTCCAGTCACCATGGGGCCTTAATGTCATCACAGGTGGGAAAACAGATGCTCAGAGCTTGGCTCTCCACTGTGCCTGACTTGAAAGATGTGCTTTAAGAAATTCCTGCGGTTGATGGGAAAAGCCCAGAGGGTGTCTCACGTCCCGTTAGACTCTTGTCTTCCGCTGCGTGGCTCGCAAAGTTCTTAGGAAACATCACGGTGATGAATGAGACAGGAAATGCACTTGGTTCACATCAAAGAGATTCAGAACGCAGGTTTGACAGTAATGGAAGTGCCTTCTCTTTTGATTTTGAATTCCAAGTTTAATCACTGCCTGGAGACACAGTCCTGGAAAGTTGTGAGGATATTGGGTTTTTATTCATGCATTTCTTTGACATCCTTGACTTACAAAGTCAGCTCCACCATTGAGCCAGGCGAGCTGGGTCCTGCCTGTGGAGGCTGGGGATGGCGGGGTACCCTGAGCCTGTTCTGAGACCCTGTGGGTCCCAGGCCTCGTTTCTCCCTTTGGGACAGTCTCCAGCCCACTGCCCTCTGTCCTCTGCGCAGCGTTGACCTGGCGTCCAAAGCTCTGGGCCTTGTGCTGAAGGGTCATGCTGAAGGTTCGGGTTAGCGCTGGCTTGTTCTGAGTCTGCGCACACGTGTACACATGTCCACACGGGTGTTAGAACTTGTGTGCAAGTGAGGCGTAGCCCCCGGAGCAGCTGGCGTTCTTGTAACCTTTTTGACACAAGGCAGCAAGGTGGTTACATGCCATTTCATTCAATGAGATGAATAACTCAAAACAAGCAATCAGTTTCATTATGCTAATTAGAAATAACTGATAAAAATTGCTCGAGATAAGCCATGGGAAATAAAATGAACTTACAACTAGCAATGTGTCACAGGCTGAAAAATGCAATTGATAGTAAACACAAATGATGAAAAACATTGTTCTTTTATTTTTCAATAGCTTCCCTGAGCAGGTCTTGAGTAACTTTTCTTTCTGAGAAAATGAAGTGCCTTTTTATTATGCTTAATATTAGCTGCACGTACTATAAATGATGAAAATGAAAAGCCTTATTTTTATTGTCAGGAAATCTAGTACAACACCACCACTGAGAGCTCAGACAGCGATTTGTGATTTTCAAAACATTTTGGCAGCAGGAGTAGTCTGAAGCCTTAAATAAAATAATTGCATATCTCTCGGAGCTCTGGAATCTCTAAGATGAACAAAGGGAGTGAGGGAAGCCAGTGGTTGGCTTTTCAGAGCTGGGACAGGCGGTTTTATTGAAATGTGGGCTTCCCCAGCTCGGATGTGTCCTCACATCATGTAATTAGTTGAGTTTAAAAAGAGGGTGTAGCTCAGTGATTAAAGACTGGATTCAAGGAACAGGAGGCATCCCGTCTCACATGGAGAACCTGTGTGGCTCCCATGGAAATGTCTTCTCAATGTGTGCTCCGTGAAAAGCTAAGTCAGAAGCCCCCAGGCAGCGGGAAACTTCTGATCCCTTGCTTGCAGTGCCTCAGGTCAGTGTCTGGGGGCCAGGGGGGCTGGGGAGCATGCATTTAAACATCTCCTGAGGTACTTCTGGAGCGCGGAGCCCCATGGCAGAGGACATTCTTGCTCAGACACGGATGGGGAGGCGTAGCAACAGCCGGAGGAGAAGGGTGGTGGCTTTGAGCACACCCGGCGGGATCCTCCTCAGTTTTCCAGAGTGACCTGGGGCTGGCTCCTGGCTGGGTACAGTCCCTCCTGCAATACCCAGTCAGCACTTTTAAACGGTTCGCAATTTCTCCACCTGGAAATCAGAGTCACACACACAGGCCACACAGTCCTGGTCCAAGCCCCTCGACACGGCACACAGTGTGGTCAGTGAGGCCCGGGTCACCGTCACAGCCCGGGCCCTGGGAAGGTTTCTCAGACTCGTTCCCCAGACACCCAGGCCAGTGATCTTGGACGCACAGGCCCTGCGGAGGCTCAGGAAACTGTATTAGTAAGAAATTCTTGTTCTTTTTTTCTCTTTCTTATCAGTTCAGTTCAGTTCTGTCGCGCAGTCGTGTCCGACTCCTTGCGACCCCATGGACTGCAGCGCGCCAGGCTTCCCTGTCCATCACCAGCTCCTGGAGCTTGCTCAAACTCATGTCCATTGAGTCAGTGATGCCATTCAACCATCTCATCCTCTGCTGCCCCCTTCTCCTCCTGCCTTCAATCTTTCCCAGCATCAGGGTCTTTTCCAATGAGTCAGGTTTTCAAATCAGGTGGCCAAGGTATTGGAGCTTATCTCTGTGTTATACTAACTGAGAAATTAATTCAATTCAACTTGGCACCCATTAAGAGCTTAGCACTTAATTATAACCTTCATTTATTTTATTCAGGAAACCATAGCCCATAAGGGTAATGAGAGCTGACGCTGAGTGCGCACTGGCCCTGGGCCTTTGACGGTGGTGCTGACGGTCTTCACAGCCCCGTGGGGAAGGGCTTGTGGTTAATCTCCTTCGTGTTTTATTAGCTGCCATCCTAACCTCCATCCAAGGGGACAAAGGCCTGAGGAGCTAAGTTACAAGATCTTAAGTCTTGTGCGTCTTGACCCTGGGTCTGCAGTGCCTCTAACACAGATAAGGGGGTGGTAGCCGCGGGTTCTCTCCCAGGCTCCATCTGTAGAAACGTCTTTCCATTCGACACTTTACTTGAGAACTGACCATGTACAAACTGTGGGACAAAGGCCAGGAAACGTGGGCTAAACTGAAGGGTCTGAGTTGCTGGTGGAGCAGAGGAGGCAGGGGGGCCCAGGTGCCCCTCCCTCTGGGTGAAATCCCCGTCCCCACAGAGACAGGAGGGTGGACAGAACTGCTCACAAGAGACTCTGGGGCCAAAACGTGCCGCAGAAATGACAGCTGACTCTTCCCTGAGCGGCTGGTAAAGTGAGCAATTAATTCTGGACGAGACTTCAGCAAACCTGAGGACGCTGCCCTGAAACAGTGCAGAGAGTGACCTGAATGTCTGGCACTGGGAGCAATTAGATAGACTGCTAATCACCTGCACAGCCTGGTATTAAAGTAGACAGCGACGGCGGATGATGCCGCAGCAGAGGGGGACCTATTGCCTGGAAAGACGCGGAACCCTCCAGAAGTGAGAAACAGAGCTGAAAACGTCAGTCACAGAAGGTTAGTTATGCATCATGTTCTAAAAAATAACAGATGCACACACAGAGGTTCACACGATAGGCGTGTGTGTTCATATGTGCTTGTGTATGTATTTTAAAACACATCACATGCCTGTGCTCGTGTCTGTAAAAGTCACATGTGATGCATGTGTGTGTGTACATGGGAAGGACACGCATAATGTACATGTGTACCCGCAAGCATATGAAAGAAGCATCAGAGGTATGTACACGTTTGCACACATGTGGAAGACACGATGCAGGTGTTTATATGCTTATATACAAGACACAGAGAATGTGCATGTCTGCAGGCACAGGCAAGCACATACAATGCATTCAAATATTTGTATGCATACGAGAGACCCCTGTGTACGTGTAAATGCTTAGGTGCCTGTGGACAGACGTAGAATGAACTCTCCAAGAGTTCAGCAATCTTCTCTAGATAATTTACATGATAGCTGTTGGACAAGGTTCATTTGCTCGCCTATATTTTCTGATGTTTCTATAACGTACATGTAACTTCTTTTGTAAAGAGAGGCAACAATCTGCAAAACTCCATTTCAGAAGCACTTGACATTCATGGGTTCAATATCTTCCTTGATTAGGGACATGTATCTGGTTTTAAGAAAGAACCAGGGACCGCATCACTGTCTGGTCGTTAGCAGACGCTCTCATCCCTGGAAGAGTGAGCCTGGAGCGAGGGGTCTTCAGCGTCCGCGGAGAGCAGGGGCCGGCCGCTGGCCTGAGCGCCCCTCAGTGGCGTGCTGGTCCCACCTTCTGCCCGTCCTTGGGGAGCCTCGGGGAGGCCGAGCGCTGACGCCTGACTTTCACACCGGCCAGAAGCGTGGCCCATGGTGGCGGAAGGAAGCCGGGCCTCGAGCCAGCAGGAGCAACAGAGGGAGCCGACAGGGGCAGCGGGTTGGGGAGCCCCCAGGAGGGTCACTGAGCCCCAGGGGGGCTCGGTTCAGAGCGGGGCTGGAGTCAGCGCCCTGGAAGGGGGCCGGGTCGGAACCCAGACCCAGACGGGCTGTGGCAACAGGAGGCGCTGTGGCCGTGGCCGTGGGAAGGGGTGGGGGCCGTGGGGGCCGCCCTGGGCCCTGAGCTGGGAGGCCGGCTCTTCTGTTCATCGCCAGGTCCCATCGCAGTGGCATCTACACAGTCACTCACCCCAGGGCCTGACCTCCAGGAGAGGACGGGCCAGCGCTCGGGCAGGACACTGTCAGTGAATCATTCCAGGATGAAAGCAGAGACACTGCCATCAAGCGCATCAGGGCACTTATTCAACCACTTTCAGCCAGAAACTCACTCCATTGGGCAGCCTCTGGCAAACCAGGCGCTCACTCACCACGCGAGCACGTGCGTGGTCAGCGAGCGCCCAGCCCTGAAGTCTTCCCTCCTGGCTGCTGCCCGTGCCTCCTTTCCACTTTCATCTGTCCCACGCCCCAGTTCCCCCACCACCCCGCGTCCTCTGGCTTGAAGTCATGACAGACACACTTCTAAAAAGTACTGTGACCTCTCCCGCTTGGAGCTTTCTGGTCCTCACTTAGGGTCACCCCCGGAGCTCCTGAAATGCGGGAAACCTGTCCTCAGTCTCCACGTGGGGATCCTCACACCAGGACGAGCTGCAGGGTGTGGGGGCATGGGCATGGGCTAGAGTAAGGGGGCGGCACTTGAGGAAAGAACCTCAAAGAGACCACAGTCAGCCCCACCCTGAGCCGGCCCGGCACCCTCTTCCTGCTAAGCAGGGAGAGGGCAGCCCCTCCCAATGCAGCTCTTGGCTTTTCTTCTTTAATGATGCCTGCAGTGTCCTGTTTAGCCCGGTCAAAGCATGGGGGACGAAGAGGGCGGGGGGGCACCGCCGGCTGCGCCCGCAGCTTATCCTCCGAGAGCCGGCTGGGCCGCAGACCCATCAGCCTGCGAGGCCACTGCCTCACCCGAGGTGCTCTGGGCTCTGCTCCATCCCTGGGGCCGGAGAGGAGGCAGACGTCAAAGTGGGCGCTAGCCTCTGCGGAGGAGGGCAGGGAGTGCTGGGGGCCCGCCGTTTCCTGGGTGAGGAAAGTTCAGGGGGAAGGGTCCCAGGTTTTAGGGGAAGAGGGTTGAGGCCCTGTCTTTCTCTTGTAGAAGAACCGGAGGGGAGGAGAAAGAACTTGCTGGAAGCTGCAAAAGGGAAAGGAAAGAAGATTTACACTCAGGAAACATATCTTGGAAAAAATTAAGCGTAAAATATTTCGTATCCACAAAAGAGTGGATTTTTTTGAGGGGGGGAATTAGTTTGATATAAAATTAAAATGAGGGTGAAGAGATGTTATAGGGAAATAAGAGAGAGGAGAAAGAAGGCAAAGCCGGAAGCTCCCTGAACGTTCTTGACACCCTCAGCCGGCCTGTCCACCGAGCCTGGCCCTGGACCCCAGGTCCCTCCTCGGGACACCTCCAGGCAGCTCCCTACATTCACTGGCCCCCAGCCCAGCAGCAGTGTGGCTGCGGGGCCTTGCAGGGCACACGCAGAAGGGGAGCGTTCCCAGGCCTCCTCCGGCCTTTCCTAGGGGGCACCCTGAATCCGTGGTGCCCAGGCTCCAGGCTGCTCTCCTGGGATGAGCGGGTTAATCCCTCAGCTTGAAGCCAGCTGTGTCCCTCCCAGTGCAGCTGGCCGCTGCTGGGGCACCCACTGACTAAGCACGGGGTGCCCTCCCATGCGAGGCCCCGCCTGCACAAGCTCGGCTAAAGGGCGGGGCTCGGGCTCGTGCTGGGCCAAGCGCTGACTGAGGACCACGGTCTGTGGTGTTCCCGGTACCCAAGGGTCCTCTGAGGCCAGAGCCGTGTCTTGTCTGTGATTTTCCAGCACCCAACGCGGTACCTGCAACAGCAGGAGCTCAGCGTTGAGGACTAGAGGGAGAGAAAGTGAAGGACGGGAAGGGCCTTTAGGCTCATTCCAAGGCGTGTAGACGGGGGTAAAGCCGCAGCACTGCCTGGCTTCAGGACTAGTTCCCTAAATACCCGGATTACCCAAAAGTGGGCGCAACTGCCCTACAGCAAAAGATGGGGCTGTGAGGAGCCGGAGCAGAGAAACCAGCTCGACCAGCCTCAGAGCACCCGGAGGGAGGTTCTGGACCTGGGCCCAGGGAAGGGGCTGAGTCCGGGCTACCAGCTGGAGGGGATCACTGACGCGGGGACAGCGTGGTCCTGCTGTGGCCCCTCCCCCTGCTGTGACGTGGCCGCTGAGAAGACAAGGACGTTTACAGGGGAGCTGTGGTCAGGAGCTGGGCGATGCCGTGCGCAGCCGGTGTTTCCCGCACACTTGCTCCTTCAGCATTCATTTTCTTGGGTTTTGCCATCCCACAAGTCAGGGTCAGAGGCGACACCGCAGAGCACGGGCAACCCTGTATGGTGCTCTGTCAGGACCTGCATGGGAACAGAGTCAAAAGAGAGTGGATGTTCCTACGCGTATGGTTGGCCCACTTCGCCATGCAGCAGAAACTAACACAACACTGTAAATCAACTCTACCCCAAGTAAAACATTTAAAAATGAGCAAGCAGAGCCTCTGCAGAGCGGGGCCCGTGTGCCCGCCGAGTGTGTGATCCCCACACAGGCGACGGTGAGCAGAAATGTACCAAGGCACACTGCTCTCACACACAAGCAGGTCTCGAGGGAGGCGAGTTCACAAGTTCCCCCTTAGTGCCTACTTGTTCAGGAAGAAGAAAGAGAAGAAAGGCTCTAGCTTCTCGTCTGCTTTAACAAAACGGAGTTTAGGCTTCTTGCCCTTAAACAACCCGATGGAAGAGCAGATGGGAGCCCTCCTTCGTTGTCAGAACGGCGTCTAGCCTGACGGCTCTCTCGTCTTCACGCACAGAGGGTTGCTCTCGCCAAACCTCTCAGCACAGAGGCAGGGTCTCAGCCTCGGGTCACTGTTTGGAAGCTTTGAGTGAGCTGGGGAGAGAGATGCCTGCCTGGGTGTCCCCTGACACCGGGGACCCCGAGGTCTCCCTGCTCCCCATCACGTCTGAAGGAGGAAAGAGCAAGGCTGGCACGGGAGGGCCCTGGGAGGGACATCTTCAAGGGGCCGCTCTGGAGAGACCCTAAGGCCTTGCCGTGATGGCTTCAGACTCAGAACCAAGGGCCGTCCATCCGGGAGCTTCCAGGTGCCGGGACGGCCAAGGCCTCGCTGGGAGACACGGAGGTCGTGCGTCAGCCGCCACTTTCCACGAGGACTCCTGTGCTACAGATGCTGGGCCCACTGCTGCCGAGGCAGCCACGATCCATGGAGATTCACCCAAAGTCCAGGCAAGTACACACCTCCCCACCCTCTGACAGCCTCCAGGACAGGAGAACAGGCTGGCTTGGCCAGAGTCCAGGGCCCCCTGGGCCTTTGGGATCCATGGAGGTGCCCATGTTTCTTCGGAGGCGAGGGTGCGGGAAAGAGTTGGCCGCACATCAAGACACTCTCCTTGCTGCTTCCCTGGGGGCTCCCAGCTCCTCTCGAGGCTGGGCAGGGATCCTGGGTGTTCCAGGCTGACTCTCAGGCCCCTCTCCCCTCCTAAGGTGTGGTCCCCCGAGTCTCTCTCCGCTGACTAATTAGGGTGAGACCAGGGTTCACGGCCAGCCCCTGACTCTGAGATCAGGCAGTCGACAGGCGCATGAGTCGACAGTGCGAGTCAGCAAGAATTATGAAAATGACGAGGGCAGCACAGCCTCTTGCTTTTTATTGAAACACGTGATTTATTTTATTATCCACATTTTAGGCAGTTTAACTTACTTATGAGTGCCAATGAATCATGTGGCTTGGAAGATGACCGCTAATGAATGCATGTAACAAATCCCTTATTTTGGTCATAAAAGTTATTAACATATGACATTTATTTGTAAAAATTGCCACCACTTCTAAATAAATGTTGGATTATTATTAAAAAACAGTGTCCAGGAATTTAAACAGCTCACAACCTATGAACCAGATTTCATGAGTCACTGATGGGTCACAACCCACCGTCTGAAGCGACTCCAGCCTCCCGGGACCACGGGATAAAACTGAGCCTGGCCATTCCCTACGACCAGGTCTGACCGCATCTTATCTCCATTTCTAAGCGGCTGGTGGATGTCCCCTGGGAGCCTGTCAGAGACAAAGACCCGCAGGCCCCACCAGAGACCGCTGACTCAGCATCTGGGTTTTGCCCAGGTCCCCAGATGACTCACACACGATTCACACTCAAGAAGCACTGATTTAAACGGCTTCCCAGTGGAGCCCGCAGGACTTTCACAACCCTATGCCAGTGAAACAACTCTGAAATCACCCCCCAGGGAAAACCAGCCAGGCTGGGCTGCTCTCAGATTTGTTTAAGGTGCAGATGGAGCTGAGCCAGGGGGACGGCAGGCCCCCAGACTCTGGGGAGGTGTGGGGTCACTGCTGGAAGCTGTGCGAGGGGAGTGGTCCCCTTGATGAGAGATGCAGGAAGCTTAGGGTACTCACATAGGGTTGCCAAGCTTAGTAAACAAGAATGCAGGTGGCACTGGGGATACACGAATGCTAAAATGCTTTTGCTGTTTATCTAAAATTCAGAACGACCTGGGCAGCCTGCGTTGTACCTGCAGCCCCACAACAGAGGCCAGCCTCCTTGCTCCCTCCTGTCCCTACCCTGCAGTCTTCCATAAAAACAGACAGAAACGGAGCACTGGGAACCGTGGTGGCCCTGGGGACACCGGGAGGTCGACCCTTTCTGCCTGTCTCTCTAGTCTGGTACAAAGTCCCCCCGTACCTGGCCCTGGAGAGGGAGTGGCCCCCCGCCGCCCTGGAAAGGTAGCTGCCAGCCCAGCAGGAGAGAAGGGTGTTTCTCATCAAGAATGCCCGTCTTTTAGCCAGCTCATCACCGTGTTGGCCTAAGTGAAGAGGGACCCTCAGGGGCTGGAGAGAAGTCCTAGGAGCTGAGGGGTCCCCGGGGCCAGTCTTGGGAGAAACACCAGAACACACCTGGTGCACCCGATCCAGCCCGTCTGGGGCCGGCCGTCAGGGATCTGGGGTGCTTCCCACCACCCGACGTGAGAGGCCACCTCCACCCCAGGGCTGCCTGGCGGGACCCTGGGTGCCCTGCTATCGGAGAAACCCCACAAAGTGCCCGAAGGGGTGGCAGGTGAGGATCTACGGGATATTTTGCAAAAGAGATGAGTGGGTGGTCAGACAAGTCACTGAAAATATACAACACGATTCTGGCTACTGCAGAGTTTATAGAAATATGTTACAAAATAAAACAAAAACCCAGGCCCTTCCCTGAAGGAAGGCAGACCAAACACGTAGCTAAACCCGAAAGAGAACATGGACCACAGCACACCGACCCTTCGCCGGAGGTGCGGGAAGCTCTCCCGACCTCGGACGCGTGCCTGTGATGTCACGCCCTCTGCTGGCCATGCTGCCCCATGACCCGGCCAAAGACTCTTCTCCCCTGACGTAACATGCACTTAGGCCTTTCGTTGCAAAAGCCGATGTCCTTTTTCTTGGAACGTGGGCGTCTCCGATGTGTACTATGCTGGCCCCCGTGCATGTGATGTATGGAGCCTAGAGCGTGGGTTAGAGTCTATTCTGCCTGGAAATTCTGCAAAACCCAACGATGCCCTTGTTTACACGTTTGGCAAATTTAGAAACATTAAGGGGGAATAAGCCCACCTTTCCGCCGCGCGCTCTTGGAGTGTGTGCATTGCAGTCGTTCACCCAGTAAAACATGCAAACTGAGATGAAGGCCAAGGGCAAGCCCCTGAGGGGCTTGGAGCAGCCTCCCAGGCCAGAAAGGAACCAGAGGAAAACACCAGAGAGGGTGGGGTCGCAGATGCCAAACCTAGAGAGGGTGTTGCTGTTGTTTTTCCCAAACAGCGGAGATGCCGTCACAACACAAGTGTAGACGAGGGGTCCGATCCCTACCCAAGCAATCTTGCATGTGACTTAGCCCCCATCAGTCCAGTGTCCTCGTGAGGAAATGAGGACCTGCCAGCCCGCCACCACCCCAGAGGCTTGTTGAGAGATCCCACAAGCTGGTGGGTGTGAACCAGTGGGCCTCCCTGAGGTCTGCTCCTCCTGGAGAGGACGTTCTCACAGCCTCACATAAGCAGAGGTGACCAGACACAGTCAGCAAACCAGCACCCCACTCTACGTGTTCCCAGCCATCTCTGTGATTAGAACTCACATTTCAGGGGGACACAGACAGAGCATCAGGAATGCAGAGACAATGCCCTGTTCACAGGTAATTGCACTTGATAAAAATGTTCGTTGAAAGAGTGGCTGAGTGGAGGAATGAATAAATAGTTAATAAAAAGGGCTACTGCTGCCTAGGGGCAGAGTTTTGGGCACAAACTGGACCCACGCATGTGGAAATCAAAGGAGATCCTTATTTGCTTGGCAGTTTTCTAAATATTTGTCTTTTCCCCAGAAGGGTTCCAGGAAGTGGGTTGAGAAGTGTAAATAGGAACACCTGTGTTCCAAGGACGGGTTTGGTCAGGGGTTAGAAAAAAAAGCCACAGGAAGACGTCAGGCATTCAGAAGAAGGAAAAGAACAAGGAAAAGAATGAGGCTTGGTTTGGCGACGCTGCTGTTCTTTCAGCCCATAAATATTTGGAGAAGGATTTCCAACGTGGTGCTTTTAAAGTCAATAGTGAACACAGAGCTTGGTTTATGCTGAGTGATGGTACCCACCCTCCCCTGCCCTCCAGGTTAGAATCACAGGGAAGCATAGAAGGTTCTCCTCTTTGCAAAGAGGCCAGGGCTCTGGGCAGCCTTCTGCCTTTTATTTGGAGATTAAGTTCCTTTGTGAAAGAGGCCCATGGGCCATAGTGCCTACAATGTGTATATTTTTTAAAAATCTTGAACGTTTCAAGCTGCGAAGGAGGCATCAAAAGTTAAGCAAGCAAGATTAGAAGCAAGATAAACGTAAGCGGGTGAGAAGGTGGGGCCTGGCCGCGTGGGGAGGGCCAGCCCATAGCCTCGGACTTTGAACTGGAAAACCGGACAGCCAGCCTGTCCTGTTCAAGTGCTGACGGAGTCCTCTGTTCCACCCCCAGGCCCCCCGCGTCTCAATTACCAGCCTCAGCAGACCGCACACACCGCCTCCCGTGACCCCGTCTCCCTCCAAGCGCTCCCCGACAGTGGCATTTGCCGGAAGATGATCTGCCTAATTGCTGGCAATGCCACTCTCTTGAAACTACCCTGATGGCCGAGGACCTCAGCGAACGTGCCTTGTCACACCCCCGTCCTGTGAAGTGTGGATTCGTACCTGACGAGCCCCCACCGCTATGTTAAAAACTCGTAAAATAGGGATGACTGCGTCTAACAAAATCTGCCCGTTTTATCCTTTGCCTTGTGAGTTTACTCTTCATTTCTGTCTGGGTGCCTCAGAAAAAACATAACCTATTAGTTATTAGATCACCGAAATGCCACCTTACACGAGAGGAACTGTTTGGGGGTATAAGCATCACTAGAAAGGAAGCAAGAAACATTCCAAGAATAAATGAAAACACATACAGTTTCTCTTTTAAAAATACAAAATTCAAATGAAGAAAATACAATTCAAACTATTTTAGGTGAAAAAGCAAGTGACTGACTCTTGTAACGGAGGACAGAGATGGAGTCGGCTTCAGGACGGCTGGTTCAGGGTTCACAAGCCCCAGGCTCTCTCCTTCCCCTCCTCTCTGCTTCTCTGCACGTCTCCGATCTCTCCACCTGTAGACCCATGCTGTCCTGCTGCCCCCTAAGAGCGGGTCCCCAGCTCTGCTAGAAGATCCTGAAAACGGACCTTGCCCACCTAAGGTCAGGCCGCTTAGCCAATGACTGAAACCATGTGGACAATTATCTGAGAAGACACGTCATAAGACAGAGAAGGGAAGACCCTCCTCAAGGGAAGAAAGCCCTGAGCAGACGAAGCAGCAGCTGTCTCTTACTAATCGTGTCTTTTAATCCTCTATGTGACGCTTTGCTTTCTGAGACCTTGATAACCCTGGCGCGACCACCCCTCCCAGGGTCAGCGGTGCCTAGAGACAGTAAACAACCCACCTGCCAGTGAGCCTGTCACGTGCAAACCAACCAAAACGCACTCGCTGGCTGCCAAACACGTCCAGGAAGGGGCACGACCCCTCTGCCCCAATCGCCCAGGCCCAGGGCCCAGACAGCCAAGGTGGGCTGCGTGGGCCTGGTCTCTGTCTGGCTCTGACACGGCCACGGCCGCGACGGGCTGCCCTGGGCGAGGGACCCTCCCTGCTCCCACCACGTGCGTCCAGGGCAGTGGGACGAGGCACCCTGGGCCTCAGAGAGCCGCTCTGTCCAGCACGGCCAGGCGGCATGCCAGGTGCTGGGACGGCCCCAGAACACAGACCCTCCTTTCCACTGAGTTAGAACCTCCGATACCCGAGAGGGACGCTTGGCAGCAACATGCTGGTTCCATGGTGCAGAGTAGGGCTCCGGGGGCAGGCAGATGCTCAATTATTCACTTTCCCTTGGGGGAAAGGAGATACAGTGGCTCGTTTTTCAACCACCTGGAATTTTCCAGCTCCTAGTGAGGCTTCCGTGAGGTGTTAATTATTGGTTGGTGTCTTAGGGGAGGTCCGCAGATTTGAGGTTGGAAGAAAGGAGACGCATGACTGAGGGGAGGGCGGGGTACAGGGCCGCCCTCCAGAGGGTGTGCCCTGGGTTTGCCCTCAGAGACCCCGGCCCACCCCCGCTCGCCCCAGCGAGCCTGTAAACGCGGGTCCGAGAGCCTCCTAAGCTCCATCTTCCCACCAGGGAAACCTCCCCATCTCACAGTCCAGCTAAAAGGCCAAACGCATCGTGGCTGCGAGTGTTTGGCAAATATGAAAGTGGAAGTGTTAGTTGCTCAGTGTATCTGACTCTTTGCGACCCCATGGACTGTAGCCCGCCAGGCTCCTCGGCCCGTGGAATTGTCCAGGCAAGAATACTGGAGTGGGCTGCCATTCCTTTCTCCAGGGGATCTTCCCATTCCAGGTTTCGAACCCAGGTCTCCTGCACTGGCAGGCGGGTTCCTGATCTTCTGAGCCAGCGGGGCAGGCCGTGGCCGTCCACTGTCATCATTCCTGTTACTCGTTCTCGGTTTTGCCCCAGGTTATTTCCCCCACGTCCCAGGAGGCAGCTTTATCGACCCTCTTCGAGGGATAAGATGGGGAGCATCGTAAGCATAAGGCTGAGCGCAGGGACTGAACGCGCCTTGGGCCTCCACGAGCCGTGGAGGGAGCAAGTCGCCTCCCGGGCAGAGTTCACATGAGTGCGCCCCCAGGCCCGTCTTGACTCCGTGTGCCTTCACTACGCGCTTGCTCCATCAGAGCGCCATCCATCCTTCTTAGAGGGGCATTTGAGCCTCTTCTGAGTTACCGCCACACCGAGCGGTGACCGGGGCCTAAGGGGGACCACGTGCCTTGCGGTCCTCACCTGGCCAACCTTCTCTGTTGACGGCTCTGGTCCAGGTCCTTCTGAGACATAATGTTAAGAGGGCGGCAAAGCAGATCCTCGCTCCCTGAGCTTGGCAGACCCCTGGCAGGTCACTCGGGGAGTAAAGTCTGAAATGCTCGCAGCTCCAAGCGAAGCCCAGGGTCGCAGGGCATCCCCCACAGGGGTGGCTGGGGCCTCGCAGGCCCTCGAGTGCAGGGATCTGCAGGCGGGCGCTGGAGAAGACACCCAAGGTCTCTGAGGGCATCCTTGCCACAGGCAGGGGTTTCATCTCCTCCTTCCTCACGCCCCAGGCCACCACGGGGCCTGGACTTTTCTTTTCTACTAAGCAGTTAATTAAATGGGTTGGCCAAGCACACATTTCAGATCTCAGAACCCATCCCCTGCTGCATTCTCCGGTAGGTGTGTATTGATTTCCTATTAGTAAAATACGCACTCTTGGGAGCCTGAAGCTAGGCGAAGATGGGAGTTTAAAACCACATATAGGGACTTCCCTGGCAGTCCAGTAGTTAAGACTCCATGCTTCCAATGCAGGGGTACAGGTTCAAATCCTGGTCAGGAAGCTAAGATCCCACATGCCTCTACGCCAAAAAACCAAAACATAGAACATAAGCAATATTGTGACAAATTCAATAAAGGTTTTGAAAATGGTACCCCCCCCCAAAAAATTCTTAAAACAAAAAAAAACCTGTATATTTGGTCATGTCAGTGACATGTGGAAGGAACTTTGACCCTGGATCATGTTCCAAAAATAGAGGTGGATGCTTTCAAGTCAGACAATCATTGAATGCAAGGGTCCTTGATACTCCATCTCTGTGCTGCGCTCAGACGCTCAGTCGTGTCCAACTCTTTGCGACCCCACAGACTACAGCCTGCCAGGCTCCTCTGTCCATGGGTTTCCCCAGGCAAGAGTACTGTGGTGGGTTGCCATTCCCTTCTCCAGGGGATCTTCCCTACCCAGGGCTAGAACCCGCACCTCCTGTATCTCCTGCATCGGCCAGCCTTTACCACTAGCCCCACCTGGGAACTCCACCGCATCTCAAAGGAAGCTTACAGATCCACAGGAATAAGTGTGAATACAATCTAAATATCCTAAGATCTACTTCTGTTTTTAGAGTTCTATTTAACATGCTTAGCAGTTTCTTAAAGGGAACCAGATATGAGATTCAATATTTTTGTCATGCCTTCTAGTAAGTCTGTATCTCTAGAGCCTTCCTATTTCCATCTTATAGGAAATGGCTCTCTGTGCCAAGAAACCACTGAGGTTGCAAAGCCCATGACTGGGCGCCTAGCTCAAGACCTTCAGGCAGTAGCCTCCGGCAGGGAAACCATCTATTTCTCTGGGCCCCGTTTTCCTCGTGGTGACATGGGGTAACCACAGAACTCAAGTGAGAATGAAGGAATGTGTTGGTAAACACTTTGCTCATGTTGGTTGTTAGGAAAGGGTGGCTGGGCTGGGGGCAGGGCACGAGGGGGACCACGTGGCAGGCACAGGGCCCCTCACTCATTCCCTGGGGGGCCTCTCCTCTGCCTCGTCTGAATTTACAACAAATTGTTGGTCTGGCAGAAGGGGGGAAGTGACATTAACTTTTCAGCATGGGCACACTGAGGTTAGCTTTAACGCCTCACACACCAGCTGTGGGGTCTGCACACAGGGCAGGTCACTCCATGTACTGCCCCCCCCACACACAAGCACCCTGACATCCTGGCACCCCCTGGCCGGAGCCCAGGGGATGCACACAGAAGCCCTTCCTCGGGTTTCTTCCCTATCAGAGCACACTGTCTGAGACTGCGGTCAGCCCCTTAAGACGCGCCAAGAAATAGTCGCAAAACATGAGCCATGTTGATCTTATCCCTTGGCAGAGAAAATCAATTCAGTGCTTGTTGGGGAAACCTCATCTCATGTGGGGCCGTGTGGGTGAGTGTTTCCGTCCCTGTGTTTTCTGGTCTTGACTCTTCTCCATCAGCACACGTGCAGGGAGGTTTCCCGGGGCGTTTCTAGCTGACATGCCATTGCCAGATCTTGAGTCCAAGGCTGCAGGGAAGGAGGGAGGGCCCGGAGAACTTCTCCTTGGAGGAAGGAAGAGCCCTGCCGTCCTCTGGGGGCATCTCTCCCTCCCTCCATGCAGGCCGCCCTGTCTGCGCCTGACTAGTTTGTAGGGCAGGAGACCTGGAGGGCACCCACTCCTGTGAGAGATCTAAAAATGCTTCCCCATCTCCAGTAATAGAACATGTGCAGATCTTGCAGAGGTCTAAAATGCATGTGATCTTTTGGTCAAAAAAAGTTATGTGTATTATTTAACCCATAGCCAGTGTGATGACTGAGTGATGCAGAATTCAGAAGGGTTATATTTGGGCTCCCCTGGTGGCTCAGCAGTAAAGAATCTGCTCACCTATGCAGGAGATGCAGATTCTGTCCCTGGGTCAGTAAGATCCTCTGGAGAAGAAAGCAGCAACCCACTCCAGGATTCTTGCCTGGAGAATCCCAGAGAGGAGAGAGGAGCCTGGCGGGTTACAGTCCAAGGGGTTGCAAAGAGTCGGACACGACTTAGTGACTAAATAACAACACGCCTTCCGTCAGAAATCTGAGTGCTGAAGATGGATCCTTCTCCAGCTCTTCCTGGAGAAGCGGCCCGGAGGGTGGACCCGTGGTTGGACATGTCCTTGGTTGGACCCATGACCACAGTCCAACTGGGCAAATGCCAACTTGTAAAATGCATACCGAGGTGTTACACTCCCAGCTTAGCCAAGGGACACAGGTCATCAAGTGTTTAAGCAGCTCTCATACTGCTGCCTGTTCTTGAGGTGCTTGTGACATGAACGGTGTCTCTCTCAGCATTTACTAAGGCGTTGAGCGCACTGAGCTGAAGATTATGTTTCCAAGCCTGTGCTTGTGAAGGGCTGGCAGCGTTTCACAGAGACAGACACAGGAACGTGTGGGCCCAGGGGGGCTTCCTGGTGGCCAATGGTTAAGAATCTGCCTTCCAATGCAGGGCACAAGGGTTCGATCCCTGCTCAGGGAACTAGATCCCACAGTCCACGGGGCAATTGAGTCCAAGTGCTGCAGCTACTGAGCCCACGCGCCGGAACTAGAGAGAAGCCTCCACGCTGCAGGGAGGGCCTGTGCACTGAGACCCTGTGCAGTCAAAGAAGCAAACGATTTTAAACAGAAGAGCAAAGCACGAGTCTGGGGGTAAGCGGGGAGACATGGCAAGAATAATCTGCGGATTCCAGTGCGAGGGTCTCTGCTTGTCCCCGGGGGCTTTCTCCCGGGCCAAGGGAAGACCTCTCAACAATAAATCCCCAAACCAAGTTCAAATCAGAGTGACGCAGCCCAGCGGGTACTCCCAGCTTTCACACACACACACACACACACACACACACACAATGCACATCTGATACAGATCCTCATTTACACATTGTTCCTCACGTGGAGACTGCACAATTTTTGTGAGTTCTCGCTGCCAACTTAGGTTTCCGGTCATGAGTTTAATTCATTTTAATTCATTACTTTGTGCTTCCAGATTTCACGCATTTCCTAGTGATGATTGCCCTGACCCCTGACCTCTCCCCTCTGCCCCTGCCCTCCTCCTGCCCCTGGGAAGGGGCCATTCTCAGCCACACAGATGTCTAAGCTTCACAGGTAAGGATCTCAGGGGCTTTGGACATCCCACTTGGAGTCCTCTTCAGTCCTTCATGGTAAGTGTCATGCTTCCTACCGAGTCACACTCTTCTTAAGACCCCCTCGACCCCCACAGAGTTACACAGTCCACCCACCTCTCAGATCTTTTTCACCAAATCTGTGCCCCTCCGACGAGTCTGAGGCAAACTCCCCTTTCATCTGGACTCCGTGTGTTGATACAGACCTGAGATCACAAATAACCTTAATTCTTCTTCAGAGTCCCCTACCCGGACCTGGGCCCCCGAAAGGACTTCAGCCACCGATTTAGCGAGGAAGCCTCCAATTGCCACCAACAGTCATCTGTCAGCGGCCGAAAACATGATGTGTTTTGCTTATTAGCAACTTGCCAATGTTTTTCCCTCCCGAACTTAAATCTACCAGGGTTTTAAGGAGTTCTTCAGTATTACGTGCTGGGTTTTACAGATAAATGGAGTATGAAATAGCAACCCACGCCAGTAATCTTGCCTGTAGCATTGCATGGACAGAGGAGTTTGGCGGGACATAGTCCACAGGGTTGCAAAGAGTCGGGCACGACTGAGAGATGAGCACGTACAGATGAAGACACAGCGCTCAGGGAGGCTGACTACCCAAGGGATGCGCCTCGCTAGGCCAGAGCTGGGACTCGCATCCATGTCTCGCGGCCAGAGCCCGGGGCCGCCTGCACCAGGGGGGGCTGAGTGGCATCCAGGACCCCGCCCTTCCGCCCGAGAGACAGCCCATCGCACAGAGCAGTATCGGGACACAGAGAACAGCAAGCAGAGCTTTAAGCCCAAAGCCACAGAACAGGCCACCAACTGGACGCCCTCCTGGCAGGATGCCTGCTTGGAGCAAACACTTAGCAGATTTCTGTGTAACGAGGGCATGACTTCATGAGTGCTGGGGGACTTTGTCCAGAAAGCAGCGAGGAGGAGGTTGTTTGGGGACAAGAGATGTTCTTGGCATGTGGTCCCCGCCCTCCCCCACTTAGACTTCTTGGTGGGGATAAAGGCAGACTGGACGTGACCCCTTCTCTGGGTGACAGTCACCATGGGTGTGAAGCCAGGGACTTGGCCCAGATCACAGGCATTTCCCAGAAGGGTTCTCTCTGTGCCTGGACCCTGCCTGTGGACGGTGGGTTTACTGTGGTGCTAAAGCCTCAAGCCTCTGGCTCACACTGCCTGCTTCCAAGGTCTCAGGAAGGGCTCTGGCAGGGTGTTCACAAACTCATATGCTCCTGAGAAATTTGCCAAGCACGGTATTTCACTTTGTTTATTTTTTTCAAACGTATAATATCCTTCTTAGATATTTAGGATGATAAAAATGTAGAGTCAACCTAAGAACCAAACATGCAGTGAAAATAAACTGCTTAATGTAAGGCAAGCGTGTCAACACAAAAAAGAAACGTAGAAAAGAAAGGAAAGGAAATGTGTACGTTTAACTTCTCCAAGGACGCCTCTGTAACTGCAGGCCGTCAAGGCCGCCTCTTCCCGCTCAACCACCCCCCAGGCCCCTCTTTCTGTGCATGGCGTGCCAGGGCTTTGCTAGGATTCTCTGAGGGAAGCTAAGGTGGGGATACATTTAGCCTGGACTTGGTATCATATCTGAACAAGACTGGCAGCTCCTTCCAGGTATGGTTAAGATTCCGCCCGCCGCCCAAGTGCAGAGCAACGGCTTCCAGAAAGAAACATAGAGTGTTCCATTTAGAGCGAGATTTTAGAAGATTGGAACACAAAAATACAAACCGCTACCTTGAAAAGCCTGGATGATCATCTAGACGTGACTAACGACCAAGCCATGAAGTGTTTTCTCCAGGCCTTGGCTCTCCAGCCTCGCCCTGCCCCGGGGAGCTCCCCCAGGTGTCTGGCTCCGGCTCCCTGGAAGAAACGTGATTCTCTCCTTCTGTTTCCTCATTTTCTGCTCTCCTAACCCCCCACCTGGCCTTTTTCAAGGTGGCAGGACTTCTTTTTATAGCTTATTTTCTTTAAAATGTGCCTCTAAGTTTATGGGCTTAAAAAACTTGAACACTGTATTTTTATTTGACAACATAGAAATGTTTGTGTTTGATCATTGTGCTAAATGGAAGATCCCCTGGAGAAGGGAAAGGCTACCCACTCCAGTATTCTGGCCGGGAGAATTCCATGGACTGTATAGTTGCAATCCATGGGGTTGCAAAGAGCAACGACCAAGCGACTTTCACTTTCACTTTCCTTTGTGCTAACTGCTTCTGTTCTTGTTTGCAATAAAAGTACAATGGATCTGAAGAGCAGGCTCAGCTTAGTTGAGCAGATAAAGTGAAGGCCGGAGACCTTTGTCTGCCTGTGTAAAGGCCTCCGGTCTGCTCTGGAAAGAGGGCTGCATGGACCAGGGCACTGACCAGCGGGCCGTCTCACAGCATGATGTCACCTGGCTCCGCCGCTCGCTATTTTCATCAGTAGACATCAACATGTTTCTTGTATATTTATATTTTTTCATGTATTTCCATACTTGCCCTGGCTGTCAGTAGGGGATGCTGAAGCCTGTGACCTGAGCCTTCATCAGTTCCCCCTCGAGGAACTGGCTCCCTCCTCACGGTCTCTCCCCGCCACTCCGAAGGACGAGAGATGCTCAGCAGGCACCAGGGCTGGTCCCCGACTCCCCACGCGGGCCCCAGCTCTCCTCCATCTCCTGCTCCTCCCCTTCTTCTTGCCTTTTATTATCACTTCTCAGGCTGTTAAACATGAGAAAGACGAATCTCACCACCTTCTGTATTTTGGGCCCTTTTCCCTGACTTAGCGCTCAGTCACACCCTGCCCTGCAGTGAAGCCCTGGGTCACAGGAATCTCCCACCGCTGCCCCCAGGCTTCCAAGGACTGTGTTGCAAAGGGGCTTTGTGAAGCTGGACCCTGGGGACTTTACGACTCCTGGCTCCATTTCGCAGGCGGTTTCTGAAATAAAAGGTGAGAAAGGCTGCAGACTGCGGGCCGTGGGCACGGGAGGCCTGCAGTCTGGCCCCCAGGTGCCTCTCTGGCCTCGCTCCCCACCGCTCAAGCTCTGTGTAACCATCACGTGAGCAGCTCTGGGCCCGGGGCATCGGGCTTGGAGGACACATCTGAACAGGAGCAACCAGACCAGACCAGACCCCTGTCTGCATGGGGCTGACGGTCCAGTGGGACAGACGAATGGTAAGCACAGAATTGCTAAATCGTCGCTTGCAGTCTTGGGAAGCGCAACACAAACAGTGAACCGGTGAAGACTACAGAGTCCGCCCCAGGCCCTGGCAGGGTTTCCAGCCCCTTGGAATTTCCTTTATCGAGGAGAGGGTTTCTGGTATGCTAATGAGGTGGCCCCAGGGGTCCCAGGGAGCTTCGGTCTGTTCACCGTGAAGACCAGCTGCGGGACGGAGGGCTGCTCTGAGCGGCCCGAGCTCCTGGCCACTGTCCTCGCCAGGACGCCAGGCTCTCCAGGAAGAGACGGAGCCCAGCGCCTGCTGTGATGTCGGCAGGGACTGTCCTGCCAGGAACCGCAGGACGGCCTGCAGACCCCCGGGGGTCAGACGAGCCCCATCCAACCCAGTTCTCCTGCTGCAGGGAGAGCGCCCCTCCACCGTCGGAATGTTTTTCTGAACTAAAACAAAACAAAGCATGAAAAACCACAAACACACACACAAACCCTCTGACGTCCAGGTGCTGAGTGTCCATGGGAGTGTCCATGTCTGTCCCTGCGTGTTGGGAGTGTGAGCCGGGGCAGAAGCCGCCTATTTGGACATGCTCCCCTCCAGCTCTCCCAGGAGACCCTGGGCGTAAACATGCCCATGTGGGGTGCAGGTGGGGGTGACTCGATGACCCCAGGAGGGCTAACTCATCCTTCAGAGGAGGTCTCTCCTTTCACCCACATAGTTCTGGAAACAGACCCCCGAATAGCTTCCCCTTTGTGGCTCCCCTGGACCTCTGGAGGGCCAAAGCTCCAGGTAGCCAGCCACTCAGGTCAAAAGAGAAGCAAGTTTGGAAGCACTCAGACAAGCTTAGGTAAAAAAACTCAATTTGAATCAGATACAATAATCCACAGATCCCCAGCAAAGGAAAATCTGTTCCTTTAAGGAGCTTTCGAGGCCAGGATGGACCTGGTGCCTGCTCCTACCCCCTGCCCTTTGCCTTGTGATGGATTCTTGCCAAGATTGGAGGGACGTGGCTGATACACCTGCTATGAGCCAGTTTGTGGGCATAGGTACCTGACTGGGGCTGAGCTCAGACCCTGGGATCTGGTGGCTTGGCAGGGACTGGCAGGCAGTGGGTGGCAGGGGGCAGTGGGGACGGAGGTGAGAGGTAATCTGGAGACAGGGTTTCACGATGACCTGAAGGTGGAGGGGACAGAGGGCCAAGAACAGTCCCCACATTCCTGGCTGGAGATCGCTGGGAACGGTCAGGTTTGCGGGAGGAGAGAGACGGCTGCTCTGGACACGTTAAGCCGGAGGAGGACACAGAATCAGAGAATTTGTGGGTGCCTGGGGGCCTGAACAGGCACAGGGGCGGGGCGGGAGGCTCTGGACATCCCTGGGGTGGTTCAGAAAAACCCCGCCACCTCGTCAGCTGAAGAGTCCACATTTGTCTGAGGCCTGGGTCCCACGTATTTTCAATCTCACACCCTCCACGCTGGGACAAGGACTTGCGCCAAAGATTGGTTTCACAACTACTATGAAGACATTTCACAACAGACAATGGAGAAAGCAAACTCACAAGACGTCCTGGCAGACCCACGGCCAATCTGAGATCAAATACAATCTGGCCTTGGGAACCAGGCCCGGGGGACAAGGTCCAGCCACTCCCGCCACTCCTGGATCTGTCCAGGGAGCGTCTGCGGGGTCACTGCTCTCTCCAGCAAGGGCCGTGAAGTCAGGGCAAGACACAGATGCCATCAGCGAGGGGCTGGTGGGGCCTCTGTCTCCTGCCCAGTGCGGCTCAGTCCTCTTGTTTACTAGCAAACCCGCACCGCACACGCCAATTCATCGTCCTGAATAATTGATCCAGCACGTTTGAATAATTCAGGCTCAGCTGGGACCCATGGTGGAGAAATCCTATAGTCCTTTGGCTTTCTCTCCCCGTGTGACAAAGCAGGGACAGACCAGGAACCACCCCCCAGGGAGCCAGCCTGTAGGTGAGCACGCCGCCACCCCTGCGTGAACCCCCTACCCCGGCTGAATAACAGCATTTCCCCCTTTTGTCACAGGCCAGCCCTGGAACAGGCAGCTTCTCCTGGTGGGCATGGCTCTGGCTCCCTGGATCCGTGTTGCTGCAAAATCTTAAATTCCAGAACATGCTCTCTTTGTGAGGGGAGCAAGATTTTCTAGGGCTTTCATAGGGAGATGGGTGCCCATGGCCTCGGAAAGGAGCAAGCCCCCCCTGTGCCAGCCCGTGAGGTCTCACTGTTCGCTTCCCCTCACTGCTCTTGGACAGTCTGGGGAAGAAGCTGGTCAACAGAAGCGCGGCTGCTTGAGGCCACGTTCCTTCTGCTCACGGGCTTTGCAGGCGCTGCCCCCTCTCCTGGGCTTTTTCCTGCCCGCCCCTTCCCACTCGTCCTCCCTTCACGTTTCAGCTTAACCGTCTCTGGCTCAGGAAAGCCCTGCAGATCCTGGTGCTGCCCGAATGTGGGCAGCAATGAAGATTTCAGCCCACACACGTCGGCCTCCAAAGCTCAGAAGCTCTCCTTCAACTAGCGGCAGGAGGAAAGGAGGACTTCAGAGGTCGTGACCACAGCTTCCAGCTTTATGTAAACACACAACTTAGTGTCCTAGAAATGACCCAGAACTGCGAGCTGCGGGCGAAGCAGAGTGAGGGCCCCCCCAGCTTGCTTGCCCTCGTCTCGTGGGCCCCAGGGCAGAGCCTGGCACCCCATCTCGGCTTTGCTAAGACCAGCTGGGGACTGTGCTCAACACTATCTCAGGGAAGATTCTGGTACTGTCCTGACACTGGACCCTGTCCTCACCCCGCCCACAGCTGAGCCCTGGAATCTGACCATCAGAGCCCCTTCCTTGGGGTCTGGATTTTGGTCCCTGGTCACACTTCTGGTCCCCAGGGAAGGGATGCTCTTTACACTGTGATGAGGGTTCTGTACCTCAGGGTAAGGAAGCAACCAGGTGGCAGGTTCCACCAGGGGAAGGGTGATGGGAGGGTTTGATGGGAGAGTGACTCTGCCCATGAGAATGCTCGGGGGGTCGGGGGTCACCCAGCAGCTGCGCCTCCAGAGTGACGGGGCAGCCCACAGTCACCTTCGAGCCTGCGGTTCTGCCTGACACCGAAGACTGTGCTTCTCTGGGTTTGAATATGATGAACCAAGCGGATTAAATCAGAGCAAAGTGCCCGTCACCCCTTTCTCACCGTATTTCTCTCTGTGCTGCTCCTCGGGCGTCTTTCTCACACATACGGGGTGCTTCCGTCTGAATCATCCATGAAAGCGTAAGAAATGCCCATGGTCAGGTCCGTGATCTGCCCAGCTTGTGGCCACCAGAGCAGAGCCTGGCAATACCCTGTGTCTGTTGAATGCTTCCCTCTGAAACCGGCTGGGAACACCCAGCAAAGTCTACTATGAATTGCTCCTAACATGGGTGTCCAGTAACAGAACCCATCACCTACTGGCCACAACTTGTTCTCCAGACACTGCTAAGCATTCCCACGCTTTCTTTCACTGGATCCTGGTAACAGACTGGGAAGAACCTATGATCACCCCACTTTCCAGGTGGGTAAACTGAGGCGCAGAGTGCTCCTGGGCCTGGCTCGGAGTTACCCTTTGGGGGTGTAGCTGAGATCTGAACCCTGTCCACCTGGCTCCAAAGACGGTGCAACTGCTGCCTAGGGATTTACCACAGCAACTTCGACCCTTATCACTAGCACATGACTGTTAGGAGGAGAATTACAGCCAGAACCACTTCACTCCTAAACGGTAATAACCATCATGAGCAGTGATTAACATCAGGCATAGAACTTGAACCTGTTCCAGGTGGAGAATCAGGACAGGGAGTGACAGAGAAAAACGATGGGCTTGGCGACCTTCTGTGAGAGAAGGAAAGAGCCGGGCTTCCGAGAGGGCGGGCGAGTCCCCGGCATCGGGCTGCTCGCAAATCTTCCAGAGCCCACACCCCCCGGTCCTGCTCAGAGCTCATTTTGGAAGCTGATTACCAGGACGATAATCAAGTAAATGGTGGAACATATTCAGGCTCCTTAGATTTTTGGAAAAGATTTGTGGCGAGAGAATTTTCTGGGATATTCCATTCAATTTATCACCAGTTTCTATCCAACGCATCACCCAACTGGTTTTCACGTCCCTGTGCAGAGCCATCCACGCAGAATGGATTACGTGGCCTCTGAACTGAGGGCTTGGGGCCCAGTGAGACACAGGTCGTAAGCAGAACATAGAGGTAATGAGCCCACTGGTGACTGGAAGCCCCTCGTGGTGATGGCAGAGGACCGGCCGGCCGTGCCGCTGGGCCTGTGCCTGGACGGGGCTCCAGCCACGGCTGGGCTGTGGGAGCGGAGCCCTGCCGGATGAGATCAGGAGGTCCGGGCGCCACACAGAGCAGTGGGGTCAGGCAAGGCCTGCAGGTCTGGGCCCTGGGGGCCACAGCACACCCAGCCCGGGCTCCCCTGGGAGCAAACGAGGCGGGGCGGCCGCCAGCCAGCTGCAGTGACCGCACCCAGGTCAAGGCCCCCTGCCGCGGGAGCAGCCCCCACATCTAGCGGTTTCCCTGGACGACCTGGGACCTTCCAAATCCAAACTTGCCTCTGGCTTCTAGTGACCCAGGAAGCCGAACGGCCCAGCCCCCGGCCCCTGGTCAGCCTCAGGGGCTGACTGCCTGTCCTCCTCTGGCAGATGCGTGGACAGAGCCTGTGGGTTGCACGTCCTCATTCCTTTCTCTTAGCTTCCTTCTGGGGAAGCGCTGGCGCGGCCATCCCCCACCACCACCCTGCGCCCGAGGGTCCAGTGGAGCCAGATTGCTGCAGGAGTGGACACCGCCCGGCGGGGAGGGGGTGGCAGCGGGCTGACCTGCCCAGCTGAGGGGGAGAGGAGGCCCCACACCGTCTTCGAGGGGCTGGGATGACAAGCATGAGCCTCCCACGCCAGGGCTCTGAGCTCGTCTAACCGGATCCCAGGGCCCCCGAGGGGCTCCTGTCTGCAGGCTGAGCCCAGGCCTGAAGAAAGCAGCTCTGCTCAAGTCTGCGCTGGGACCAGCCTGGACAGCAGAGACCACCCACCCATATGTCCCCCTCCTCCACCCACACAGCCGGGAGGGGGCGCAGACTGGCCTGTGAGCTGCCCGCCCTGCCGAGCTCCCCAGAGGCTGAGCCATCAGGCCCCGTTTCTGCACGTTCAGGCCCAGGGGTGAGTCTCATGCTTGGCCTGGCCCTTACCTCCCTGTGACCACAGTCCTTCCTGCCCACCCTGCCGCCTCCCCGGCCTCCCTCACGCTCTGTTCAGAGTTTTCCACCCTCTGGATGATGCCTTCCCCTCCCCTGCTCCCCGCGGTGGCCTCCCCGCCGCCTGGAGGCTGGTGACTTCAGTCCCCTCCCAGCATCACGGGAGGCCAGGGCCGCTCTGCCTAAGTGCTCAGAGCACCAACTTCGTGGATTGTATTGAAGTCTTCTGTCTGCAAAACAGCAGGCTGACTCAGTCGAATCAACTCCACTCATCAAATTATAAAAAATAAAATAACCCAGGGGGAGGGGGATGAGGCTCGATCGGACCGCTCTCAGTGAGTCGCGTTTTGAGTCACGGGAGGACTTCGCACTCCCGTCATCCAGCTGTTCCAGCTTCTCAAAGCCCTACTTTAGACCTTGTCTGTTTCCATCAAACACTCGAGAAGCTGAAATGGGCAAAAATCAAACCCTTCTGTGGGTGGGGTGGGACGCCAGACGGCTACCTGGTCATTAAGCTCCCTTTCAGGAAATGACAGCGAACAGTTCCAAAAATAAAAACGTATGTTCAAAACCACGAAGAGGAGGTGTGGCCTGCAGTCAGCAGCAGCCGTGTCCCCGGGCCGCACACACTGGCCAGACCTGCTTCTCCCAGAAGAAATGGACGTCAGCAGAAGACGCCCGTGTTCTCGACCGGAAACTGTGTGACCAGCAGCTCCAAATCCACCCAGCAGCCTGGAGACCGTAGCGAGGCCAAGAGGCACACAAAGAGATGTGCAGCATGGATGACTATGGGAGAAATGCAAATCAAAACTGCAACGAGGCATCACCACTCATCAGAATGGACGTTGTGAGAAAGTCTACAAATAATAGTCGCTGGAGAGGGTGTGCAGACCGAGGAGCCCCCTGCACTGCCGGTGGGGATGAAACTGGTGCAGTGTCTCGTGTACAGCAGTGATTCAGTAACACAAAATCATCCGGTCTTTTCAGGGTCTTTTCCAACACAGGTTGTTACAAGATACTCAGTATAGTCCCCTGTGCTATATAGCAGGACCCTGGTGTTTTCTCTTCTTTATGCAGTGGCTTAAATCTGCTGACCCCAGGCTCCCAATTCATTGGTTGACTTTGTGTGGTATCAGGTGTTTTCCATCAACTCTGAAGTTTTGGTCCCAGGGGTATTTATACTGGTATTTGATCTAATTTCTTCCCTCCCTCTCCTCCAATTTCCACACTCACCGAACAGGTTCAACTCACCAGTGGACTTCCCCACTCGCAGGGGCCTGTGGACCAGCAAGCAGACTTCCCGCGTCCACCCAAGCCCTCGGGCATCAGTTCTCTAAGCTGATAGTCCAGAGGCCTGAAATTCCTGGTTCTTTGACTTGGTCGTTTCTCGTTATTTTTTTCTTTTTGCAACACCTCTAAATTGGGGTGCTTCACATAGAAAGTCAGATTTCCAGCTTCTGTGGAAAGGCCGGGTGGACTGGCTGCTTTGCGCCCACAGCACCCACATGACCACCAGCTTCCACACAGGGCATGAGCCCAAGTCCCCACCGCCCACAGCAGCGTCCTCACCAGGAGCCTGCATGGGCCCCGTTTACTGCCGCGCTTGAAAATACTGATGTGTACGCCTGCTCCTTCCAAATGTGGGCACGCCACAAATGGGCCTGGAAGATCGTGTTTTTCCAGGAAAAAAAAAAAAGGAAGTCAGAGAACGCTCTGATGTATTTATAGGAAAACATGCAAAAATCTGACCCTTACCTTAGAGATCTCAGTGCACGCTGACCGGAAAACGGTGGAGCGCTGTGTGAGAGCTGTGGTGGGCCTGGGGAGCCGAGCCGGGCCCTGAGGGGGACACGGTCCCCATGAGCTGAGGAGCTAAGGGAGCTGCCGCCACTGTGACCCCACAGCTGGGGAGAAGCCCCCCGTGGAACGTGGATAACGAGGAAGATACCCAGGAACTAGCGATTGGAACTTGGACGCTGATTGGCTGAGCGTGATTGATTCTAACCCTGCCAGGAGGAGGCCCCCTCCATTCAGAACTGAATTTGACCCCCAAGAGAGGAAGGCAGCTGTTGACCCCGTCGGCCACCTGACTGCCTATTAGGAAGCGGGCTGGAGGCCAGGGAGGTGCGGAGGCCACAGGAAGGCCATCTGCTGCCCGCCGGCTACAGGAGGGGGTTCCCAGGGCCACCAGTGGGGAGCTCACAGGAAGGGGAGACCCAAAGTCAAAAGCACACACTGCCTGTTTCCTTTCCAGTTTAGATCCGCTGGAGAAGGGATCGGCTACCCACTCCAGGATTCTTGGGCTTCCCTGGTAGCTCAGCTGGTAGAGAATCCGCCTGCAATGTGGGAGACCCGGGTTTGATCCCTGAGTTGGGAATATCCCCCGGAGGAGTGAAAGGCTACCCACTCCAGCATTCTGGCCTGGTGAATTCCATGGACTTGGTAGTCCATGGGGTCACAAAGAGTTGGACACGACTGAGTGACTTTCACTTCTTTTTTGCACAGATCACTCCCCAGGGTGAGAACACACTTTCTAAAGGACAGCGAGTGCTGGGGCGGCCGGCCGGCCGGGCAGTGTGCGGGGTCGCCTGGCCCTGGGGCAGGGACAAGAGCCACGTGGTAAACAGATCAGAGGAGAGCAATGTGTTTTATTTCATGAAAATAGATTAAAAAACAGATTGTGTAAAAGAATTAGGATTCTCAATAATTTACTACTATTTACATGAGCAAATTCTGGTCATTAGTAGACTCTGTGAGGAGATGAACACGCAGAACCCAGACCCTCCCTGAGGGCAGCGGGGGACCCGCCAGGGACACTCGGTGACCTCCCAGCTCCCGTCTTCTCAGGCTGATGCGGTGGCTGCATCATCGCGAGCTTGGTGATGGGCAGGGGAATGGCCCCCGGCCGCCCAGGGCCCCAGCGTCCTTACCCCTCGCAGGAGGCCAGGTGGGCTCCATCCTCTCTTTGTCCCCCATGTGGGCACCGGTCAGCAGGTCCCCTGTGCCCGCAGCCGATACCCCACTCACGACCAACCTTCCGCCAACACCCCTGGGCTGACACAAAGCCCACAGCTTCTGGGAAGAAGGTAGGAGGCAGGACTGGAAGCCGCACATCCTGGTCCCGAGAAACCTGGGTGACAGAACACCCCTGTGTCGTCCAGAACCCGGGGACCCGGCAAGGTCTCACTTGAAACGTCCTGTGTGCTGGTCCAGGGGGGTCATGTGGGGGAGGGTGGCCGGGTGCCCTCCCGGGGGAGGGCCGGGTGTCCAGTCCTGGCCGGGGCCGTCTCACAGGCACTTGTGGTCCGCCGTCCAGGCTCGAGGGGGCAGGTCCCGGGCGGGCAGGCGGAGGCGCCCCGGGGGGCTCAGTCCAGAATGTCCATCTCGAAGGGCACCGGGCCGTCTCGCAGGCACTTGCGGTCCGTCCAGGCTCGAGGTGGCAGGTCCCGGGCGGGCGCGGGGAAGCGCCCGGGGGGGCTCAGTCCAGAATGTCCGTCTCGAAGGGTACCAGGTGATAGTAAGACAGGTTGGTGACGTAGGCCGCCGGGTCGTCCCCGTCCTCCAGCTCAGCGGGGAGCTCGCCCCCGCCCTCAAACCTGCGCGGGGAGGCAGGCGGTGAGGCTGGGCGGGCGCCTGACCCCTGGCCGCCCGAGCCAGCCCCCAGGAGTGGAAGGGCTGCCCGCGGAGTGCAGGCTCCCAGCCCGTGAGCACAGACGGGGCAGAACCCGCGGACCCAGCTGGGCCCTGCCAGCGACAATCAGCCCACTTACAGGTGCTCCGTGGGGTCCACAGCCCCGTGCTGGTCTTTGCCGTTCGGAATACTGTGGTCAATAACGATCGTTTCCGTATTTGCTAAGCAGAATCCATTGGACCTCATGATTTCTGAAAACGAGAGCAACAGGAGAGGTAATTCACAAGCGGGTCAGGGTTTGAAGTTCTGACATTTGGGGTCACGCATTTCTTCTCGTCCACCTCCTCCAGCTGACACTTCCTGGACTGCGTGCCCTGCCCTTCCCTCAGAAGACCACAGACCCCAAGAATAGGCACCAGGGGGTGGGGTTGGGGGGCATTACCAGGGTGGCAGCTGCCTGAACGCTGGCTAGCCCACAGCCACCAACCCTGGTCAGCAAGTCCCATGCTCAGGCCTTCCACCTACCTCACTTTAAAAACGTGCTTAAAAACACTCCAGATTCCTGCTGCTTTCCCAAGGGACCACCGTCTTCCACGCAGGCCCTGACGCACGCGGACAGCTCACAGCAGCGTTCTCTGCCCGGTCAGGCCACGGGACGCCCCGTGCTGCCCTCTCAGCGGGCGTCTGATGCCCTGGTTGTCTGGGGCACTGTTTCCTTTTATTTCTTATACCATAACCATCATTTAGATTATTTTATCCCCATGGACAGATTTGCTCTTTTTAAACAAGTGAGGCTGTAATTTCGTGTCTGCTTGTAATCTTTATAGGCATTTTAGGTACTTGGATCTCAGTTTTCTCAGCTTCTCTCCGTAGGAAGACACTTAGGGAAAGTATGCAAAACAGAAGGCAGAAAACTAGACTCCTCCTCCCGCTCCCAGGACAAAATGACTGTTCATCAATCAGATTTGCCGAGTAATGCTGAAGTTTTCCTCCGACTTTCTGGAGAAGGGATAGTGCATGTCTCACTGGCCCTTCCAGGTGGGCCGCTGGACCTGCCCACCGTGAGCGGCACCAGCAAGCGGCTTGTCCCCGACCTCCCCTCCCGGTGAAGCCCACCCGGAGCCCACCGCCTGAGACAGCTCGTGAGTCAGAAGAAGGAGCTGAAAACCAGCAAGAAGTCGGTGCTTGGAACCGCCAGGGTCAACGGCACCACGCGGTGCAAAGAGGAGGCTGACAAGCACCTGAGTGGGCAGAGAGGCCCGCAAGGGGACGAGCCCTGACAGCGGGAGAAAGACCCCCAACCTCACAGCTCAAAATGCGGGACAGCACAGAGCCACTTTTTTTTTTTAATTAAAAAACAATTTTGGGGGCCGCATCGTGCAGCACGTGGAATCTTAGTTCCCTGACTGGAGATTGACCCCAGGCCCCCTGCCTTGGGAGTGTGGATCTTAACCACTGGACCACCAGGGGAGCCCCCAGGACCACCTTCTTTTCTGCTTTTATTAACTGACTCAAATCTGTCCCAGGAAGCATGTAAAACCTCAGCGACCTCAGCACAGCCGGCTGACAACCCCAAAGCCTCTCTCCCACCGTCTGCAGGGGAGCTGGGCGGGGAGGGAGCTGGGCGGGGAGGGAGCCCACAAGTGGAAACAAGCACGAGAGCTGCAGATAGAGTCCCCTCATAGGGGAACCTCCTCGTCTTTATTAAATGCGGGATTTGCAGTTCTAGAACATGGAATCTAGAAAATGAGCCACACCCCAAAACACATTTGCTGCAAATCATTCCTTAATTGTCGGTGAAGAGAAGCCAGCTGGGCCTCCAGGAAACTCCAGTTCTACCACTTAAGCCTGTGAAGGAGGTTATTCTTTGCTGTTTCTTAGCCTGTAAAATCGGAGAAGGCAACGGCACCCCACTCCGGTACTCTTGCTTGGAAAATCCCATGGATGGAGGAGTCTGGTGTGCTGCAGTCCATGGGGTCGCTAAGAGTCGGACGCGACTGAGCGACTTGAATTTCACTTTTCACTTTCATGCATTGGAGAAGGAAATGGCACCCCACTCCAGTGTTCTTGCCTGGAGAATCCCAGGGACGGGGGAGCCTGGTGGGCTGCCGTCTATGGGGTCGCACAGAGTCAGACACGACTGAAGCGACTTAGCAGCAGCAGAAGCAGCCTGTAAAATGGGAATAACAGTGTCTATCCTAAGTGGCACTGTGCAGGGGGGGCGTTAAATGAGAGAGTTTTTATAAAGAATCTAACAAACGCTGGTGAAAATTAAGGCTGAGAGTGTACAAATGCCTGGCTAATAAAAAGTTCAGAGAAGGCAATGGCACCCCACTCCAGTACTCTTGCCTTGAAAATCCCATGGACGGGGAAGCCTGGTGGGCTGCCATCTATGGGGTTACACAGAGTCGGACATGACTGAAGTGACTTAGTAGTAATAAAAAATTATATTTCCAGGCTTCCCAAACCTGAATACTCTGGGTTTTGGGGCTGATATAAATTCAAAGGTGTATGCTTCCTTTTAAGCTGCACAGCTTTCTTAGAGTTGGTAACAAGCTCTTAGATTAACATGGTGTGAAGAATGTTTCCGGTTCCATTGACCCAAAGCCTCGCCCAAGAGGCCAGAGCACTAGCCAGAACCGTGGCCCTGGAGGCGGCTGGTCCTTATGCCACGAGCGCCTAGCGCCACCTCGTGGAGGCCTGGCCCCCAGCCTGTCAACCTGGAGGCCTGAGTGAGTCAAGGCAGGGCTGCCCCCCAGGCGGCATCGCCTCCAGAGAGGCCACGTCAGAGAAGGCTGGGAGGAAGGGTGGTGAGAGAGGGCCAGGGCCCTTTCAGGAGCGAGGGGAATTTAGCACAAGCGCAGTAGATGTGCACGGGCGGGCTTGTGGGAGAGAGACAGGCCCGGCGGGGAGGAGGCTGAGGGCCTGTTCCGAGGGTGGTTCTGCAGTGACGGGAGACCCAGAGGGGCCACCTCCCAACCTGCCCAGGACCACAGGAAATCAACAAACCAACGAGCCAGGAAGTCAGATACGGGGTGGCCCACATGGGTACTGACAACGTGTCCCCGGGGGGAGGCCCGGCTGCTGCAGACTCCGTGCCTGGGGACCCCCGAGTCTGTGCACACCCCGAACATGGGCCGAGGCTGGGGAGCAGGGCGGCTCTCAGCGGCCAGGACCTCAGGGGCTGGCGGCGCTGCCGAAAGAAATCGTGTCATGGAAAGGACTCCTGAACTGACCCTCTTCTCGTCTGGATACGTTCGTTTCCTCACTCGGTGAACGACGAAGGTACAGCTTACCTCCGGTGGGAGCACCCTCCCCGCCCCCCCAGGGGGTGGTCCCACACGGCCTCGCTCAGCCCAGACAAGTCCCTGGGCTCCCGGGACAGCCCTCTCCCTACAGAACGCTCCTCGGAGCCGCGCCTGCAGCACTGAGGAAAGAGTCGAGGCTGTAAGCGCGCTTGCAGCCCGGACCAGAGGAAGCTGCCAGCGGGCTGAGCCCTGGCTCCCCCTCGCTCCCCTGAGACCTGCAGGACAGCTGCCCATCTCCTCCTGCTGCTGACTTTTGCCAGAAGGCGCGGCCCAAGGCCCACACTGAGGAGCCGCACACCGAGTGTCCCTTTCTGTCCCACCTGCCCTAAAGCCCAGAGCAAAGGCAATGCTGTGCGAGCTGAACTCGTGTTTTTGCGCTTGGTGATGGATTCCAGCCATTCGCTTCAAGACGCCTCACTAATGCTTTCCTCACAGATTGTTTCTTTTTTTAAAGTAAGTTCTGATTTACACACCTTTGGAAGCAGGCAGCGAGCAAGCAGCAGGCCAGCAGGGAGAAGCACACCGCTTCACGAGATCTGGAAGCAGCCCCGCCCTCTGCTCCCGTCCTTCTGTCGGATCTGCTTTCCGGGCCCCCAGGGGGGCAGGCGTGCCCAGCACGTGGACGGGGCTGGGAGGTTTCCGGGCCCCTCGGCCACGCACAGCAGCACTGCACCCACACCCACCCGGCGCCTTCCCTGCACTCTCACCTGAGATCTTCACCGGACTCTGAAAGCCACATTGAATTTTATGCACGTTGTCATTCTTTAACACCTGATCCAGGGGCGACCTTTCGAAGAAGGTGAGCACGACTTCTGACCTGGAGTACTGGGAAGAAACATGTTCCTTCCTACACACGTTCCTCCTGCTGGCGGGATGGCATGGGCCACGTCCCCGCGCCCTGATCAGGGGCTTGGGGGGCTCGGGGCCCAGGGCAGGCAGGATGGGGACCGTGGGAACAACGCGGGCCAGGACTGCGCCGGCGCTTCACACATGTCCCCCTCACTTTCCAGTAAACCGTGAGCCCCCTGCTTCCGCTTCTTCCTGGGGGAGAAAACACTGGAGCTCCCAGAGCCCAGGGAGGCACCCTCTCCTTGGCTCCCGGCCCCGCCCCGTCCTCCACGCCTCCAGGAGGATGCCTGCCACCCCACCTGCCCACCCAGCACCCTGCCCCCCCGGCCCGCACCCCCACCTTGCGAGGCATGCTGATGATGGCCTTGAGAAGCTTCTCCACCTCGTTAAGCCTGGTCTCGATGTCATGGGCGTCCTTTATGGCGACCAGTCCTGGGGTCGAAGCAGAAACGCCTCCATCAGAGAAGCAGACCAGGACGGGGGCTCCCAAATGAAATACAGACCAACGGGCAGCCCACAGCGGGGACGCCACCTTGGGGTCACCCTCCACAGAAGGGCACTCAGGGCCCTCTGGGAAGGGCACTCAGCCTCACGTGGGCTCAGTCCTGCCCTGAGAGCCTGGTCCTCAGCCCCAGTTCAGGTTTCAACGACCCAAAGAGTGATGAAGGTGTGTGCTGAAGAGGGGCTGTCTGAAATCCACAGAGAGACCACCAAAGGCCTCTCCGAGTGGGACAGTCAGGTCAGCTCCATCTACACCCTGCACGGTGGGCAGGGCCAGACCCTGGCCCCGCCAGTGTGGTGGCTGCAGCCAGGGAAGCTGCCTCTCCCCGCCCCGTGACACAGCCAAGGTGACCACAGGGCCCTTGGAAATGGAGCCCATGCTAGAGAAGTCATTTAGATCTGGGGTTTAGAAGGGAAAAACCAGATCTTTACTCAGAGAAAACCAGCATGGGCATGACTCATGGCATCTTCCAGGGATCTGAGCTTCTACCCCTTATTCCAGTTACCAGACGTCTTGACTGGCTACTAGAAATCACAGTGCTTAGTCTTTAAAATACGAGAGCTAACAGGCGGGAGGAGAAGGGGACGACAGAGCATGAGATGGCCGGATGGCATCACCGACTCGATCGACATGAGTTTGAGCAAGCTCCGGGAGTTGGTGATGGACAGGGAGGCCTGGAGTGCTGTAGTCCATGGGCTCGCAAAGAGTCGGACACGACTGAGCCACTGAACTGAACAGCACAGAGAGTTGGGGTGCATTTCCGTCTCCCCGTGAGCTGTGCAGAGCACCAACCTTCCCAGGACTGGCCCTTCACATCAGCTTCCCAGGGAAGCAGCAACGCGGATTTCACGTGACCCGGGACTCACACCACAGAGGCTGGCATCCCAGAACTACTTTCAGTCACTGAATCTCCGTTTTCAGAAGTCCCGCTTTTGTTTGATAGAAGAATGGTTGTTCTTTTGCAGGCAACTCACTAAGTCCACATTGAGATAAAATTAACTTCCTAAACTGCCTGACTCAGAGGCCCCTCGCATCAGCTGGAGTCGAGGACGTCCAGCCAAGCTCAGGAGCTGGTCCCTGAACTCCCTGGAGACAGGCCAGTGCCCCTTCACCTGCTGACCCGGGCTCTGCTCCTCAGTGGCCTGTCTGGTCCTGACCAGCACTCTCGGCCACATGGGCCCAGGCAGCTGGCCGCAGACCCCAGACTCCGGTCCACACACCCTGCACCGCCCCCCGAGTGGCGGGCGCCCCAGCCGTTGGCAGACAGACGGGGCTGAGCCACCCCTCTCTCCCAGGCTGCCCGCCCCACTGCCACCCAGCAGGCTGGGGGCAGCAGGAAGGGAAGAAGCTATGCCCGGGGCAGAGTCTCAGGACACATCCTCCCAGGCCTGGCGCTTGTTTAGAAGTCCACACACACACACACACAAAACACCACACACACACACAAAACACCACACACTCCACACACACACACCACACACACACACACACACACAACATACACACACACTCCACACAACACACACACACACTCCACACACACACGCACACTCCACACACACACACCACACACTGCACACACACCACACACACACACACTCCACACACACCACACACACACACACTCCACACACACCACACACACACACACTCCACACACACCACACACACACAAACACCACACACTCCACACACACACACACCCCAACACACTCCACACACACACACACACCACACACACACACACTCACACCAACACACTCCACACACACACACACCACACACACACACACTCCACACACACACACCACACACTCCACACACACACACACACACACCACACACTCCACACACACACACACTCCCCACACACACACACCACACACTCCACACACACACCACACACACACACTACACACACACACCACATACACACACACTCACACCAACACACTCCACACACACACACACACCACACACACACACTCCACACACACACACCACACACTCCACACACACACACGCACACACCACACACTCCACACACTCCACACACACACACACACACACACACTCCACACACACACACGCACACTCCACACACTCCACACACACACACACACTCTCCACACACACACACACACACTCCACACACACCACATACACACTCCACACACACACACACACACACTCCACACACACACACAAGGACTTCCCTGGTACCACACACACATCCCACACACACACTCAACACACTCCACACACACACTCCACACACCACACACACACACTCCACACACACAACACACACACTCCACACACACATGCACACTCCACACACCACACACACACTCCACACATACACACCACACACACACACACATCACACACTGCACACACACACACACCACACACTCCACACACACACTACACACTCCACACACACACACACACCCCACACACTCCACACACACACACACACTCCACACACACACACACCACACACTCCACACACACACCACACACACACACACCAACACACACTGCACACACACACACTCCACACACACCTCCACACACACACACACACACACTCCACACACACACATACCACACACACACACTCAACACATACACACCACACTCCACACACACACACACTCCACACACACACACACACACACACACACTCCACACAGCTCCGCCATCCTTCTCCCGCTGCGGGCAAGTCTACGGAGGGAAAGAGGGATACTGCAAAAATCCTCTGAAAAGTTGTTTTTAGAGAGGACAGTTGTATAAATCATCCCCATGAGGTGCTTCTTTGTTCTTAGACAAGAAAACCATCACATTTCAGTTTTTATGACACCTAGAATACTGCTGTTAAATCACTCAGGTCGTCATGTTTTTATATTCTGTAAGGACAATACAGGAAGATTAGCCTTGTGTATGGCCAACGCACACAGCACATTTATACCCACTTTCTAGGACATAAAGCCCGCCGTTGGGTTTATAACCACCAAGGGTGCCCCTGAGTCGGTAAACACACTCTGTTCCCTGCTGACCTTCCTTTAGGGCTCCTGCATCAGATGCAGTGCACAGGACGCCCAGGGCGACGTGCACTTCCGACACAGTGGCTAACGCGGGAGTGTGGACAGACGCATTGAAGGCTATTCGCTGTTTATCTGGCATCCAGATTTACTGGGTGCCCTGTAGCTTCACCTTCCTGCTGATCTGCTTCCAGAAGGAAGCAGAGAAAGGCAACAGGTGCTTCGTCAGACTTCCGGTAACACATCGCGTTCTGGCTCGGGGCACAGACCCTGGGGACCCTCCCCAGCTCGTGCCCTGTGACCCCCCCAGCTCGTGCCCTGTGACCCCACGCCCTCATTCTGAGTGGGGCCCGGTAGTTCTTGCCCCGCCCTGTGTCCTCAGCCTGAATTCTGTCTGTGGAAAAACTTTAGCCAATGGATGAGTTTAACCAGAGAAGTGAGGACAAGCAGGGGAAAAAAAAGAAAAACAGCCAAAGGAAACTACATGATAATGACCGTCAGTAAGCATGGTTGAGCAGCTTTAGTTTCTTCTCAAGAGCCACAGGTAACATTCGGAGCCACTCCTGTGAGCTGTCTCAGAGACACGGAAACCGCCCCCCACAAGTGGAGAAAGCACATGATGGCCAGGCTGCAGCAGTGACGTGTGTGTGTGCACACGTGTGCTCAGCCTCAGTCGTGTCCAACTCTCTGTGACCCCGTGGACTGTAGCCCACCAGGCTCCTCTGTCCATGGGACTCTCCAGGCAAGAACAATGGGGTGGGTTGCCATGCCCTCCTGCAGGGGGTCCTCCCGACCCAGGGACTGAGCCCCAGCTCTTACACCTCCTGCATTGGCAGGCGGGTTCTTTACCACCAGCGCCGCCTGGGGGGCCCCAGAGGGGAAGCAAACGGTGCTCCTAGGAGACAAAACACGCGTCAAGACAAGAGCGGCTGAAGACATTTCAACAGGGAAAGAAGCTGCCACAATCCCTCTAGCAAGCACAGAGGAACAGGCGATTGTGTGACGCTCTGGCTTTTCACTGGGGCACTTTAATTTCCCCCAAACAGATGCCCAGAGACCACCAAGGCAACTGGGACCAGCGTTCCAGAGACCACCAAGCCGATTGGGACCAGCGTTCCTGAGGCAGGCCCTCCTTCCTCCGAGGGAACCTGTCCACGTGAATGACCAGGACTCTGGCCTCTTCCCAGGGCGGGGGGGCTGTGGCAATAGATTCCGCTGGGTGCCTCTGAGAGGCTGCCCCCTGCTCCTGCAGAGCCCCTGTCCCAACCTCACATCAGAGCAGGGAGGGGTCACCACCAGCCACGTGGCCTCCAAGGGCCGGGCCCTCTCCAGACTCCGGGACCCACATTTCCCTCCTCTCCTGGGCCTGGAAATCACTGTCCTTTGGTTATTTGTAAAGTGGGGGTGGGGTGGGGAGGTGAGGGGTGGGTGGGGAGGTGGGGGATGGGGTGGTGGGGGATGGGGAGGTGGGTGTGGGTGGGGGTGAGGGGTAGGGGGTGGGGTGGTGGGGGATGGGGGATAGGGAGGTGGGGGTGGGTGGGGGTGAGGGGTAGGGGGTGGGGAGGTGGGGGATGGGGTGGTGGGGGATGGGGAGGTGGGTGTGGGTTGGGGTGAGGGGTGGGGGGGTGGGGTGGGGAGATGGCAGGGAACACAACGGGTACCTGGAGACCACATCATCGCCCAGGACAGATGGCGCATTGAGACCCCAGACCAAGCACACGCAGTTGGGGGCTTCCTGCTCTACCTGTTCTGTTCTTCCTCTGTGACCGACAGCTTTGCATTTTACTGACTGGTACCGCTCTTGCAAATATCATTGTTTACAGTAAGGATTTTAAATTTTATTTTAAAATATGTGCTGAAGTACAATAATTTGGGATTATCTAGGAACATTAGCTTTTGTATTCCAAATATTGTTGATGGAGCAAAAACTGTGGCAATCTTGTTTGACCCAGTTTTACTGTCTGAGATCGAGGTTCTAAAAACTGCAGGAGGGTTAGGTGGTTTTGAATTTGCAAGGTTGGGCAGAGACACTCCAAGGCCTCTTGATTATGGGCTGTTGTCATTCCAGGACCAGCCAGCAGAGGGCTCCAGCAGCCCGCGAGGACCCGCGCATCCACGTCGTCGTCGTCGTCGCAGGAAACTGGCTCGGAACATTTCACCGTCCTGGAAAATTGTCTGTTTCTGATAAAGCACAGTCACTAATACAACGTCAATTTTAAAAGTTCACTCTACACAGCTTCTGATGTGAGAAGTTTATCCAGACGTCGCCCAAAACAGTTAACAAGTTGAAACCCAAAGACTGACAACATGACTGTACGTAAATTTCAGTATGTTGATTTCACATCCTTTTCCGGGGTTAAAATTCAGGCTAGAGCAGCCAGGGGGCCCTTTCTGTCCAAACTGGCGCAGTCTTGAGAAGCAAGACCACGACATGAGCTTCTGTGAGTTCCAGGATAGGTCTTTATACGAACACGAACACCAACTCGTTCTTGGAACCCAAACTGAGCACGCTGGTACGAGCACAAAGATCAGGCTCTGAGCAGACACGGACCACTGTTCTCACCGCTGACACCGGGCCCCATGCCCCACTTCCCTGGCAGAGGCCCCGGTGACCGTGCCAGCCTCCAGGGATGGGCTCGGGGCGGAATCCAGCTGAGCGCCTGGGGCCCCTTCAGTTCTGGGTGTGAACACAGATCCTTCTCTGGTCAGTTGGGAAGGCGAGTCCGTCACCCAGAGAATGCAAGTCTCTCGACTGGAGACCCATGACAGAGCCCCGGGGAAATCTTCTGTGACGTGAACTCTCTGACCAAATCAAGTAAGACATTGCATTTCAAAAGTCCACCCTTCACTGTCCAGAGAAGCAGACAGGTTGGACAAGGTGAGGAATGCAGGGTCACTTTGTCTGCACAAGAGATATACATGCTTTAAAAGCTGCTGTTGCTGTTTAGTCCCTATGTCGTGTCCGACTCTTTTGCGACCCCATGGACTGTAGTCTGCCAGGCTTCTCTGTCTATGGGATTTTCCAGCCAAGAATACCGAAGTAGGTTGCCATTTCCTTCTCCAGGGGGTTTTTTCCAACCCAGGGATCGAGTCTGCATCTCCTGCATTGGCAGGCAGATTCTTTACCACTGAGCCACCAGGGCACAGTGTAATCAAATTTTGGAAACAAAGCGTTTTAAATTTTCCAGGAAAACCCTCCATGATAACTTCCTAAATATGTGTTGTCTGTATAGACAGTCAGGGTAAAAGCAGCGGGGACTCACTCAATGAGCTCGAGAGCTAACCCAGGTGATTCTTCTTCATTACATTCAGCGTCCAGACCGCAGCCCACTCTCCCCAGGTGGACTGCGGCCTCCCACCTCAGCGCTGGGGCTCCGGTCTCTGCCCTGGGCTCCCCCTGCTGCACACGAGGCTCAGTCCTCCCCACTGTTGGCCTCCCTGGCCCAGTGACGCTCATGGTGACACTGGAGGCCGGGAATTTCTCCCCTGATCCTCCCAAGGACAAAGAAGGGCAGGGAGAGCAGGCAGTGGAGACAGAGGGCAGACACGAGGCAACACGTCTGGAGACCCGGGAGCCGGCTGAGGGAAGACTGCTTGGCTTCTTCCCATGCCTGTGAGGTGCTCCCCTCGCACCAAGCCCTCCTTCCCCAGGCCGCCTCCTTCTCCTCCAACCACGAGCAGAATTCCTTACTCAACTTCAGACTCAGCATGCCTAAGGAGCCACTCGCTCAGCCTTAGTTTGCCTTAAAACTCGGAAGGAATTTAAGGAATAAACAGCACCCGCCCCAGGCCCTCAAACAGGAAGCCCTGGGCTGCGTCAGGTGATGGGCACCAGATGACAGGACCCTGTCCCCGGGCTGGCCAGGACGACGGGCACAAGACCGACATGACCACAGGGAGGCGTCCCCAGGGGGGCGCAGCAGGGAACTTCCCAGGAGCCTCTTTTCAGCGCTGGTGACCAGAAGGGCTGATGGAAGTCTCCAGTCACCCAGGGAAGTAAACATGAACAAAAGCGCCCATGAGAATGATTTTAGTGGGACAATGATACCAAGCCCTGGCAACGCCGAGTGCTCGCTCACAGTCTCTCCCGCATCGCTCCCACAGCCCCTCCTGCAGCTCCAGGCGGAGCCCCACAGAGCGCGCACACCCAGCCCGCATCTCAGGGTTCTGCCGTCACCGCACACCCACCTTCCCTGGCTTTGAAGGCCCCCAACCACAGGCACCTTCTGCCTCTTGGGAAAGCATGGATAAAAACACACAGCGGAGCCGCAGCAGGCCCACGCTATTTTACAAAGAGAAGAGGACCGCGTCCCGGGGGCCAGCCCCAGGGCAGCCGGGTGCTACCAGCAGGGCCCGGTGCTGAGAGGCAGGGCCAGGCCTCCCTGTGGACATCTGGTGGGAAGTGATCACGGCCGAGACGCTCCAGAGCCAGTGATGGTCGTGAGCTTCCGACTGCTCCTTCCCCAACCGGGAGCTGGCCCGGTTCACCTGGGCCCACAGCGAGCTGAGACCACAGGCCACATGCCACCGACAGGGGCGGAGTGTCCGGAGCCTGGACAGGGGGCTCAGAGTGACAGCCGAAGCGGGTTCGGAAAGGAAACCCAGCATTAGGAAGGGCGGGACAACGGCTCCCAGGAGGCGGGTGTGGCCGCCTCGGGACCTGGGGGACGGCAGAGCCCCACAGCTCAAGCCAGGGGCCCTATATATGGAAGAGGTTCAAAAATAGGTCTGTAAAGCAGAGAGATTACCCAAAATGTCCCAGAGAAGGGAAAATGGCCCCCTCCTTGGAAGAGGGGGACCCCCTGCAGGGAAGCCAGGCTGGAGGCCACACCGGGTGCGGGCAGGGCAGGACCCCGGCCCCAGCGCGGCACCCGCCGGGCGGGAGAAGGTGACCTTCACGCCGCTGCTCCAAGGCCTGGAGCCCTGCAGCCGCTGCTGTGTCTTCAGCCACTTTCACCAAGAAAGTGAACTCGGGGTCCTGCAGTTGGCCCCCACATCAGACAGCGATCTCCCCTGGGGAAAGCACGGAGCTCCGTGCCCCGTCCGTCTGAGAGCAGGACCTGGGAGTGAGCGCTGTCCCTGGAGCTGTCTGTGGGCAGGGGCATCCGGGCCCAGCTGGCAGGTGCTGGACACCTTCCCTCCACCCCAAGTCTGACAGAGGGTCTGTGAGGACATAGGCAGATCCAGGTCCCCAGGGGCAAGGATGAACAGACGTCACCCCAGCACACACGCAAGCGCTCAAGGAGGGGCCTCACTTGGAGAATCGCTGAAAACTCCGCGTTCAAAGCCGGGCCCTCTATCAGCTCCTCCCGTCGGTATTCTGCCTCCCCTGACGCTCTGACAGGCACGTCTGGCCTCTCAGTAAACCCCAGGCTCTCCCTCCCAGACCAGCTGTTTTTGAGCACTTCCCACAGCTTCCCTGGGCTTCCCTCGTGGCTCAAAGGGTAAAGAAAGAATCTGCCTGCAATGCAGGAGACCCGGGCTCGGGCCATGGGTCAGGGAGATCCCCTGGAGAAGGGAATGGCAACCTATTCCAGTATTCCTGCCTAGAGAATCCCCATGGACAGAGGAGCCTGGTGGGCTACAGTCCACGGGGTCGTGAAGACCAGGTCATGACTGAGCGACTAAACCCCACACACATACCATCCCTGGCGCCTCCCCTGGTCCTCCTCCAACCTTCTCAGCACAGCAGCCAGGCTGCCCGTCCATCCAGTCTCTGCGCTCCCCGCTCTCCATCTCCAGCAAGAGCCTCTCACTGAGCGCAATCTGCCCACTCCTCACCCCCACCTGGCACCTGCCCTCCAGCCACAACAGCCCTCTCACTACTCAGACACCGGGGCTCACGCCCGCCTCAGGGCCTTTGCACGTGCGCTGGCAGCCCCATCCCAGGCACTCACGTCCCTTTCTGCCCCCTCCCACCACCGGCCCATCTGAAAGTGAACCCTTCACCTGCCCCAACAAGTTACAGCTCCTCTCCTTCCCTCCTTGAATTCCTTTCTTCTGAACATGTACAACCATCTACCATATTTTTAACTTGTCTTGATCATTATCAGATTCTTCAAACAAAGACACAGAATCATGAGGGCAGGGGTTTGTCTGTTTTGTTCTCTGCTGCATCCTCAGCACCTAGAAGCTGCCCAGCACAGGGGAGGCGGCTCGGAGAGACTTGCGGAGTCAACACAAAGCCCAAGTGTTGGTGCTACAGTGTTCAGGAACCAAAGACCACCTGACCACCTTGGAAATAGAATCTCTTGCTGCGGAGATGACTGTATAGGGCCTGAAATGGGTGCTATTAAAAAAAAATTATCAAAATAGTCCCAAAATTCCAAGGAGTCATTGGGAAATTCTGCATGATTGTCTTTTAAAGCGTAAACCTTTCCAGACGTGAGCGATGTAACAGGCAAGTGGCCTTGCCACATCTGGTCAGGAAGCCCTGAACCAATGTATTACGCAGAGGAGATTTCAGTTGGAGACTTGGCCCACCTGTGTCAGAGTGTGGATAAAAGCAGAGAGGGATGCCTCGGTCACCCAGAGATAATATGCACAGGAAGCAGCCGCCTCCCTCCCCTGGCAGGGGGACAAGGAAACAAGGACGCAGGCATCAGATCCGGACGCAGGGGAGCGTAAGGTCAAGATGCCAAGGAAAAGGACAGAGGAAGCCGGACAAGTCCCGAGCGCTGCCTCGCCCAGACGGAAGGCCAGGGAGGCAGGCCGGTGAGCCCCGAGCCGCCACTGCACGCAGGGGTTTAATACCTCACCGGAAACACACACATTCCACAGACAGACGGCCAAGGCAGCAGCAGTGTGTGCAGAATGCAGGGACAGTACACTCGCTGCACAGAACATGCTCCCACCGCAGCTCCCCAGGGACCCCCCCAGAGGGCTCCGCATCCCGAGTGCACGCGGGATCTCGGAGGCAGGTCAGGGCCAGGGCTACCCCGTGCCCTGGAGGTGCCCAGTCTTCTGCTGACAACAGCCACCAGCGGCCAGGATGAGCTCTGAAAGCCAGACTTGCTCACAGAACTTTTGAAAAAGACAAGAGGGCCAATCTAACCCAGCCCTGAAATATGCAATAAGTTTAAACTGAGGGCCTCTAATGGGGAATTATACTGAGAAAACTTGCCATCTCAACCAACACCCACTTCTGGATGCCTTTTGCATGTACGGTTTGGACCTCCAGCCCATCTTTTTATGCAAACAATAAATCTGCCTGGAAATAAAGTGAACTCTTCTTTGACCTTATGGAGACGTATTTTATTTAGCAAACAACTTCCCCGGACTTACAAGGATTGAAGGAAGGAAAAGGCCTTCCTGTGGGTGTACGACATGCTCAGGTGGTGCTGGGGGCAGCGGCGTGCCTCCAAGCAGAGAACCGAGACCCAGACAGACGGTTGATGTTGCCCCTCCTCGGCCCCAGAGGCGCTGAGCTGGCCTCGCAGGAGGCCCCCCCAGTCAGATGGCGGTCTCCCCACTTGTCTCGACTGTCAGGACTCTAGCCGGGAAGATGGTTCCCACAGTCCATCACGGGCCGTTAGAGAGCGTGCACACCCAACCCTGGTCCTCATCTAACTGCCCCGCACCCCATCACATGTAATATCCACGTCTTTGTGGTTTTCCCCTTCAGACGCTTAAACGCAGCTATGCGATCCCTTCTGGGTCTTGGTTTCTCCCTGTTGACCACGCTCTTCCTGTCTCCCTGAGGGTGCCCACTCGGCAGAGGCACTCTCTGTGCTGACACTTCAGAAACTCAGGACTGACCCAGTGCAGCCTGCACACAGAGATAGAGCTGGGAGCGTGCAAGCGCACAGCGGGTGTGCGTGTGCACAGCAGGCGTGTGTGTGCATGATGGAAGTGTGCGTGCGCACAGCGGGTGTGGGTGTGCATGATGGGAGCCTGCCTGTGCACAATGGGGGCCTGTGTGTGCAAGGCAGATGTGGGTGTGCAAAATGGGATTGTGCATGTGCAAGGCAGGTGTGGGTGTGCACTATAGGGGCAGGTGTGTGTGTACATGATGGGAGTGTGTGCACGGCAGGTTTGTGTGCACAATGAGGGTGTGCATGTGCACGGCGGGTATGGGTGTGCATGATGGGGACGTATGTGTGCAAGGTAGGTGTATGTGTGCATGATGGGTGTGTATATGTGTGCACGATGGGGGGTGCATGTATGCATGGGGGTGTGGGTGTGCACAGCGGGTGACATGCCTCACAGTCACCCACCTTCTGCACAATGTGGGTGTGTGTGTGCACAGCAGGGGTATGTGTATGGCGGGTCACACTCACACTCACAGACACACTTCACACTCACCCACCTTCTGCTCAGTTTCCTCACCAGGTCCCAAGACAACTGAAGCTGCGCCCTTGTCCCCAAACCCTGTGACCCTCGTCAGAAGCCACTGAGGGTGGCAATATGAGCCACATCCCCGGAGGGCTTACTACTGCCAGACAGGGGGCACGCGTGCCAACCCACACAGGGAAAGTGGGCGCAGAGTCCTGCATTAAGGGGAGGAGCCAGCCCGGAGCACCACTGAGCGGGGTCCTCTGACAGTGAGACCTGGAGGCCCGGGAGGGGATGAGGGGAGGAGGGAAAGGCAGCCTCTGCGCTAGCTCTGGGGGGCACCTGTTTGCTTATGGCCCTCCCCATTCCAGAGAAGATGAAAGGCATTGAATAAAGCTGGTCCTTCATCTAAGCTTTCCTGATTTGGGCATCCAGTTGATACATTGAAAATACAGTAATACACACACACCCATACAGCGAGTCCAGGTAAACTGCTGCCATGCTTGGGATGGCATTGAACTCCCCTCCAGAGCAGCCATCAGCCTGAGACTCCAGCGGCAGGGCCGGCAAACTTGCCAGCGTTGGGAGACTTGCCAAGAGACGCGTCTGCCAGAAGACGTGTCATGAGAATGAGCTAATTACCCAGATAATTCACACTCGGGGCGGGGCTGTCACCAGTGGGGTGGAGAGTATCCCAAGACCTCAGGGAGACGCCCCCGAAGGTGTCCCTGGGCTGCGTTCAGAGGACGGTGCCCGCCTTCTCAGCAGGGCAGGTGGTCCTGCGTGTGGGGTGGGGAGGGGGCCCAGCCCTCCAGCCTCAACTTCAGCCTGGGCTCCCTCTCCTCCAGCCTCCTCTCCACGGCCTCCAGGGCCAGATCGTGGGCTGCGGAGAGGAAATGGGAAGCCACCCAGTCCCTGAGAGCCAGGAAAGTCACAAGGCCTGGAGGCGGCGGCCCGGTTCATCAAACCCAAGGCGGACCCACCCCAGCGGCCCCTCCCGGGGAGGGACAGAGGCCGCGTGGCACCTCGCACTCGGGCTGTCGGCCACCCGGCCACCAGGGACAGGAGGAGCGGCCCCGCGGGGTTGGGGGGGTGCCGCCAGACAGAGCGCGCCCCCCGCGGGACGCTGTCCTTAACTCTTCCCCAAGGCTCCCGCAGCCCCTCCGGCCGCGGTCGCAGGGGCTGGCCGGTGGCCCGCCCATCCCGCCTGCCTCGGCCCGCACGCAGACTCCCGCCCGCCCGCCAGCGGTTGCCATCCCGGCTTAACAAGTGCCCCTGCAGGCCCCCCACCCCCCGCACTTTACACAAGCCCACTCCCCTCCCAGACCTCGAGGCCCTCGGTCCCCGAGGCCCCCGACACCCTCAGCCACCCAGTCCTCCAGGCCGGGCCCACGCCCACCTTGGCGCAGCGGCGCGCGCGCCAGCTCCGGCCGGTCCTCCGGGAAGGCGTCGCGGAGGCGCTGCCACAGGCGGCCCAGGTCGGCCAGGCTGCGGTGCAGGTATAGCACGCTGCGGTCCGACCACTCGGTGCGGATCTCGAAGAACTCCTCCTCGTCGCCGCGCCGGCTGACGACGAGCCGGCGGATGCCGTTCACCCAGCAGCCGCGCACAAACATGTTCACGAGCGACGTGCCCTCAAACACCGCCGAGGCCATGCCGCGGGCCGCGCATCCCCAGCCGGCAGGGGCGCGCCCGCCCGGGCCGGGGTCCACCCGCGGCCGGGGTCCGCGCGGGGTCCGTCCGGGGCCGGGAGCTGTCTGCAGCCGGGATCTATTCCGGGCCAAGGTCTGTCCGGGGTCCACCCGCGGCCGGAGTCTATCCGGGGCCGGGGTCCGTCCGAGGTCTGTCCAGAATCGGAGCGATCCGGGATCTGACCGGGGTCCGCCAGCGGCCGGGGTCCGCGTGGGGTCCGTCCGGGGCCGGGAGCCAAATGCAGCCGGGATCTATCCCGGGCCGGGGTCCGTCCGAGGTCTGTCCAGAGTTGGAGCGATCCGTGGTTTCTCCAGAGTCCGGGTTCGCCCGAGGCCGGGGACGGGCCGAGGTCCTCCCTTAACCTGTCCGGAGATCCGCTCGGTAGGGGCCCGCCCGGGGCCGGGGTCCGCGCGCTCTCCGGGGTGGCGCGGCCACAGGCTTATAAGGCGCTTCCCATCGCGGGCGGCGCGGTCCCGACGTCGAGGCCGAGGGCGCCTCCGCCGTCCCCGCCTCCGGGCGGAGGGGTGGCCTGGCCGCCGCGCCCTGCGCCGCCTCCAGAGCCCGCGCTGCTGGGGCCGCGGGTCCCCAGGCCGCGGGGCGGAGCGGAAACCCTAGCGCCGGCCCCGCCTCCGCGCCCCGCCCGCCCGCCAACCCCCTCCCCGGGCCGCTAGCCGCCGGCCCGGCCCGGAAGAGACTGAGCCGGCCCCGGGTGGCGACTGTTCTCGTTTCGTTTCTCGATCTTGGGAAACTCTCGGGTCGGGGGGCTACGTGCCCCACCCGACCTGCGGGAGTGGAAGCTGAACTTACGCGCGGCGGGGCGCACCGCTCCGGGGCCCCGGCGCCGGGACTGTCTGCCGGGTTCCCGCCGCCCGCACGTCCACCCCGGGCCGGGCCCGAAGCCGTAGCCGCCCGCCCCGCGTCCCCCGCGCATTCCAGTCGCGCCACTGCCCGGACGCGGCAGGGGACAGACGACGCGGCGGGCCCGCGCCGGCCCCCCAGGACCCCCACCCCCGGAAGGAGAGGGAACCCGCTGCTCAGAAGCAGGCCGGGCCGGCGGTGGGAAAGGGCCCAGGGGAAGAGCGTCCCCGCCTGCCCTGGGCGCGTGCTGAGCCCTGGGGTTTCGGGAGTGGCCCCGGGGCAGCTGCCCGGGGGAGAACCCAGGGTCGCAGCCGCCCGCTCCGCATGATGGTCCTCACTGGGAGGTAACTTCAAGCCAGAGTTCAAGACTCGGAAGTTAGTTCAGGCTTTGGAACTCAATTGCAGTGTCTTGGGCGACCTCACGTCGCCCTAGGCGGGGTGGTCAGACCCAGGGCGAGGCCCTTCAGCGCTTTGCACTTCTTGAAAGTCTAAAGAAGCTCGGCAGAAACTGTGGGCACCGAGGGCCGGTTGCCGGTCATGTGAAGCAACTTGTCCGAGGGATGTGTCCCCCACACCTCCAACACACCCCCAACACACCCTCACACACAATCACCATCTCCAAGTTTTGCTCAGCCGGCTCCAGTGACTCGCCCATATCAGATCGTCAGCTTTCGTCCAAGTTTTCATCCAAGTTTATCTTTACCTCCCGTTTGCCTTGTGAGCTGGGAAGAAAAGGTGTTTTCCACAGGCTGGCGACTCCCCAAAGTGGCAGCAACCTGTCCGTGCTGGTGACTGAGGGGCTGACTGCTGAATCCTGGTGACTGGTGGGCTGACCGCGGGGTCTGCAAGAGAGACCAGAGGGTGGAGGTGGGGGGCGGGGCCGAGTATTCCCCCCGCCGCCCCCCGCCCCCCGCCCCCCGCCCCGCACCCCCGCCGCGGCAAAGCCCCACTGAGGCCTCCCGCCTCTGTGCCCCTTCCCCCTCTGCCGTTGGGCTGGGCATCTCTCCCACCAGCATCTCTACAGATGCGCAGGAGCTTTTAGGAAGTCAAGTCAATCAGTCACATCCGACTCTGTGCGACTTCTCTAGCCAAGAGTACTGGAGTCGGGTGCCATTTCTTTCTCCAGGGGAGCTTCCAGACCCAGGCATCGAACCTGGGTCTCCCGCATTGCGGGCAGATTCTTTACCCTCTGAGCCACCAGGGAAGCCCAGGAGCTTTTATGCATCCAGCCAAATCTTTCCTGGGAGCAATCAGGTCTTGGTTTCCCTGTTGCCTAGGAGACCTAACTTCGTGAGGCAGCCCTTCAGCTGTGCCAGGCACTCTGGTCACTAAACAGAAGGAAGCATTTTCCTGTCAGCAATGTTTGTTTAAAGAGACCTGGAACTAGAGAGTAAAAATAGCAACTGCCCAGAATTACTAATCATTACAGAGATTCTGAGTCAAACAGTGACCTGCCACTTTTTAATCCATTGTTTTGATACAGATTTTTAAAAATCTATTAAGAAAAATTATCCAAAATCTGAAAATGAGACCAGAAAAACAGTGATCCTTTCTATGTCCTATCAAAGGGTATTTTTCAAGCCCAAGGATTAGTTCCTTTTCTAGTCAAATGTACTGGTGTTCGATGCTGCTATTTACTGTTAATGAAAGGCATACCAAGCTGTAGATTTGTGCACAGAAGAGATGCAAATAATTTTTGTCCCAAAGTAAAGTTAACGTCAAAGGCTATAACGTACTGCTCTATAAGACACTGACCATTTTTATATCTAGCCTTGCAATCTTATTTTAATATAATCTGACTCTACAAATCCATTTCCACAAATGGTCCTTGAATCAGCTTTTAATCTTATAAAACGTCCTCAAAAATTAATGAGGTGAATAAACTTTTGGCACCTGTGCATGCCATATTTGTAGAAAGATAAGAGAGTCATGTTTAATTTGGAAACTTATACTTGGGAAAGTCTGACAAGAACGGGAGATTTTGCCAGGTTATGGAGAAACATGTACCCTCCTTGAGTACTGATTTGGGGCAGCCCATTTGGAAAGGGCTCTTTGGAAGGCAGTTTGGCAATTGTTGTTAAAACTGAAGACAGTGCAGCGCTCGTGATCCAACATTTCCTCTTTTAGAGTCGATCCAGAGACACGATCCCACGTGAGCACCAAGGGAAATGTGCAGTGTTTGCCGTGGTGAGAAAGTGGGATGAAGACCTTCCACCGCATACGGTGGTAGATGCGTGTGGTAGAACACTATGCAGCCACAGAAAAGGCACTGGTCCTAAAAGTAGGACCTGTGGTTTGCTGTTTAGCCTCTCAGTTGTGTCTGACTCTTTGTGACCCCATGGACTGTAGCCCCCACCCCACCCCAGGCTCTTCTCCATGGGATTCTCCAGGAAAGAATACTGGAGTGGGTTGCCATAGCCTCCTCCAGGGGATCTTCCTGACTCAGGGATCGAACCTGCATCTCCTGCAGTGGGAGGCAGATTCTTTACTGCTAAGCCACCAGGGGAAGCTCTGGAAACCATGTCAATGGAAAATCTATAGGTGGAAATGGCTGATGGGTACAGCATGGTGCTATCAACAGTCACGACCAATTTTTTGGCCAACCTAATAAATAGCCGGAGTGCACCCAGCGCTTGACTCCGAGAAGTGGGATTAGGTCCTAGTGAGGTAACAGAAAAAGCCTGAGAAGAAAACCTCACTTGGACCTCATCCCACTTTCCAGAGTCAAGCACTGGTCCAGCCCAGCCGCCAAGTCTGGTGTGTCATCTCATGGCTCACCTGAGCCCTCAGTCTGGATTTGCCTTTCCAGGTATCAAGTGAAAGTCCCTCTGTTGTATCCAACTCTTTGCAACCCCACGAACTATACAGTCTGTGGAATTCTCCAGGCCAGAATACTGGAGTGGGTAGCCGTTCCCTTCTCCAGGGGATCTTCCCAACCCAGGGATCGAACCCAGGTCTCCCGCACTGCAGGTGGGTTCTTTACCTTCTGAGCCACCAAGGAAGCCCAAGAATCGAACACGAAAATGTAAGAAGCCTACGTCTGTGAGGCCAGCTGGGTGGTAAAGGGCAGAAAGTGTGCTGTCAGACCTCCGAGGACCCATGTTATATAAACGTCAGGAACAGGCGCAGAGGAGGTGGGGTGGTTTCAGGTTGTGAATCAGGCTGATTGGGTGGCTGGGCGCCCGGGGCTACATAATACACGTGAAGCGGGAACAAAGAGCAGCTCTCTGGGTCACCTGCTGGGCTGCCAAGGCAGCTAGAATTGCACGGGTGTGTCTGAGGAGCCCGGGTTGTAGGCAAGCGCTTGGGAAACCAGACACTTTAATCTGATTCTTAAGAGGGAAAAATGGGAGTAAAAGACTGCATGAAATTCAAGGCCTTTACCCTTGAGGGGATGATCGTTTCTCTGTTTATTTTTCTTCAGTGGCGGTTTTGTTTGCATTTAGATTATTTTGTTAAGCTCTATCCTTTCCCAAACCCTGGCAGTTAAGAAAAGAAAGAGCAAAGGCTGGTGGTCACTCCAGGCCACCCTCCGTGTCCCTCCTGGCCTGCATCAGACAGCACGGTGGGGAGCTGGGGGTTCCAGCCAGGAAGTGAGATGGGGTCGGGCAGCCCTCCTGGCCCCAGAAGGACCGTAGCCCCGCTGGTTCCACATTTCGTGACCCCTCCCACCTCCACCCTACGCAACCCTGGAGCTAGAGCGGTATTTTCATCACTGCCCTGTGCTTGCGATGAGTTGGGTAAACTAGTTATGGGGACATCATTATTTTTGTCAGAGAAGGCAATGGCACCCCACTCCAGTACTCTTGCCTGGAAAATCCCATGGACGGAGGAGCCTGGTAGGCTGCAGTCCATGGGGTCGCGAAGAGTCAGACACGACTGAGCAACTTCGCTTTCACTTTTCACTTTCATGCATTGGAGAAGGAAATGGCAACCCACTCCAGTGTTCTTGCCTGGAGAATCCCAGGGACGGGGGAGCCTGATGGGCTGCCGTCTACGGGGTCGCACAGAGTCAGACACGACTGAAGCGACTTAGCAGCAGCAGCAGCAGCATTATTTTTGTTAAGTTAGTATTGGAGTATAGTTGATTTATAATGTTGTGTTAGTTTCGGGTATACTGTAAAGTGGCTCAGTTATAATATACATGTATCCACTCTGTTTTAGACTCTTTTCCCATGTAAGCCATTACACAGTAGAGTTTTCTTGTGCTATACAGTAGGTCCTTAAGAGTTATCTGTTTTATATATGGTCATCTGTATATGTCAACCCCGATCTCCCAATTTGTCAGTTCCCCCCGTACACCCCGGGAATTCTGTTTTCTCTCTCTCTGACCCTGCTTCTGTTTCATAAATGAGTTCACTTGTACCATTTTTTTAGATTACCCGTATAAGCAGCGTCGTATGATGCTCGTCTCTGTCTGACTTATTCACTCCGTGTGACACCCTCTGGGTCTGTCCATGTTGCTGCAAATGGCACGGTTTCATACTTGTCTATGGCCGGGTAATAATTTACTCTGAGTTCCGCCTCACAGGTGGTTCTGGACACGGGAATGAGGTTCAGGGCGCCTCCTGCAAACACAGCTCTTCTCTGTTCTCTGCAAATGCACAGTCTTGGCGGGGCCTCGGCACTGTGAGTCTTCCAGACACATTGACTGGTCTGATCCTCAGGACGGCCCTCGGGGGTGGGCAGGGTAACTGCCCCTGCAGGTGAGGAAACTGGGGCTCGGGGAGGAGCCAAAGTGCCCCCAAACCCAGGGCTGCCCCCTACCCAGGCCTCCTGGCTGATCACACAGCTTTCTCTGGCTGGGGTCCAGCCTCACCAGCTTCCTCCCCAGCTCCCGTCACCCCTGTGGGGGCCGTGGGTATTGGGCTTACAGGCCTGGCGGGCTTTCACTCCACACTGCACCCCGCCCCTCCCCGGGACTGCCGATGCCCACATCCTTCAGACCAGCACTTCTCAAGCCCTGATGGGCCTGTGACTCCCCTGGGAGCTTGTCAAAGAGCAGATCCCGGTTTGGTGGGCGGGACCGGACAAGTCCCCAGGAGGTCCCAGAGCCCCTTCTCTGCAGGCGGCTCTGAATAGCAAGGCTGATCCTAGCCTCGGCCAGACCAAGAGAGTCTGGACAGTGTCAGGAGACCCGGATGTACCCGCTCAGGGTGTCCTCCTCGTCTCCTGACTGTAAATAAGTGTTAATTACATTTTCCTGGCTGGAATTTCATCTCCATGAGGACGGGGACTGTAACTGTCTCCTGCATATCTATCTCCCCAGCGCCTGACCCAGGGCCTGGCACGTGATAAATGCTGAGTACCTGCTGAATGAATCAAGTGAGCAAGGGGAGCGAGTGCCTGAACCATCACTGTCCTTCCCACCAAAGCGATCCATCCCCAACCGCCAAAAAGAGACATTTGAGGGTTTTCTGTTCTTAACACACTAATCTTATCACCAAACCCAGATCTTCCAGGAGATCCAAATCCTAGGCATCGAACCATCTAGAAGGGATTCATAGAGATCATCTCTCAGGAACAGGATTACAGAGTTTATTTTCCTCTGTGCACTTTTCGTATTTTCCGAATTTAATGCAGAAAGCGAGCGCTACTGCAGTAATTCAAAGGACATGTAAACATCCATCGAAGCAGATTCTCTCTTGGTCACGTCTCCTCTGTCACTGCGGACGCCAAGCTGTAGTCAACCAGTGTGTCCGGCGTCTCAGTTCCTGACTCTAAAGGAAGGCAGGGCTGCAAGTGACCACTGAGGCTCACACGGGCATAAATTCTCTCTGAATCTGTCATCTTCTCCATGAGTCCCTTCTCATCCCTGTCACTCCTGAGGAAGCCTGACCCTATTCCTGTCGACCTCATCTCTGTGGGTTCTTGCCATCCTGAATACCATTCAGGAGGCCCCTTTTCAGAGGATGGAATTTGTTACTTAAGGCCTGAGTAACAGACTGCTGAAGCTGAAGCTCTAATACTTTGGCCACCTGATACGAAGAACAGACTCATTGGAAAAGACCCTGATGCTGGGAAAGATTGGAGGTGGGAGGAGAAGGGGCGGCAGCAGATGAGATGGTCGGATGGCATCACTGACTCACGTCTACACACCCAACTCACCCTCCACTTGGTGCGGACTCCATCCATGCTCACCGTCAGCCACTTGGCACGAGGGGAGCGAGAATTCCTAGTTAAGAAGACCGTGGCTGCAGTCCACTGCCCCTCACTTTACGGAGCTGACATCTCTGTAATATGTGGACTAAGTTTCTATAAATTTGATTAAAATGAACAGAAATTTGCAAGCGGGGGATGTATTTGGCCATTCCGCCTCTCCCACATAGGGAGATTGATGTGTCCCAGCAGCTTTGCTGAGTAGGACTCCTTCTGGTTTTTTTTTTTGGGGGGGTGGGGGGAAATTACATGATTTGGACTATTTGAGAAAGGAAATAAGAGGCAGTTCTGGGGCTCAGCAGGTGTTTGGAGAGGTGGGCATGCCGTCCACAGCAGAGGGCAGGCAGGGGTCCGGGAGCCCTGGTACAGAGAGGACAGAAAGGGCAGCTCCCCAACCTGTCCGCCCATGTGGCTCAGCCTCCGCCGGGCAGCGTGTGGCTGCCATTCACCCCTTCAATGCCCGTTCCGTCCCCACTCACCTCCCAGCAGCCCTGCCCCATGCGCCCTGCCCGCCCCCCAGGTGGCAGCCTCTTCCTTTCCTCTGTGTCCAAAGGATAAACTCTTCTACTTGCTCCTTCTGTGTCCTTCCTTTGGAATCTCAAGAGCATCCTTCTGAGGGGAAACCATTGTTTATTTCTTTGCCTTCTCAGCATGATGATTCTAGTTCTTCTTGAGGAGGAATCTAAGAAAATGGGGAGAAATGTACAGCAAGATCACGTCTGAAGGTGTCTGTCTTGCAGAGGACTCACGGGCGACCCTCCTTTCTAGAGCAGATAACCACTTCCCGACTTCCTTTTCAGCTTTCGTGAACATGTCGTTTCATTCCCAGATGTGCTCACTGCAGCCAAGGCCATACTCATAAAGCCTCTCATTTTAGTCTTCTCTCTGTCTCTCTGGTTCGCCTGGGTATTAACTTCCAAGCAGCAGCCCCAGTGACTTTGCTTGGCTGTCTGCACATCCCAAGTATTCCAGCTAATTGTCAAATTTCTGCTCTCCGTTCACTGTTTCAGGCCTGCGAGCACCCCACTGATGCGGCTTACACGGACACAAAGCATTCAGTGAACTGAAACCAGAAAAAAAGCTCAGGGCAACGGCACAAATGCCCACGTCTTGGTTCAGGGAGCTGGCTTTTATAGAAATAAGTACATTTGTATTAGTTGTTATGATGAATTGTTCTGACACTCACCCAGACAGGAAAATAATGAAAGTTTCTTTTCCCAAGGGCTCCTTAATTCAAACATTCAAAATGATCTGGCCTCAGCTGGCCCAGGGCAGAAGTCATAAGATTGAAAAAATAAGTAAATACATTTTTAAAGAGATGGAGGAACCCTGCTTTCCAATTCGGGCCAGTGATTGACGACAAGCCAGGATACGAGGAATATTTGCGTCTTCCTTACTTAAAATTGTTTAAGTTGCTCATATAGACCCTCTCAGCTAGGAGAGAGCATGTGGGGAAAGTTCACACTTGAGGTCTTTCCACCACCTTCCCAGATATACATATTCTAAAAAACCAGGGCTAGTTTGATGACCAGCTCTGGGCTGAGCTGCAGTTTAGAAGGTAAGCCATTGCAGACTGCTCTGTCAGGCTCTGCTTTTTGTTAATAATCTATTTAAAGTTCAGCAGACCGGCACCTCCTTTGATTCTGATTATACTCCTAAAGCTCCTCCAAGTTCACTGTCAGCAGATCCTGCTCTGACAGTCAGAGAGATTGCTGTCTTGGTTTGCTGGGGAACTGCATTTGAACGTCAGACTCCATCCAAAGCAACTACCATGATGGAGCCCACACAGCCCCTTGCAGGATGGATTTATTAAAGGTCACCTCCCTGGGAGAACTGGTCTACCCAGGCGGCTGTATGGATCTGCTCCAGGCAAACAGAAGGTCTCCGTGATCTCCACGCAGTTCACCCCTGTAACCGTGCTCTCCTGAAGTTAGGCACTGTCTAGTCTCCAATGATAATAGCTCTTGGTGATTAATTTTGCTGGTTTGGGTTGCTTTCAGGGAAATGGCTTTTGACGTGTAGTCAGTGTCTTTCAAATTCAGAGAAAATGGAATTGAGGAAACCGTTTTCCAATTAAACCCAACAATTTTAAGTTCCATGTTAGAAGAAATGCAATTCTTCCTAGAATACAAACACAGAGGGACGGTTTGATTGTTTATTGCAATTCTTTCATTCCAAGAAGGGTTTGAAGTGGCTTCCAAAACAATGAATAAAAGAATGAAATTGACAGCTAGGGGTATTGGGCAGAAACCAAGCTTATCTAGGATGCCTCATCTTTCCATTGCTCTGGCTGTTCAGTTCACCTCAAGGGGCACCAGGAAACAGGAGATGACCATCCGTGGGAAATGAGTCTGAGAATAAGGGGGAGAAAGGGAAGCGGTGACGGACTTTATTTTCTTGGGCTCCCAAATCACTGCGGACAGTGACTGCAGCCATGAAATTAAAGGATGCTTGCTCCTTGGAATGAAAGCTATGACAAACCTGGACAGCATATTAAAAAGCAGAGAGATCACTTTGCCTACAAAGGTCCATATAGTCAAAACTATGGTTTTTCCAGTAGTCATGTATGGATGTGAGAGTTGGACCATAAAGAAAGCTGAGTGCTGAAGAAGTGATGCTTTTGCATTGTGGTGCTGGAGAAGACTCTTGAGAGTCCCTTGGACTGCAAGGAGATCCAACCAGTCCATCCTAAAGGAAATCAGTCCTGAATATTCACTGGAAGGACTGATGCTGAAGATGAAGCTCCAATACTTTGGCCACCTGATACAAAGAGTTGACTCATTGGAAAAGGCCCTGATGTTGGGAAAGATTGAAGGCAGGAGAAGGGGGCGACAGAGGATGAGATGGTTAGATAGCATCACTGACTCAATGGACATGAATTTGAACAAACTCCAGGAGATAGTGGAGGGCAGAGGAGCCTGACATGCTGCAGTCCATGGGGTCACAAAGAGTCAAACACAACTTAGCGACTGAACAGCAACAACAAAATACCCTGTTTAAGTCTCAGACTCACAGGAAAACAAACAGTCTAAGCGTGTTGTTGAGACCTTTTTTTACACGATTTAACTGTTACACACAAATTTAGAATTAAAAGCATTTTAACAAGGTGGGTAAAAATATTTACACATATTCCAAACGTCCCACATCAGACATTCCCTCATTCAGGAAGCGTGCACAGTCCACCTCCTCTGCCTGCAAGATTTGTTCTTAATAGCTCAGCTTTCCCTCTAAATTGGCCCCCAGCTGGGAGGGACAATCAGTGTTTCCAGACAAAAAGCATTTCCAGGAACTCTTAAATAAGAACGGGTCCAGAAGTCTTTCAGCCGGGGGAGTGGGCAGGAGGGGACTTTTCTGTCTCCTCTGGATCCAATACTTGGTGGTTCCCCAGGTTCTTCAGGGAAACAATAAAATGGCCGGAAAACACTTAAAAAAATGTTTCTATGACAACCTGGTATGAATGAGCAGACTTCCTAAGGAAATGAAACTCCTAAAAGCCTCTGTGACTTTATTGGTCATCTCAAGAGGAGAGTTTTTCTGTTTGTGTGTTTTGTTCGTTTTTGGTTTTCAGTTCACAGACTCTAAATCCAGGTTCAAAACTTGTGATATTTACCCCATGAGCCAGCGACATTTAGCATCATTTTTTTCACCCCTTCAATTAAATTTTTTAACGGGTTCGTCCGACACGCACTCTCCCCCTGGAAAGGCCCCTCTTGTCACATGTCCACACATTGCCATCACTGACTGCTTAACTCATCGACAGGTGTTTCTTGCCAGATGGGAAATCTGGTAAGAGCAGCACAAAATGAGCAGGAATTCATCTGACTTCTGGTGGTTCTTCACCAAAGATAAAGAGGCTCTGGATCTTGAGAAGTAACCAAGTGGTCAGGGTTTTCCTTTAGGGTTTTCACTTTTCTTTATTTTTAACTTTTATTGAGATATGACTGACTGACAATGCTTTGCTTGATTTCTGCTGTGCAGCACAGTGCTCAGTCATGCCTGTATATATTCTTTTTCATTTTTTATTCTGCTTTTGTCACGGGGTTTGACTACAGCTCCCTGTGCTGCACAGCAGGACCCTGTTGTCAATCCGTCCTGTGTAGGATAGTTTACACCTGCTCATCCCAAACTCCCAGCCCTTCCCCCTCCCCCACCCCCACCCACAAGGCTGTTCTCTCTGTGTGTAAACCTTCCTTTCTGTTTTTTAAATAGGAGTTCCTGACTCTTGAGGACTGGGATACGGGGAAGATGACATTCTAGAAGCTGATCAGGTACCTCTGACAACTCCATCTATCATTAAAAAAAATAATAATTGTATTTATTGATCTTGGCTTTGCTAGGTCTTCGCTGCTACACGCTGGCTCTCCCTGGTTTTGGGGGGCAGGGGCCACTCTTGTTGCGGTGCTCCGGCTCCTCGCTGCGGTGGCTTCTCTTGGTGGCGAGCAGGGCCCCAGGGCGCACAGGCTTCAGTCGCTGCAGCTCCCGGGCTCCACAGCACAAGCTCAGTAGTTGCGGAGCACGGGCTTAGCTGCTCCACGGCATATGGGACCTTCTGGGACCAGGGATCGAACCTCTGTCTTCTGCATTGGCAGGCGGACTGTTTATCCCTAAGCCACCAGGGGAGCCCCGTCTATCAGTTTCTAACTCCAGCACAGTTTAGTTTCAAAGTAGAGGTTTGCAGTAGATGGAAGCCAAAGCTGCCGTCTCCCTGACTGCAATCCGTATGAGCTCTTCAGAACCCGGTTTCGCTTTTAGTACGTGGCCATGCTGCCTACACCTTCTGTAGAATGCACCCTGGAGATAAGGCCTGGGGTGTTTGCTCCGTGCTCAGACGTTGGACCATTCACTTCTGCACCAGTTTCTTCCTCCATTTTCAGGGGCCCTTCTCCCTGGTCATGAGCTCACTTACCAGGTTGGCATCTTGAGGGGCCCCTGTCTTAGGCCTCGCCAGTAAATTTAAAACAGCACACTCAGTTTGTCACGGCAGACACCTCCTGTTCTCTTTATAAAATTCACATACACAAGTCTTATCCTGGATTGAGTTAGCCTGTTAGACTAGGGGAACAACTCATCAAGGAGACACGTTATGGATATGTTACTTTATGAACAGGAATGTCCCAAACTTCCAATTTCATTCTTTCAAGGAAAAAAAAAAAAAAAAGAAATGAGCCCCACATGGTAAACATTTGCTGTTAGAATTTTGCTGAAATGCACTAATAATTTTCAGCAGTGAAGAGCATTGTGTCTGAAAGGAAGAGATAAGAAGTCGGCTCTCACAATAGATGTGGAGTAAACGCATGAACCGTGAAGACAAAGATGAAGATAATTGTTTCATTCCTCCCCTCCTTTTCACCCTAGTGTGTGGTTTGGTTGCATCTTCAGTGCCAAGGTGGCGGGGGGCACGTTGGGGGTGCAGGGGTTTTTCCCAGGTGCCTCCCAGACCAGCCAGGGGCCCAGAGAGGAGATGCCCTCTCGGGGAGGGGCGGGGGGCTCTTCTGAACCCTCCTTGTCTTTTCTTTAAGGAACAGAAAGTCCTCGAAATTGCTTTCTTTGTATTTTTCATCAGTTCTCTGACTAATACAGACACACTGTATTTGCATAACATATTTTTGGTCCGCATGGGACCCCGTCGCGAGCCTCCTGAATATGCATTTTGTTCTGTGCGACTTCTGAAAGTTGCACCTCTCATCTCATTACCAGCCTGTGTGCTTCCACGGAGTTATCTTTCTGGGCTTCAGAACAGCACCTCCGATTTGTAAGCCGAGTTAACAATTACATTTTCGTCTCTGAAAGATGTTCAATGAAAGCGTGCTTTGTGGGGAGAATAAATCAAAGGCCTCAGGAGGAGTGATGCCCCCCTCCTCAAGCCGGCCTGGCTTCTTTGCTTGCTCAGTGGAGGCTGGCAAGTAAATTCTCTTTCTCTAGAACATTCAGCATTGCCCAGAGAACCTTGCAGACTCAATGTTCCAAAGACAGCACCGTTTAGCCCCCTTCACCGAGCTGCTCTCGGTTGATCCCCCCAGCCTTGGAGACAGCTCAGTGAGCAAAGTGCCAGCCCAGGGAAATGGCAGGAGACCCCAGATTGCCAGGATCCATGAAGAAACCGTCCATCCTTAGAAGCAGAGGACAACAGACAAGTTACAGCTACAAAAACGAGAATAAACATTTCACCAAGGCAGGTTGAAGCAGAGTCAGAATCACTCTCCCATTTCCATTTCTTTGGGTTCTCAGGTTCATCTGCTTTGGGGCCCAACGCTTTGCGCAGATGATTTCTTTGAACCCTTAGCACCATCCTCGGAGGCTGATGGGGCGTCAGAGGCAGAGTCCCATGGGAAGAGACGGATCAGAGACAATCCCCGGGTCGTGGGCTTGCAGTAACGCGCAGCCTCAGTCAGCGGCCCTGGGACTCTCCCTTCAGTGTCTTCTGCCCTCATGCCAGTTTTCTAAGACCTCCCATGGCACAGCCACGCTCCTGTCAAACCTCCTTTAGCCACCTGTGTGCTTTGCCGCTGACGCTTGATTTTATGGCCTTATTTTTGCCTCAGGGACCTGCTTTCTGACAAGAAGGGTGTTTTCTACACCAGGCTCATCACCGGAATCATCTGGGAGTGTTTATTAAAACTAGAAATGCTCTCCCCAAAAATAGAGGTGCTTCAGTGTCTCTTGGAAACCCTGATTCATGGCCCTGGGGGCGGGCAGGGGACCAGAAGTTTCTTTGTGTAATTCTGGTAATCAAGTTGGGAAAGAGATGCCATTTCCCCAAAGTTTTAGACCCATAAACACTTCATGTAATGTATAATCTGAAAACTCCTTCAAAATCAAGAAAAAAATATCTTTACATGGTGTTAGCCAAAAGCTATTATTTTAATTTTAGTATCTTATTTCAGATCAGTATGATAGCAAGGGTGTCATGAAGTATTTCTAATGTATTATTATTGATGATTATAATTTGTAAGATACAATTTTACTTTTTCTTACTTTATGGGTGGCTTGTGCTATGTAAACACTATAATTTTATACCAAACCCCACAATTTTTTAGCAATCCACTTTAACAATGATTTTTGTATTGTGTTCGGTTTGGGCAAACAACAAATATTACAATGCAGTTGGAAATTTAACCATGATAAGGGCATAAAAAATGGACCATGGACTGATTTTAAAGAATTTTCATGATTTGTTTCAAAATGATAAGACAATGGGGAGAGTGTTTATTTGTTAAATTTTAATTTCAGTAAATGGAGAAGTAATTGGATGTAATAGTTACTGTTTTTTCTCTTTGGGACAATGATTTGGAGATATTGGAATGGACTTCCTATAAGAATTCCAATTTATTTTTTAAATTTCATTTTATTTTTAATTGAAGGATAATTGCTCTACAATATTGATACTTTCTACCATATATCAACATGAATCAGCTAAAAAAAAATTCCAATTCATTGAAAGTAACATTTCTGAAGCTGATATGAGGAATGATGATGTTATTTTTCTTCATAAACTTGGATTTAAATGTCAGTATCCCAAATGCTTTGTTGGTTTAACCGATGACCCAGTGTGAATTAAACAATGTAAAACCAAAATGAAGACTTGCACAAACCCGAGAGACTGTCAGGAGGCCCACACGGCCAGCTGTTCTCAGCAAACTGGGTAACAAGCTCCCACCCCTCCTCCCCCACCAGCCTGCCTCCTGACTTCAAGCTGTCACGTAGTAAGGGGGAATCTCTGAGTGGTTATTTTGCTCATTTATGATTTTAAAATGAAAGTAAAGGGGACTTCCCTAGCGGCCCAGTGGTTAAGACTCTGCTCTTCCAATGCACAGGGTGCGGCTTCCACCCCTGGCTGGGGAATCAAGATCCCACGTGCCTAAAGCTGAAGCAACACGGTAACAAATCCAATAAAGACTTTTTAAAAGTGGCCCACATCAAAAAATAAATAAACTCTTCCAAAAAATAAAGAAAGCAGATGCCGTCAGCACCTCCATGACATGAGCCTCTTGCGTTCAGAGAAGCTCCTGGAAACGGGGAAGAGTCGGCTACCTCAGCTGGGTTCTCAGTCCTGATAGCCCATCAGAGTCATCAGGTCAGCTTTTCAGAATGGGACGCCCAGGACCAGCCCTTCAACCAGACTCTTAGGCAGAAGCTTCTAGTCTCAGGACCTACTTCCCCAGGTGAGTCTATGGTGTGGCTGGGCTGAAAAAGAGCAGCCCAAGGGGATGAATCGGACTCCGTGACAGGCTTAGTTGGGGAAGGTGTTTGGGGGCCATCAAGCCGAAGACCTGAGACCCCTTTAGCATCCTGGCCATCTCCCCCGGGCTCTGTGTCTTCAAGGAGTCCGCAGGCTTAAGGAAGGCACGCACACCCACAAAAGCGTCCGCCTGCAAGTTACCGGTAAAGGTGAGTGAAGTCGCTCAGTCGTGTCAGACTCTTTGCGATCCCATGGAGTGTAGCCTACCAGGTTCCTCCGTCCATGGGATTTTCCAGGCAAGAATACTGGAGTGGGTTGCCATTTCCTTCTCCAGGAGATCTTCCTGACACAGGGATTGAACCCGAATATCTCCCATGTAGGCAGACGCTTTACCGTCTGAGCCACCAGGGAAGTCCCAAAGGCGACACCTTTGCAAATGCAGGTTGTGGAGGCCATGCCCACCTCACTGAGCACCCCATCACTGCCCCCCACCCGGTACAGCAGTGCTCCCCAGTCCTGCTTCAGGACAAGCTCTTGTAGGAGCTGCAAGCCCTGCCCACACCCTCTCCTGGGAGCCAGCTCTGCACCAGCCCACGCTGACTACTCAGGACACACAGCTAAAGCTGTGGACCTGCCTTTGGGCACCTCCACCCACCCGAGGACAGCAAGCAGTTCAGGGCTACAGCCACTAGGCTGAGAGCAGAGACAGCTGCGGGCAGCGTCCTCACCTTGCCCCCCCACCCCCGCCGAAGGTGACGAGGGCGGGGATACATCCTTTGAGCCATTTCCCCCGCACTGTGTACTCAGATATGTTACATGGAAACATATATAATATACAGAAATATGTGTAATAGACGTGCAGTCTTTCATACGTGTCTGTGTATGTGTGTATGCTTATGCAGCTTTTGCTGTTGTCTCTAGAACAACAGCTACAAGCTAGTTCACGGAAACTTCTCCTACTGCAAGTCATGAGCTCATTTCAAGTAGTCCCTAAAAGTGTCATCTGTGAAGCCTGGGGCTCATGGCGCGGAGGCTGGGTGAGTGGGTTGGAGTTAACGGTGGGAGCTTAGCATGCCAGGCTGGGCGTTGTTTAGAGGTCTTATTCTGAGTATTATGAAGAGCGTGTGTGTGTGTATGTGTGTGTGTTGGGTAGATGTATTGGATACGTTGGGTGTTGGGTGTGTGTGGATGTATGTGTGCTGTGTTCATGTGTTGGGATGTGTGTGGCTGTGTATGTGTGTGTTGGGTAGGTGTACTGGATATGTTGGGTGTTGGGTGTGTGTGGATGTGTGTGTGTTGTGTAGACATCTGTTGGGATGTGTGTGGCTGTGTATGCATGAGTTGGGTAGGAGTATTGGGTGTGTGTAGTGTGTGTGATGGTGTGTGTGCATTGCCCAGGCACGCGTGTGTTGGGGGCAAGTGTGGCTGGGGCAGACCCGCCCTGGGGGGCCTCCAGTAGCAGCTGTACCCTAGTTCTGGGACCCTGAGTGCTGTGTGGGAGACAGTCTGGGGCACAGGGGGACAGGCAGTGAGTCAGAAAGTTCTTGAGGAAACAGAAGCAGCAGAGGGCCCGAGAGGGAACGTGGGCAAGGGGCTGAGGCCAGGGTTTGGCCCCCAGCAGACCCGGGCCTGGGAAGGGTGGGGGCAGCAGGCCACACCCGCCCGATGGGAAACCGGAGCAGCCGCAGTGGTTCAGACACGGACTGAGAGAGAGGACAGAGCAGGGAAGGAACGGCAGGAGCCGGAGAGGGACTGCGGCGCCAGCCCTGGGGTCCCGGGGGGCTAGCCTGACAACCGCCAGCTCACGGTCCTTGGCTGTGCCGGAGGGAGTGCTCAGGACCCCGCGCCGGCTGAGAAACTAAGGGAAGGTACCCGGAGCCCAGGGCCCCGGGACAGCAGGGCCTGCAGGCCAGCTGGCCAGTGGGGCCCGCTGGGGCTTCTCAGGGCTCTGCGCCGCGGGGGGACCCACAGCAGGGCACTCGGGCACAGCCCCCCAGCAGTAGCTCCCCTCCAGGCCCTGGGGGTGGGCGCCATGCCCCACGGGCCGCCCCTCCTCTCAGGGGGCTCTGCTTCTCACCCTGGGCTGAGTTATTCAACACAGTCTCTTTGTCAGCTCTTTTCCTCCAAATAAATAGATCAGTAAGTGCCGATCTCCAGCAGGGCAGGAAGAAAGCTTTCCTGGCCCTCAGCCTCCCTTAGAGCCCCCCCTGCTCCACGGAAAGCTGCTCAGGAAAGTGGCTTTGGGGGTTTGGTTCTTTTCCCGCCACCAACGTGTAATTTTCATGCAGCAGCTTGAAGTTCCTTCTAAGAAAACAGAACGAGATGGAGCCAGCAAGACTTGTGACGACATGCACGCTAGATGCTGCCAGACAGACGACGGGGAGGGGGTCGGGCACGGGGGAGGGGGTCGGGCACGGGGGAGGGGGTCGGGCACGGGGGAGGGGGTCGGGCAAGGGGGAGGAGGTCGGGCACGGGGGAGGGGGTCGGGCACGGGGGAGGGGGTCGGGCACGGGGGAGGGGGTCGGGCACGGGGGAGGGGGTCGGGCACGGGGGAGGGGGTCGGGCACGGGGGAGGGGGTCGGGCACGGGGGAGGGGGTCGGGCACGGGGGAGGGGGTCGGGCACGGGGGAGGGGGTCGGGCACGGCGTGGGGGGCGGCGGTCGGGCACAGGGGGTGGTCAGGCACGGGGTGGGGGGCCCGGTGCAGTGGTGGTGGTACGCGGGACTGGGCGCCAAAGCCCCAGGAAGCTCCCTGCCCAGGCCACCCGCCTGGCTCGAAAGTAGAGCCTTTCTTTCCCAGAACAGCAGCCCGAGTCTGAGTTAACCCAGTCCAGCCAGCTTTCCTCCCCTTACTCATAACTGAAATCCGTGGTGACGTCTAAAACCTCATTCACAGTGAATTATTATTTCTATATGACACCCAGGCATGAAGCTCTCCTGGCCTCACACTGAGCGTGTGTGTGTGTGTATAGCTGTGTGTGTGTGTGTGTATAGATGTGTATGTATAGATGGGTGTGTGTGTGTACGTGTATAGGTGAGTGTGTATGTGTACAGGTGTGTGTGTGTATAGATGGGTGTGTGTGTGTATGTATATAGGTGAGTGTGTCTGTGTATAGGTGTGTGTGAGTGTGTGTATGTGTATAGCTGTGAGTGTTTCTGTGTGTGTGTATGTACAGGGTGTGTGTGTGTGCGTAAGAGAGAGGGACTCTACCTCACACACTGCCCTCAGCTCTGGATCCCAGCAGTCCCGTCCTGCTGGACGAGCTGAGCTTTGGGTACCAGCACAAGGCCCAGGACCACACCCCCTGAGGGTGTGGGGCAGATCTGGGTACGATGCTTCCCTCCCCGAGCAGTGGTTCCCCGCCCCCAGTCGCCTCTGCCCTTTAGAACTTGGCATGGAAGGCAGTATCACAGCATCTGACAAACTGCACTGATTCGTGTCCTAATGAGTCCTGTCCACCACCCTTACTGGTCTCTGCCTCCAGCCCTGCGTGTCCTAACCAGCCTGAGGTTTCCATGGGTGACTGCATTTGACGGTAAACAGCGGTGCTGAGTGTGCGTCATTTTTGTGCTCACCTCTTGGAAATGACCTGAAAAGCACCACAGCAATGGAGCGGCCTCTCTGCAGGGTCCACTCGGGCGGGACAAGCCTGCCCCTGGCCCGGGGGGAGCTCCCGCCCGCGCTTGTGTTGTTTCCAGACGGTGCTTGTTGGAGCTGCCCACTCCCGGTGGGTGAACGCTTCCCAAAGCCCTGTACGAGTCGCCTGCCGTCACTGAGCCCGGAGCATTTTCATGCCCAGGGGCCGCCGGCCCTGTTCGCCTACTGCTAGGGTGGGCTCACCTCTGCCACAGCGGGTGAGGGTCTGAAACTCGCCTGCCGGGGCCCAGGGCCCTGCTGGGTGCTGGCGGAAGGGCCCTGGGAGGCTCGGCCAGCGTGTTGGGCCCCTGTGGGTCTCCCAGCTACAATTAGTTTCTCTTGTTCTGTTTGTTCTTACCTGAAACCATCAACACAAACGGAACTTTAGACATTAAATACACGGCAGCAGGCAAGGCAGGGGCATCCAGGGGTCAGCCTGGGCATTAGCTGCAGAGGGTTCAGAGGCTCTTACCTGGGCCGGGTTACCCTTTAGCTGGAGCCCATGGAGAGATCTGGGTTGCTGGGAGAGGGGCCAGGGAGGCCAGGACACCGATGGGGGCGCACGGCTAGTCACCCCCCAGCCGCCTCCATGCCCAGGGGTCACACAGGGCCACAGTCCGTGTCATTACCCACCACAGCCAAAATCTAACTCAAGTCTCAAAATCTAATTTCAAAAAGGTGCTATTTACCTCTTTTAGCTTTTTCAGTATCTTATAGATTTTCTGCTTTATTTACTTGGACTGAGTTCCATAGAATTTAGAACCAAAAAAAAAGTATGATTTTACAGACAGAATGCGAGCAGAGAGCTAGTGTCCAGTTTCTAGATGAAAGAAGACCCACACTAATGGACATCAAACAGACATTTTAAAATAGAATCCTAGGGCTTCCCTGGTGGCTCAGTGATAAAGAATCCGCCTGCCAACGCAGGAGACCCGGGTGTAATCCCTGATCCGGGAGAATCCCACATGCCTCCGAGCAACGAAGCCGAGCACCACGGCTATTGAACCCACACTCCAGGCCCTGGGAGCCACAGCCACCCAGCTCACGGCTGCAGCTGCTGAGGCCTGCGTGCCTAGAGCCCGTCCTCTGCAGCAGAAGCCATCACAATGAGAAGCCCACACACCATGATAAAGAGTAGCCCCCGCTCACCGCGACTAGTTTGCGACTAGAGAAAGCCCTCGAGCAGCAACGAAGACCCAGCACAGCCAAAAATAAATTAAACAAATATCTTCCTCTGGGACACCTTCCCCAAGAAGGGCAGCCGGAAATTTAAAAAAAAAAAAAAAAAGAATCCTAAGTCTGCCCAGGTGGCTCAGTGGTAATGAATCCACCTGCCATTGCAGGAGATGTAGATTTGATCCCTGGGTCGGGAAGATCCCCTGGAGGAAGAAATGGCAACCCACTCCAGTGTTCTTGCCTGGGAAATCCCATGTGGGAAATCCCTGGTGGGCTACAGTCCACAGGGTCGCAAAGAGTCAGACACAACTTAGCAACTGAGTGTACACACGTATGCTTATATGATGCATTTGACACCTTAACACTGCTGCCGGGGCTGGCAAGGTAACCCTGGACCCGTGTCGCCGGGAGGAAGAGCAGGATTGGGAGTGTTAGGGTCTTTCCCTCCTCTGCGCAGCCCAGCCTGGGGGGCTTTGGTAAAGTACCTCGGGCCAAGGCACCCCCATTCCCCAAGGTCCCTCCACAGTGGAGGCAGTGGTCCCCTGCCTGTCCCTTCAGCCTACCAATGCACATGGAATAAATAGTCTCCCTAAATTAAATCTATAAACTATTCCCTATGTCCCATATTAACCCCACCTCCACCCTGCACTGAGCACTGAGGGCCAAGGAGTGACTGTCATTGGGTAGAACTTTGGCCCGTCAGGTGGCCCCCTGTCTTAGTTCTGGAAAACATGATGTGAGAGGGAAGTCCTGCCTCTTCCTTGCCCAAGGGCAGTCAGTATGTCTGTTTCCTCCCCGGGCAGTGGTAGGATGGTTCTGGGTCTTTCTGTTCTCACTTACTCGGGGCGAGTTTGTTTCCCTCTTTTTGTTGTTAACATCTTTAGCCTGATGGCAACAATCCTCAGGTCTGTGCAGAGACAGGGGTTTGGCAGGAGGGCGCATGCTTCTCTGCGGGGTATTTTGTGTCTGCATTCACGAGTTACAGATCAATTTGTTCCCTCCCTGGTCTCAGCCTTCTTCTCTCTAGGATACTATCCAGTACCATCGAGAGTACACCTTTAGCAGAGTAGTCTTATTATTCAGCTCCTGATTCTTCCTGAGTCCTAGTCCCACCTGAGCTGCTTCCTGACTTGAGTCACTTACGAACCCACCTTTTCACGCCCACCTGGAGAGTCGGGTGTGTGTCTAAAGGAGGATTATTTCTACAGATCCGAGTGGGCTGATGATGGGGCACACAGGTGAGCAGACGTGCCTCTTGCTCTCGGTAGAAAATCAAACAGGCAGATGGGTAACTGACAGGGATGAAAGAATGCTGAAGCCTTGAACTGCTCTCTATGGAAAGTTATTATTGTTACACATTTGTGGAGTGGCCATAGCTTGGGAAGTGGTGCCAGACAGTGGTTCTCAGAGGCTTATTTAGTCCCAGGGAAAACACTGAGGTACCAAGACCCAGCTCATGGTTCATCTGATGGCAGCTTCTGGGATTGTAGACAAGTTCCCAGATAGAAGTGGCTTCTAAGGACTGGTCTTGCAAAAAACAGATCCATTCAGTCATAGTTTTCCCAAACTCTGTGCTATACTCTTTTTCAGAAATGGTAGGAAGCACAGTGGGGAGGGGGATGGGGAGGGGAATGATGGTCTCCAATATGACTGGAAAATGTTATATATGGTCATACATACCCTGGACAATTCATGACATGTGCAGGCAGATTAAAGACCCCCAAAGAAAAAAAGGATTAACTAAATCTCTTTAATTTTAGTTCTGTTTAATTTAAACTTGTTTAAGTAGGACTTTGTAGGGTCCCATTTTGAAATACCTGGTTGACAAATACTCTCCCAGGCGCCCTTCCAGGAGCTGCTGAATGGTAAAGGTTATGGCCAGCACCGCAGGGTGATCACAAGAAGAAACGAGGATGTGTGGGTACAATCTATTGCTGTTCTAAAAACAAAAACAACCCCAAACACATGATCAAAAGGCTGTAGGTAATAATTCAAAGCGTAGATGGATGCGCTGGTGTTTTCTTGTTTGTGGTTTACACGAGAGGCACATTCCCTCTGCCCTTCCTAATTCACCTGAATATTTCTTATTTAAACCCGATGTTTCAAACCTGAGCCTTAATGTCTTTTTGCTAACATGAAGATAAAGCCCAGCTTGCAGGCTGTCTCACGGGTGAGGAAAGGTCATGGTACTGGACGCACAGCAGGTCCCCCGTCAAGGACTGCTCCTGTCTGTCCTCAAACTGTGGCTGAGTATCCCAGAGCAGATTTGTCTGAAGTCTGCAGGATTTTGAAATGAAGCTGTACCTAACTGCCCAGTGCTGCGGCAGAATTGAGGGAAATGTCGTTTTCTGTTTATCCACCTTGGGCAGTCAGAGAAGAAAAGCCTAAAATGGGTGTCTTGACTTCTGGAGCCACTTCCTTCTTAGCCCCCAATGGGTGATGGGGCGTGAACCTGGAATCTTCAGACGGCCGAGGTGGCCTTGTTACCATGGCTGTGGCCAGCCCCGGAGCCCAGGAGAGTCCCTGCCCGGGCTGTGGCCAGGACTGATGTCAACCAAGCAGCTCACTTCCTCTCTCCAGTTTTTTGTTTTACAAGTCAGCTTAGACAACTTGAGAGGGAAAGTTTCTGCCAAAAAAGCCCAGAAGGAAGTGGCACCTTTTTTTGCAGCTTTGGCATTTAGGACTGGAAGGAAGTCTCCTTGCTACGGTAGCTCCGCTTTGAGGAAGTTGGAAGCATCCATCCATCCATGGACCTTTACTGGACATGGCCTGTGAACCAGGCTACAAAGGCCCCACCCTCAGGGAACCTGGTGTCTAGAAGGATGATGTTGGCACCCGAGTCTCTTGATGGAGGTGCCCACGCACCTACTGATAGACTCCCGTGTGGGACACACCCTTAGGTCACCAGCAACTTGGAAGAAGGCATGACTACATTGTTGCTGTCATTTGAAAGTTTCAGGATCCACTTTCAAGAGAGTAAGTGAATAAGAATCAGAGGGCACTTAGCCTTTTGGTCGTTATCCATCAGGCAAAGTCCTGGGTTTGAGACCCTTTGATACTTAAGGAGCCATCTCTGCTTTCCAGACATAAATGAAATTGCTGGCTCAGCCTTGCTATCAATATTTACTCTCTGATATGAAGCCTTGGGCATCTGATGTAAGATATCTTTGTTTACAAGGCCCAAAACTCTATGGATGCACTTGGTGCAAAACATCAAAAGTGTCAAGGCTTCTGGTCAATCCCTGTGGGAGACCCATAACCAGGGCACACGGTCCTCCTGAAGCATTCCCGGATCAGGGTGGAGGAAGTCCAACCCCCTGGAAACAGGGGGGAAAAGATGGTCTGCGGAGACTGCACAGAACGGTGGGCATATTTAAGCGTTAGGCACCATGTAGACAGTTCATGAAATGGCTCCTGTAATCCCTGCAACAATTCCATGAAGTAGGTTTTATTTCACAAACAGAGAACTTGAGGCTCAGAGAGATTCAGTAATTGACCAAGATTTTGGTCCAGATCTATTGCCTTCCAGACGTTGGTCTTCCAGCCGAGCTACATGGAACTGTGTTTGGGAGCTTGGATAAGCAGGCAGTTAAACAGTGGACCCTGCTCTCTAACTTCTCTTTTCAGTGGTCACTGCTCGTCTTCAGCCTTTGGCGTAATGGAACAAGAAGGCTTGTGTGGTTCCCCCTTTACCAGCTTGGTAGACTTGGATGAACCAATCATGATTAAACATCAGCTTCCTCAACCCCAAAGGGGAGTAACAATGATGCTGAATGAAAACAATCAGGGGCTCTAGAATAAGAGTCCATCTTTAGATTTTGGAATGAGATGGACATGTGTTAGAACCCGGAGTCTGCATTTAAGAGCCCTGTGACTGCGGGGGCCGTTGCTTACACTCTTTAGGCTTCGATTTCCTCCTGGACAGATGGGAGAAGCAGTGCCTCCCGCGCGGTGTGGTTGCAGGGATTACAGGAAGGAATGGAGGGACGCAGGTAAGCACTTTGCTGGGTGATTAGAAGGTTATGAGCACTCAGCAGACGTTCGCTACTGCTATTACGCACATTGACTCACCCAGAAGACTGCTGCCGCTCTGGGCGCTCAGGGCGATAACTCATCCAGGGCAGTGGCATGTAAACCGCCCCGCGTCCTCTGTGTGTTACGAGTCATTATTGGTGGTAACGGGTGTGGCCTGGCGAGTGCTCACTGCCAATAGTTTTCTTATGCTTATTCTTTTTAATGTTAATAAGTACACTATTTCTTTATTTTCAATTTTTTTCTTCATAATTAAGATGTGTGCAATTTTCACAGAAGAGTAGGGTACAAGTTCTATTCGAGTTCCCATCGACTATAAACCAGGAGACCCAGGAATGCAACCAGGGACATAGAACAAGGCACGAACGTTTCATGATCTGCAGATGTTGAAATTATACAGGGTCTGTCCTCTTATCACTGTGGAATTATGCTAGAAATCAATATCAAAAGATATTTGAAAGTGACCCACATATTTTCAAGTACAGTGTGACATTTACCAAGAGAAGTCTTTGACTTAGCCATTGAAAGCCTCAATAAAGTCAGAAGACTGGAAAAACACAGAGGACGATTGAAGAAAACATTTAAGCGAGAAATTAACATCAAAATGAGAAATTAATATAAAAAATGCTTTTAAAATCCTGTGTATTTGGAAATTAAATGTCCAGTTTTTAATGATGGGTATATCTAAAAAGCCATAACAAGGAAAATTTAAAAATATATATTTTTAATGTAACAAAAAGGAAAAGAGAATTTACCAGAATTGGTTGCAGGAAGCTGAAGCTGCTCAGTGCAACTAAATACAGTGTGGAATCTGACTCTTACAGTCAGAGTTATGCTCTAAGAAAGGCCAAAGGAGTCAGCCACTTCTTACTCTGGAATCCAGAGATTCGAACCAAATATCACTGGGTCTCAGGAGCAAAAATACTGTAGGAGATGAGCAAAATTACCCCAGAGTGGCCCTGATGGGTGAAACAAACACGTAAAGAAGAAACATTGGCTCCTGCCCATCACACAGTTGGTCTTCTCCCCCAGCCAGTGTGGGTCCCCACCAGCCTTTAGGACCCATCCCAATCACTTCATCTGGAAAAGTGTGACAAGCAAAGGGACCACCTGACGACCGGGAGGAGGACAGCGCAGGTGGGTGACTGAGAGCAGAGGGGCCAGGCCCACAGCTGGCACACTGGGCTCTCCACGGGCTGGATGGGAGCTTTGCAAGGAAATGAAGAGGCCAGGAGACAGGCCAGCGCCTTCCCAGAATGGGTGTGGCATGTGGTGGCACCGGCCGTGACGCTTCCTCCGTCCTTCCCACGGCCTGTGACATCACCCTTTCCTGCTGAGCCCGGGTGGACCTGCACAATCCTCCCCATCATGCATGCGATGCTGAAAGATGGTGTTATCATGCAGGGTGAAGCCCAGGGTGAGCCCCGCGTCATAGTATCACCCCAGGAGGGCCCCCAGCTTCTCTAAGGAGGGTGGCAATGCAGCCTTGTCGGTGGTCTGCCTAAAACTTCCTCCCCTTCCTCTTTCTTGGCAGAGTTCACATCCAGCTGTGGAGGCTGAAAGCACGGGGTACTTGGTTTCCCAGCCTCCTCTGCAGCAAGGACACAGATATGAGTCCTAATCCTGGCCCGGGGGACACAGGGAGATGCCCCCTATATAACTTCCAGGGCAAGTTTTCCTTGCTGATCAAAAGATATTTGCAGAAAGAAACTCCACTCTATGCTTAGAACTTGCTAGTGTGAAGATATAACATCTAGGGTTGTGGCCGTCATCTCGTAGCCGTAAAGCACCAAGTCCAGAAACGCAGACCAGTGCTCTGTAGACGGAGGGGTGGGGCTATGATCACACAGGTGTGTCTCTATTCATCTGCTTGGTGTCTGAATTTATCATATTTGACACCACTTACTTCTGAACCCTCATGATACGAGAAGAGTCCTTGTTTAAACCACTTACAGTTGGATAGGCTAGGACTACTGTAGCCGAAATTCCTCTTCCTGGTCTGAACCCTTTTCTTGCATTTGTGGCATCTCCTGCATTAAATGTCAAAGTACACGCTGCAGCACAGAAGTCGACTAGGCCAACGGCTTGCTTCCCCAGCTGCCTGGGCAGTCAGAATGGACTGACGCCACCAATCAGGCACCCAGGCCAAGCCCTGAGTCAGAAGCTAGTGGTGTGAAGAAATAGGGATGGTGCAGAGTCCACATGCGTGAGGAGGCAGGGCTACACCCGGTGTCCCGAGTGGCAGTGGCCGAGGCCTGACCGCAGTAGCGCCCGGGCCCGGTGACGTCAGTCAGGAGGGCTGGTGGGCAGCAGCAGCATTGCTTATGAAGCTTGACTGACAATGCTGTGTTCTTTTCAAGTGTGCAGCGAAGCGATCCAGTTATACATATAAATACATATGTATGCATGTGTGTGTGTGTGCTATGCTTAGCCATAAAGTCATGTCTGATTCTTTGTGACCCCATGGACCGAAGCCCGACAGGCTCCTCTGTCCAGGAGGATTCTCCAGGCAAGAATACTGCAGTGGGTTGCCATGCCCTCCTCCAGGGGATCTTCCCCACCCAGGGATCAAACCCAGGTCTTCCACATTGCAGGTGGATTTTTTATCATCTGAGCCACCAGGGAAGCCTATATATATATATATATATATATATATATATATATATTCTTTGTCAAATTCTTTTCCATTATAAGTTGATACAAGGTATTGAGTACAGTTCCCTGTGTTAATCAGCAGGTTTAAATTAGTTACCTACTTTATTTTGTATACTTTATTTATAGTAGTGTGTATATTTTGATCCCAATCTCCTAATTCCTATCTCCCTACCCCAGGGGCATTTTTTGATGTGGGTAGGGGAGGCCGTTTCAAGCTGCTTAGCTTCTGCTTAGCTTCTGCTTAGCTCTCCATCCTTCCATGAGTTTTTGAGCTCCTCAATACCTTTTAAACCAGTTTCCACTTTGCTTAAAACAGCAGACTTGATTTCTGTTGCTTACAACTAAGAATACTGAGCGGCAATCTGCAGGCAGTGGCAGCCACGGGTGACGCAGTCTGCCAGAAGCCTCTGTTAGAAACTGCCCACTCGCCGCCTCTTTTGAGCACAGAAAACAGATGCATCTCCAAGTCCTAGTGTGTACAAAATCAAAGCATTTTCCATTTCTATGTTTGGATTTCCATGATGAAGGAGGCATAAAATTCAATTAAATCATTAAAGAGAGTCCTCCAAAACTCTACATGAAATGTGATTTTCTACTTCCTGAAAGGAAACATGAGGTTGGCTTTTCTCTCCCGTGGGGTTGCTTGTAGGGTCCAGGGTGACCCAGTTGCCATAGCAAGAGCTTCCTTTTCAAAGCCCAGCAGAGACATGACCAGTTCAGAACGTGTCCCCGAGGCCGGGTGACTCCATCGTGCTTTCATGGAAGCCAGCTTCGCTGTGAGCTCCGTGCATTGTTGTCAAGATTCCGGAGACCTTGGTGTGGGGCCAACAGAGTAGGTTTGGGTAGCAGCTGTTTCTCTCTGGATCCTGTTTTGAGCTCTGTGATAGATGAGGCTCTGAGTGAGCCTCAGAGCCCCGAGCTCACTTGTTTCAAATCATAATTTTCGGCCACTGTCCTCATCTCCAAATTCTTTCTTCCTTAGTTAATGATAATGATAATAATAATCTCCACTTTTTATTAAACAGATGCTAACAGCGTTGTTATATACTAGATGCTTTATTGACATGATTTAGTCTAACTTCCTATCTCTCCTGCAAGGTATTTTACAGATGAGAAAACCAAGATACAGGGTGGTTAAGAAGCTTACAGCGGTCAGCATTATTAGTCATCTTTTCATATGTCCATGTTTTATCTCCCAGACAGACCCCTTGAAGGCAGGAACCAAATAATATTGATCTTTCTAAAACCCGTGGTTGTAGAAATCAGGCGTTGGGCCACTCCGTTGCTGTCTTTTAACACATTTCTCATGGGAAGATGAGAAGACGAGACTTGACCAGGGGCTTCGCGCTGCGCTGGGTCTGATTTGCCACGTTTGCCTGTTTCCAGCGTGTGTGTTCCCCCCGCCCCGGGCCCCTCACCCCCCGCACCGGTTTCAAGCAGCCAGGGTGAAGGCACAAGGGGCAGACGGATGGGGCTGGTCTCACGGGCCGTGGAAGGGGCTGCGGGGCTTCCGTGGCTGCTGGCAGAGCATGAGGTGGCTAACCCCAGAGCGGCCTTGTTTGGGAGGCACTCTGGCTCTGTGATCCTCTAATCAGTTCTCAAAAGCATGAAGCCTTGGAGGGGTCTGCTGATGGGGCTGGTAAATGGTTTACCCAGATCTCACTCTGACATAGGAGTTCTGTGTTGCCCAGAGGAGGACACCCGAACTTCGTGCAGCCCCCAGGAATGGACCCCAACCCAACACAGAGTTGTGTTCAGGCAGCCAAGGGCTGTGTGACCTGTGTAAAACCCCTCTTCTTAAGAGCAAACAGAACACAACCTTTTTGCTGTGACTTAGAACAAGGTGAGGAATTTCTTCCAACAATGATTAACCCTAAAGATAAGTTAAGCACGTCTGACCCAACACCGAATTCAGGGATACGATAGTCTTCCTGCCAGCTAGCAGATTTCGTCACTCACCTATGTCTGAGATGTTCCTGTTTAAACAAAAAACAAAACGTCTCTTGTCCAAGCCTTGGTCAAACTTACCACCAAGAGGAATGTGTTTTAAAAGGCTTGCCATTAGAGACGCTGGACTCCATGCTTCTGAAACAACTGTCCACAGAACATTACTAGGTAACTGTGTTGTTAGCAAGGGAATAGATTTCTAATTTTTACCAAATCTAAAAAGAGCTCTGAATCTTTTAAGTTACTGAAATTGAAATAATATTTGACTGCTTGATAGCAGGCTGACACCCTTGGCGTGTACGCTTAGCAGTCTTCCTACAGACTTTCACTGCGTGTCGACTGCCAGACGTCCTGTAGGAACCTGGGGATATGAAGAAGGAAAACACACAGGCTGCTGACATGGGGCTGAGGTGGCTGAGGAATGCATTCCAGGGCTTGGCAAACTGCAGCCTGAGGGCCACGCACCCAAAGCCTGGGGTTTATTGGACCAGGGCCACCTCCATCCACCTTCCCAGGTGGCAGTGATAAAGAACCCGCCCGCCAATGCAGGAGGAGACGCAGTTTCGAAACCTGGGTTAGGAAGCTCCCCTCCAGAAGGAAATGGCAACCCACCCCAGTATTCTTGCCTGGAGAATCCCATGGACGGAGGAGCCTGCTGGGGTCCGTAGGGTTGCAGAGTCAGACACAAAACTGATTCCTTCAGTGGAGATTGAAGGAGAGAAGAGAGTCAGGAATGCTCTATCAGGGAGGAACTTGAAAGACCAAGAGGAGAAAACCTAGAGACTGTGAAAGAACATCCCTAAGATTAGGCTCTACTCTGCTCAGTTGTTTCAGTCTCGCCCAGCTCTTTGCAACCCCACAGACAGAGGAGCCAGGTGGGGTCTCAGAGTTGGACTCGACTGAGCACACATGCCCGCACCTCCATTCCCAGACATGCTGTCTGGGGCCATTTCTGCTGCGGCAGAGCTGGGAGGCTGGGACAAAAGCTAGTGTTGTTCAGTGAGTGTCATGTCTGACTCTTTGTGATCCCATGAGCTGCAGGATGCCAGGCCTCCCCGTCCATCACCATCTCCCGGAGCTTGCTCAAACTCATATCCAAAGAGTCAGTGATGCCATCCAACCATCTCATCCTCTGTCATCCCTTTTTCTTCCTGCCTTCAATCTTTCCCAGCATCAGGGTCTTTTCCAGAGAGCTGACCCTTCGTATCAGGTGGTCAAAATATTGGAGCTTCAACTTCAGCGTCAGTCCTTCCAAAGAACATTCAGGGTTGCTTTCCTTTAGGATGGACTGGTTGGATTTCCTTTACCTATTAGGTGGCTCTTTCCAGAAGAAGTTTGCCAGGTCCTGGGCTCGAAAGACAGGATGCAGACCTAGACCAAGGCACTGACATTGGGAATAAGGACAAGGCCATGAAGCCCGGGGGGTTGAGGAGGTGGGCTTTGCAGGGCGGCGCGGGAGGTGGGCAGAGAAGGGGGACAGACAGCGGGGAGCACCCGGTTCTCTCTCGGGAGCTGGGAGGGACCCCATTCCCCCCCCAACACCTTCGTGTACACACCAGGTCCCGCATTTCCCAGGAACTTAATAGCAAGCTATTTTTCCCAAACACCCCATACGAATGTGAGTGACCCTTTGGTCCAGAAAGCCGGGGACAATATGTCTAAAATGAAACCCCTCTTTTTCAAGTTACTGGTATACTAGAATGTTAACTACCTTTTCTAATGCTGCCATAAGACTGAAAAGGGGGGTCAGTCATTTACATAAAATATAGCAATATTGAATTCGGCAAGTTAAAATCTATGAAAGTGTTTTTTTTTTTTTTAATCTTTATCATGACTGAACTAATCCAAAGTAAAGCCCTATTAGATAATTTGATAGATAACAGTTTCACAAAGTAGCTGCTTGGTGACTTGACAGTAAATCTTTGCTTTATTTCTTCTTTAAATCTTAATTAGAGAATTAACAACAGGCTCTAGGTGGGGAAATGGGTTTGCTGTGAGGTAAAGATCACCTTGAGGAACTGTTCACTCAGCCTCCTCCTTCACGGCATGGTTCAATGAAAACATGCAAAGATCCCAAGTCTTGTAAACTTCATGAATCCTGTTACATTAAGTCCATCCCTGCAAAATAAAGTTATTAATGACTATTCAATTCTGCAAGCCTTGTCAGGGCCCCTGGGTGTCAGGAGTGGCCCTGTGGCTGCTCTTGGGACCAGGAGGATCAGAAAGCCCCGGTGTCTTCCCTCACTGAGCTCTCAGTCCAGAGGGAAAGCAGAGAGGGTCAGGGTGCATCCAGGTGTATGAGAAGTGAGCTCTTCTTTAGTTTTATTGAAGTAAGTTTGATTTATGATGTTGTGCTAATTTTTGCTCTACAGCACAGTGACTCCCTTTTACACATATACATACATTCTTTGTTATATTCTTTACCATTATAGCTAACCCCAAGATACCAGCTACAGTTCCCTGTGCTCTACAGTGGGACCTTGCTGTCTGTCCAGCACATATATAATAGTTTGCATCTGCTCATCCCAAACTCCCTATCCTTCCCTCGCGCCCTCCCCTTCCCCTTGGCGACCACAAGCCTGCTCTGTGTCCGTGAGTCTGTCTCAGGTGTGACCCGTTCTCGATAGAGGCAGAACCGTCCTGCTACTGGCGGCTAGCTTCAGGTCCTCCCCATTCTCATTCTTCCACCAACAAAGCGACCCTCCCGCCCGCACGCCCCTGCACCCTGTGGCTGAAGTGGAACGTGACGCCCGGGCCAGCCCTGACCCGTCCAGGTGCCTCCTGCTCCCGTCCCAGTGAGGTGCCCAGGTCCCTCCGGGACTTGCTGAACTGCTGCTGGGAGGACCAAGCCCTTCCCTCGCGGGTGTGAGGCTGTGGACCGCAGTCAGAACACGGCCGCCGTGGGTCCTCCCCTAGGTGGAGTTTGGGACACAGGACGCTGGAGCCTCGGCCCAGGCTCTGCTGCCGAGCATCCCCGTCCTGCCCCCAGTTTGGCTTCCAGACCAGTAAATTGCCCCCTTTTGCCTCAGTCAGTCTGAGCTGGGTTTCTGGACCTGGCAGGAAAATTCCGACCAATAAAAATGGGGTCAAGGAAGCAGGGGGGCGGGAGGGGTGGGCTCTCACTGGGGCATCAGAGAAGCGAGCATGTCCATCTGAGTCCTGAAGACCCGCCAGGGTGTCTCCAGACAGAGGCAGGGGTGAGGGCAGGTGTGCCATGAGCATCCCAGCATGGGCAGAGGCACAGAGGGCGGGGTGGGCCCAGGAGGAGGCCCAGGTCTGCTGTGACGGGAGGCGTGGGCCAGGCTGGACAGGGCAAGGGAACAGGAGACACCCGAAGGTGGGGCAGAACCCCTGAGACACTCACGAGGAGGGTGTCCCACAGCCTCGGTCAGGAGTGCCCCCCTTGTCTGCCCTTGAGGAGAAACTACTCCCAGGCAAGCGGCAATCTGCAGGGCAGCGTTTGGCTGGACTTCGTCTCTCATTACGACGGCTCCCACCCTGGCCTCTCTGTAATTAGGGCTTGCTTTCCTCTTCTGATAACCAGTGTCAGCCACGAACTCCCTGGGAGGAATAAGCCATCCGACTCCTACATGACTCTGAAATACAGTATTTTGGTTGGGTTTTAATTTGCCTGGAACTGCTACTAAAAATTGAAACATACATATAATATTATGGTCTGGCGCTTGGAATACAGAAGCTTAGCTTGAAACGAGCAGTTGAAAATGCAGTTCACAAACAAACATGCTCGTTGCTAAACATGAAAACGTCTCAGGTTTCTTGTAGGAGTTGGCTGATTCCCTTTGTTGAGAGCAGCACATAATCCTTGAAGGCAGTTTCTGGAAGTCTCGGAGTCTGACAGATCACTGCAACAGGAAATAAAATCAGGGAAACCTCGAACCTCTCTGGACTATTTCTACAGCTTCCTGAGAGCCTGGAATCATTCCACAGGGAAGTTTCTGAAATGGGGCGGGGTCTGTGGGTAAACGCACTTGGAAAAGGCTGGGCGTGGCATCCTTCTCCTGAGGACCCACCAAGCTCCTGATTTTCGGACGGCTCCGAGAAGTCCCGCAGCAGAGGAACAAGGTTGTGTGTGGGGCCTTGGGCGACCTGGGACCCACTTTCACACGGCATAGCTACATAGGACGTGGGTTGAGATGTGGGTGTTCTTAAGGGTCCAAAACAAAGCTTGGAGAGGCTGTGATGGAGACGGGAGTTCGCAAGGCCTCTTGGCCACCTCTGCTGAGAAGTGAGCCAGCCTGTCCTGCGACGTGCTGGGCACAGACCGTCCCCAGACTCGGACACGCGGCCTTCTGACCTGTGATGAACACACCGCCGTGCAGCCTGAGGACACTGCAGCTCACGGCGCCCCGTGAGGACACGGGCAGAGTGAGCACGGCTCATATGGGGCAGTGAGGAGCCGGGGTGACCAGAGAGAGCTTGTCGCTCCCACGAGTCAGACCGGCAGATAGTGATATGTGTAGATCCAGAGGTGTTGCGGCCAAATAATACGGTTCTGGGCTTTAAGAAGCCTAACGTCTGATGTATCAGGGTGGATTAAACCAGAACACGGTGAGCTATGTTACAAAGAAGGACCAGGAAACACGGATTCAAGACAGAGGAATCGTCATTGTTTGGGAGAAGAACTATCGTGAAGGGCTCCCTGGGGAGGATATCAAGTTAGGGAGAAGCTCGAACAATGAGTGGAATTTCCAGAGAGATGTCCACACTGTTACCAGTTAAGAACAGTGCCAACCACAAGGCCTGGAAAACCCAGCTGACGGCAGCTTCATTATCTCACGTGAAGGACGGAGGCCAGTGGATGAATCTCGACAACACGCTAAGAGAAGAAAGCCACATCCACAAGATTGCACTCTGTGTGATTCCATTCATGTGACATTCTAGAACGGGGAAACTGATGGCAATGGAAGGCAGAGAGGCAGCTGCCAGGAGCTGGGACGGGGCTTGACCACAAAGAGGGTGGGAGGGGGCTTGCTGGGGGGATGGGGACGTCTTGTTGGGGGATGGGGACGTCTTGCTGGGGGGATGGGGACGTCTTGCTGGGGGGATGGGGACGTCTTGCTGGGGGATGGTGACGTCTTGCTGGGGGATGGGGACGTCTTGACGGTGGGGTGGTTGTACTGCCATCTGCATGTATCACTCAAACAGCTGCACTCTTAAAATGGGCTGCGTTTTGTATAGGCCTCAGTCAACCTGATTTATTTTTCATTACAAAAGGATATATACTCATTGCAGAAAACGCAAAGAATACAAAAAGGCCCAAAGGAGAACTTTGGGCTCCCTCATCGTACTGAAGCACGTCCTTTTGGGATTTGTTGTAAGACTTGGGAGTACACTGTCAGTGCTTCACGATCGTTTCTTACAACTTAAATTTTAATGCCTCGTGAGTACTTCAATTGCACTCATCTCACACGCTGGCAAAGTAGTGCTCAAAATTCCCCAGGCGAGGCTTCAACAGTATGTGAACCGAGAACTTCCAGATGTTCAAGCTGGATTTAGAAAAGGCAGAGGAACCAGAGATCAAATTGCCAACATCTGTTGGATCATTGAAAAAGCAAGAGAATTTCAGAAAAAACATCTACTTCGGCTTCATTGACTATGCTAAAACCTTTGACTGTGTGGATCACAACAAACTGTGGAAAATTCTTAAAGAGATGGGAACACCAGACCACCTTACCTGCCTCCTGAGAAATCTATATACAGGTTAAGAAGCAACAGTTAGAACTGGATATGGAACAGCAGGCTGGTTCCAAATAGGGAAAGGAGTACGTCAAGGCTGTATATTGTCACCCTGTTTATTTAACTTACATGCAGAGTACATCATGCAAAATGCTGAGCTGGACGAATCACAAGCTAGAATCAAGATTGCCAGGAGAAATATCGATAACCTCAGATATGCAGATGATACCACACTTACAGCAGAAAGGGAAGAAGAACTAAAGATCCTCTTGATAAAAATGAAACAGAAGAGTGAAAAAGGTGGCTCAAAATGCAACATTCAAAAAATGAAGATTATGCCACTTCATGGTAAATAGATGGGGAAACAATGGGAACAGTGGCAGACTTAATTTTCCTGGGCTCCAAAATCACTGCAGATGGTGACTGCACCCATGAAATTAAAAGACAATCACTCCTTGGAAGAAAAGTTATGGCCAACCTAGACAGCATATTAAAAAGCAGAGACATTACTTTGCCAACAAAGGTCTGTCTAGTCAAAGCTATGGTTTTTCCAGTAGTCATGGATGGATGTGAGAGGTGGACCATAAAGAAAGCTGAGCACCAAATTGATGCTTTTGAACTGTGATCTTGGAGAAGACTCTTGAGAGTCCCTTGGACTGCAAGGAGATCCAACCAGTCCATCCTAAAGGAAATCAGTCATGAATATTCATTGGAAGGACTGATGCTGAAGCTGAAGCTGAAGCTCTAATACTTTGGCCGCCTGATGCGAAGAACTGACTTATTACAAAAGACCCTGATGCTGGGAAAGATTGAAGGTAGGAGGAGAAGGGGATGACAGAGGATGAGATGGTTGGATGGCATCATGAACTCAAAGGACATGAGTTTGAATAAACTCCGGGAGTTGATGATGGACAGGGAGGCCTGGGGTGCTGCAGTCCATGGGGTCGCAAAGAGTCGGACATGACTGAGAGTCTGAACTGAGCTGAGTACTTCGTCTTATGGATGTACCCAAAGTCACTTAACAGTCCGCATGTTGGGGGGAATGTGTGGTCTCCACTGCTTTCTGATCATAAATAACACTCTGCCACACCAGTGCCCTTCCGTGGAGCCATCAGATCCCCTCAGAGGTGTGTGTGGTGAAGGTTTAAGTGACACGTTCCCAGGGGCATATTCTTTTGGTTAACCTCAGGCAAGTCATCACTTGGGCAGGTAGGCTTTATTGTTAAAGAATTGAAACTCATGTGGAGCCAGGTCTCAGGAATGAGGAGGCAGGCAAGCTGTGGAAAGTCATGTGAGTAAAATGACCAGGCTTCTGGAAAGTTCCCTAAATAGCTCCTAAAGGCAGTTTCAGAAGGAGGTGAGAGGGACTCTAGTATATCAGCAGCCACACAAGACAGCCAGCCCAGAGCCACTCTGCGGAGGGATCGAACCCCCATGCACCTGGCCCGCCACTGAGCTACCTGGACCGCAGCCTCACACACCTTGGACACACACCAGTGTCCCGCATTTTGCAGAAGGTGGATTGCTTCTCACGTCTGTGGGTCGGTCCCTCACTTATATGACTGCTCTTACCCCGTCCTTGATGTGGTGGGGAAGGATTCACTGTCAGCCCCCATCACGGCTTGGCACCGGGGCACGGAGCCCACGCCCAGCTCTGAATCCGGGTCCTCATCTCCCGGGCTGAGTAACTGGGGGTGTGCACTTGTGGGTGTCAGCCGCTGAGTGTTCCCTGCGCTGGGCTGGCTCCTCCCAGACCAGACTTGTCAGGACAGCTGTCCGCACCAGGCACCCCATCTACTTCTGCGTGACTTCCTCTTAATAACCCGCAGAAACCTTGTTCCTGAACGCATTCACACTCACAGGTATCTCAGCGAGGACTTCAAGCCACCATCCTGGGGACCCAATTCAACCCACAGTGACTGTTTTCTTTGTCCCACTTAAGCCCACTTTTCATAATTTCTGTTCATGACCAAAAGTTTGTTGTAAACACACACAAGTACCCTCCTGATTGACTTGGTGAGTCCTTGGTTCCTCCTGGGGAGGGGGACGTCTGGGGACATCTTTGGTGTCATGACTCGGGGTGGTGCTCTGGGCCTCCACTGGGCAGGGACCAGAGATGACGTTAGACAGAGGTGTGTCGTCTGGTCTAAAAGAAACATCCCACGTGGTGAGACGCCAGCGTATCTTTTAGGGGGACCCAGTTCTACCCATAACATTCCCATATACTCTCACCCTGCCGTCTCCCCACATCCGACACCTGGACCTTGATCACGATGACGGATGGGGCTCAAGTCCACTTCCCTTTGGGAGGGGAGTGAGAGCTGGGTGTAACAGGAAATGAGAAACATCTGTTTTAAGCCGTGACTCTTTGATCGCTCACCTCTATGAATACCTGCCGCCAACAAAAACTAGTAGGGCGAGGAGCCAGTGCAAAGAAAAGACACACCACCCAGTGTGCGGCTCTGGAAAAGCCACTTCACGGGGAGTCGCACCTGGTCCTGTGAAGTGGGGCTGACCCAGGGGATGCTCCGTAAGTGCCTGCTGGGTGAAGTCAGGAGAGCTGCAGAGGAGTTTTGAGGGAGACCCACACCTCAGAGGCCTCACTCTCTATTACTCAAAACACACTGAGATGACTCCAACTGCCACTTCTGGAATGTAGTAGAAATGGGGTTTACGAGTGTGAATTGCTGTGTGAGCAGACGGCAGGGTGTGTGTGAAAGAATACGAAGCGTTAGGACACATGTAAGCATGAGCTTTGTAAACCACCCAACGCAGAGGGCTCTGCTGAACCGTGCAGCCTGCTCTGGGGGCTGAACTGGGCTCAGGGGAGGACCACCAGAGAGTTGGGAGCAGAGGCAGGGGGTGGTCTCTGAGGCCCTGCTGGTGCCCGAGCTGGACCCCCGGGACAGAGGGGCTCATGACGTGCTCCCAACCCCTCCCAGCCCCAAGGGCGAGGCCTCTCAGGACCAGGATCCCCGGGGTGCAGGGCAGGGGCTGCACCCCGGGGATCCTGGTCCTGAGAGGCCTCGCCCTTGGGAAGCTATGCCCCCAGGGGCCCCACCTCGGTCCTTCATGCTCGTGACTTAGCAGTCCTCAGAGGGACAGTCAGGGGGCCAGGGGCTCAGGAGCCCGGAAGCTGGCCTCTGGGCTGGAGTCACTCGATGGCCTTGGGCAGAGGCTTCGGCCACAAAGTACAGCCTGCAGGGATGAACATGCTTCCACTAAGGTCGGGGACACCTCAGTCACCAACTCGGGGAACAGTCACCCTCCAGGTGCCCCACCGGCCCCCAGACTCATGCCTGGGCCCAGACCTTGTGTCACACGGCCAGGCCCCCTCCTGTCATCAGACGTCCTGTTCTCACGGGTCAAGTCTGACCCAAGGCCGACCTCTCTGGTTCAAGGCCCTCTGCCCCGGATACAGCCGACCTCCACAGACTCTCAGAGCAGAGGGGCTGAGGCGGGTGTGGTTTTGTTGAAAATAGCAATGATAACAATAAACGTGCCGAGTTACCTGCCAGTCGCTGTTCCAAGTACTTCACGTGTAGAAACCTGTGGACTCCTCCCAGTGATGGTGTGAGGCAGGGCACCTGGGGTCACAGACGGGGAAACTGAGGCAGACGCCCACCCACGCCCTGCAGAGCATGGCCAGCCAGGCCCGCGTGGACGGAATGCGTTTGTGTGCATTTGCTGAAAAGTGGATCCTCCACTGACGATACTGAAAAGCACAGTGCCGCTGGCGGAGGGTTCCACAGAAAAAGGCTCTCCCAACTCCAAACAATTCCTCACAAACTTTTAAACGTAATCCACCTCAGGACGTCATATCGACATTTTAACGGTGGGGTTTCAGGTTCTGTGGGACCCACGGGAGGAGACCTGCCCCCTGCCCTCAGGCCCCACCTCACAGGCACTCCTCCTCCCGGCTGCTCCCCTCCCTCCCCACCCCCACCACAGGACGCTTTCGTCAGAAAGCAAATACACGAATGTTTTCCTCATTCAGGTACATTCTTGTGAGAGCAAATCTGCCTTCATGGAAGAAGTCACCACAGAGATTATCCCCAAAAGTTGCCAAAATGGTGACATATATCAGGGTGATTGCAGCTGATCATTTATCACATATTTGAAAGTCACTGGGCATGCAGATCTTGGAGGTTTTCATCACAAGAAAAAAACATGTAACAGTGTAAGGTGACGAGTGTTAACTAGATTGATCATGCTGATCATTTCACAACGTACACGGATACCGAATACATACGCATGTCGAACAAAAAAGAAATATATCCTTACATAGACAAACATAGAGATAGTAGCATTGAAATCACACTAGATAAATATATTTCCTTGCAACTTGAATTTTCATGTCACAAGATGTCCTGGAGACAGTTCCAAGTCTCTGCCATCTACCATTTACACTGTTGTTTTTAACTGTTCCATCAAAATCAGAGTAGAAAAGATTTGCTCAAAATTTTTACAAGAGTAGGACAGTCTGGGAACAGCAGCACCTCCGAGGGTTTATTAGTAAAAGAAGCAACTCTCAAGAGGGAAGCCCATGAAGGACCCAGGTGGGTCGAAGGCAGAGGTGGAGGAAAGCTGCCGTGTCATAGCAAGAGGGCGACAGGGAGGTCAGAGCCCCGGGTGGGGATGGGGAAGGGGAGAGACCCCCTCTGCCTAACTGCCCACCCCAGTCCCTCAGCTCCCACACCCACAGCTGCCCAGAGGCCCCCTGCAGGTTCTGAGCCCAAGGTCTGAGCTTGGGCTGGGACTGCAGGAGTCAGAAATCAGGAGCTCAGTGACTCAGGACTGAGCACCTGTGATGCTGGGCCTATTCGGAACCTGGGCCCCAACCTGACAGCTGAGTCCTGCCTGGTTCTTACTCCAAGGTCCCCATTCTGTGAACTGAGTCCCATGAAGTCGGCCCTTCTCTGAGGCCCCAGGATGGAAAGTGTTCCCCTGAGCTCGTCCTGTTCTCCTGACGAGCCTTCCTGGGACTGGCTTCACCAGTGCCAGGCCTTCCTGGGCAGCCCCTCAGAGCCCCGACCTGCCCACCTGCCCCCCAGTCCCAGCTCTCTCCTGTGGCCTGCGGGCCTGAGTGTTCCGAATTCCACTCCCACGCAACTCTCCACTTGCCCTTCTGGGTCAGCCACCCTCCATGCGGACCAGACCCATCACATCCTCCTGGTGGGCCTGGTCCAGGGCTGCCCACTCCACTGTGTCTGCCACAGGTCACACTCTCATTGCCACATGTGTGTTAGTTGCTCAGTCATGTCCGACTCTTTGCAACCCCAAGTCCCGTAGCCCGCCAGGCTCCTATATCCATGGGATTCTCTAGGCAAGAATACTGACGTTGGTGGCCACTCCCTTCTCTGGGGGATCTTCGTGACACAAGGATCAAGCCTGTGTCTCCTGCATTGCAGGCAGATTCTTTACCATCTGAGCCACCAGAAAAGCCACGTGTGCTGGTCCCCACTCAGCTCCATCCTGGGTCCCCCATGGGCCAGGTGGGGACCTCAGGATGGGGCAGGAGCTGAGGAGATACTGGTAGACGGATGGATGGATGGATGGATGGTAGCTGCAAGCTGCAGTGCAGAAAAGACAGCAGGGGAAGGCAGAAAGAAAACGGGAGGCAGAGAGAGAAAGAGAGGGGGAGAGACAGAGACAACTTCTGGCCTGTCTTCCCCCGCAGGTCTGCCCTGGGGAACTTGCCCAAGGACCCAGCTCTGAGGGTCTCATGCTGGGCCCAGTGTCCCGGGTCCCAGCATGCAGGCAGTCTGGGCTCTGTTCAAATGCACCCCAACACGGAGCAGCCCAGGGTGGGCAAGGCCCCAGGTTCCAACTAGGGGGTCCGGGCCGGGGCTTTCTGACCCCCAAGGTGACCCAGGGCTTCGGGGCCACAGCCAACTGTGGGAGGCAGCAGGGGAGCAGAGGTCTCCGCCCTAGTTCCGCACAGGCCGCCTCTGCAGAATTGCACAGAAAGCTCCAGAAACTCTGGCCTCCTCCTTATCTGGGTGGAGTCTAGGATCGGATGTCCTGACAGTCCTCAGTGATTCAAACAAGCAGCCCGGGTCGAGGACGCCTGTGTGAACTTACTGTCTACGGCCGTTCCACCCTGTGGCCAGCTCTCCCACCCCACGAGGACCTTGCCTGCCTCCCGTGAAGGAGCCCCGCTCACCCCTTCTTTCGGCGTGGTTGGAGCCGGGCCGAGGGCTGCTGTGGGGTTCGGGTATGCCAGCAGATGTGGGCCTGGGGGGCTCTCACCAGCCCCTCCCCAAGCAGTGAATCTCAGGCCACCCTGGGGGTTGGCAGGCCAGTCTGAGGCAACTTAAGTCAAGTGCCCAGTTTGGGGAGAGACCTGGTCACCAGGAAGCCTTATTCACAAGCAGAGGGCACGAGGCCTGCAGAACCAGGGCAGAGGACTCAAGGGGGCCGAGGGCTTGGGTCAGGGCTGGCCAGTGCCTGGTGTCCAGGCTGGAAGGCCCCCTCTGGTGAGCACAGGCCCTTTGCTCGGCCTGCCTTTGAACAGGTACGACTGACACCTGCCAGGCCCTGCCCGGGGGCCAGCACCTGAGTGGCAGCACCTTAAAAACACCAAGAGTGAAAAACTAGAGATTTCAGAATTGACGGTCCTCTTTGAAATGGACTTTTTCTGTATTTTTGATGTGAAAGAAAGTCATTTAAAAAAAACCAAAAACCCAAACACCCTCACGTGAACTGGAAGCTGGGAGATGGAAGACGGTGGTTTATCTGTTTGTGATAAGAAGGAAGCTTTGCAAAAGTACAGAAGGCCTGGATGGGCTCTACCAGTCGTGAAACAGGGATGTCTGTCCCTCGGGCAGAACGAACAATTCCAGCCGCCGGACACTGAAGATACTAGCTCGGAGTCGTTTGGGGTCCTTTTGTGGGGAGGCTGGTATTGTAGTGGTGTTTGCCTGGGGCGTGATGGTATGTGGGAGAGGGAGAGGGAGAGAGAAGGAAAACAGAGAAGGGGCCCGGGGGCCGCAGCTGTAAACAGCACCGTCCCGCCCAGAGTCTGGGAGACCGGGCTCCTCTGTCCGCGCCTCCACCCCTGCCTGTTCCCTGCTGCCCTTCTTTCCTTTCTTCTCCCAAACCTGTACTTCTTAATTTACAAAATTATCCAATGCTGCACAAGTCTAAAAGCAGCAAGTGGACATCCGTCTTTTTGCCCAGTCCCTCCAAAGGTGGTTCTCCTCTTTCAGCATAAGAACCGTCTAGGAGAGGGGTCCCCGCCCGCAGGTGGTGAGCGGGCGCCTCCTGTCAGATCAGTGGAGGCTTTAGGCTGGAAACAAAGTGTGCGATAGACCACTGTCTTGGATCATCCTGAACCGTGCCCTCTACCCCTGTCCGTGCAAAGACTGTCTTCCATGAAACTAGGCACCGGTGCCTCAAAGGTGGTGACCGCTGGCTCAGGAAACATGTCACACATTCCGGGGACCCAGCCCAGAGGCCGGGAGTCACCAGGTCTGGAGCGGGTCTGGGAGTCCCCCACAGCTGCCCCTGCCCGCCCCCTCCCCCAGGGATGCTGCCCCGGTCTCAGCTGCTGGGGCTGCTCACAGGTGTGTGCCCTTCGATCACGGGTGCACACACACGCACACACACATGCAAATGCTGTGATGTGGAAAACACACCCAGAGGCAGGACCACTCTACAGACAAGGCACAGTGCTTCCAGCCCGCTGGCGGAGCCCCAAGTGAGGCCCATCCATCACAAAACCAGCGTTTCCTGTGAGAACGCGCTGGAGAGCCGCTTGCTGCAGCCCTGGACTTTGACCCTTCTCGGCCTCACAAAACCCGCCCACACGAGTCAAATAAAGCCTCGCTCTGGGGCAGCGACAAGCCGAGGCCCTGCTGGGCTTTATCTGCGGTTGGCAGCACATCAGGCTCTGCGGCCCTGCAAACGGCCCTGAGCCTCTGCCCCTGGGGGATTAGCAGTCTATGGGAAGCGGACGCTCCAGTGGGTGTTCTCTGTGCCTTGCCAGGTTCTCTGATAGAATCAGTGCCGAGTCCCCAGTGACCATGCAGGATGAGGAAAGAGCACAGATCCCAAGGTCCAACAGGTGCGCGCTCAGGCCGGCTTACGTGTGTGGATAAGTCTGCCTCTGGGCCTCAGTTTTCTCACCTGTCAAATGGACACGGCGGTGCTCTTCACAGCGGCGAGGGCTCAGTAAAAGGGCACAGAGGGAGCTTCATCCAGAGCCATGTGTCAGCACATCCTTCCAGTCCCCGCTGTTCACTGAGCACCTGTTTCTTGCACCTGGCGCGTTGCCCATCTGGACCTTGCTTCCTGCGCCCTGGGAGCCAGCCGGGAGCACGGCCGCCTGGGCGGAGCTCACACTCTGGGGCCGCTGTCTCTATTGTCATTATTTCCTGGCCATCGGTCGCGTCAGGCTGGCTGTTGATGGATGTGAGCGAAGGGCTCAGGTGGGGGACTTAACCTGCAAAACATCAGGCACCTTCTCGGGGCCCCAGCTCCCCACGTGCTCAGGCCTTCCTGGAACCATCACAAGTGGGGCCTCGTTAATACAGGCGCTCATGGAGGCCTCTTTGGATAAATGACTCCGTAGAAACTGGTCCCCTCCCCACCCGCGTGGCTCACTCCCCCGGTGGAGAGGGAGATCCCTTGGCTCAGCTCATGTTTCCCGGCTGAGAGAGCGCTGAAGGTGCAGCCACTGGTCTCCGTCAGCTGAGGCCGGTTCCACGGCCAGCCGAGGTCCTGACGCCACAGAACGCACCAAGGAGGGTGTTTCCTGGGACTGAGGGGTTTGTCTCATTGTGTAAATTTCAGACTGCTTAGTGTGTAAACAAGAAACTGTGCTCAGAAAATTGCAAAAGAAAACCCCAAAGATAATAAAGACCCCAGAAAAATGGAAAATGTTTTTTGGGGGTAATGAAAGCCAGGAAAAATAAATTTTAAATCCATTTTGAACAAGGCTCTGTGTTATTTCAATTTTCTGTGTATGTGAATGACTCACTGTAATCCAGTCACAAGTGATGGGAAAAAATGAAATGAAAGAGGGCAACTCCAAACACAGTTGAGATGCTGTGCTGTATTCAATGTCTCTAACAAATCCCTAAGTGGGAAGATAGATACAGTTTTACCACCAGTTATTTCTTCTTGCTAAATAAATGTGGTATGTTTGTGCGTGTGTGTATATGCACACACATGTGCACGCAGTTGCGTCTGACTCTCTGCAGCCCCATGGACTGTAGCCCGCCAGGCTCCTCTGTCCATGGGATTTCCAGGTAAGAATACTGGAGTGGGTTGCCCTGCCCTCCTCCAGGGAATCTTCCCAAACCAGGGATTGAACCCACATCTCTTGCCTCTCCTACATTGGCAGGAAGATTCTTTATCACTGAGCCACCTGGGAAGCCCTTAAATAAGTGCGGACTACATAGTGAAAGAATGTTGGCTTGAAGTTGGGCTGCGTTTGTAGCTGCCCAGAAACTGTCATGTCTGGGTCCCCTCCTGCTGGACAGAGGTTCTGTGTGCATGGGATACGGGCCTCAACTCCTCTGTTACTTTAAAAATGTAAGCCGTGGTCTGTGAGTTTATTAGCTGAAATCCGTTGATTGAGCACCTTTTATATCACAGGTACTGAGAATGCAGATAATCGAGCCTGGCCGGCCCTCACAGAGCTCAGAGAAGGGAGCCACATCCCAGCGGGGACCACAGGGCAGAGGCAGGGTGCAGCCGGGCTGTGCGACCAGCAAAGACTGCGGGAAAACCGAGAGCAGAGCCAGCCTGGCTGATGCATCATTTAGGCAGACGGCCCCGCGTCTGGGGAAGAGGAGGGGGCTCTGGGGTCCGGATCTGGGCGACCAGAGGGGAACCCTCCCTGGCAGCTCTCTTGCTTTAGGCCCAGGGCTCGTAAACCTTTTCTGTGAAGGTAAAATACTTCTCCTTTGTGGACCAGATGGTAGGAGCCTTAGACGCGCTCACTGAGTGGACGCGTGCGAACCCTGAACGCTCACTCCTCCGCCACCAGAGGAGGTGAAAATCCCTTCTCTTCCTCCTCTTCCTCCCGCCACCAACTCCCACACACTCACCTTCCCTCCTCACTATGTCTGGGGAATGCAAGTGCTCAGGCCATGAGTTCCCAACTGCCCCAGAGTGACCCTCATTCAGGAGCAACTTTATAAACATCAAAAGATCATTTTTCCAAAACCTTTTAAAAAAAAAAAGCCCAGGCACAATAAGAGCACATTGTGCTTCTCGGTGTTTGTCGCTAAGAAGTGTTTTTCCACTGGCGTTTCAACTGAAGGGTTTTGTTTCTCCTCTCGTCTCTTCTTGAGTTCTTGGCGGCCATCCACATACCAGCGTTTCACCCTTCCCTCGCTCTGATGGATAAGACCTCCAAGCCCGGCTCCTTGCTCCCAGGACTTGGCTGAGCAGCCACATAGCTTCTGTCTCCTGTGTCTCAGCTCCCCGGGGCGGTATGGGCTGCATTTTTCCAGGACCGGACAGGATGCCGAAGCGATGATGTCACAGTCCTGGCTGCAGCCCCCAGCTTCCTGCGCCTTTCCTCCCAACACACTCATGAACTGTGTCAGCTTGATCCTTCGACTCGGGTTCACCTCCCTGCTCCGCAGACATTCAGACTTATAGGAGGTGGGAGCCAAGTGTCATCCAAACGTGAAGCCCGAGTGGTTTTTCTCCTACAAAGCTGGAATACACGTACTTCCGCCTCGAGGAAAAGCACAACATCTGGCTTAATTTGGAGCGTCCTGGCCCAGAGCCCTGCTCCCGGGGTCAGACGGTGGTGATCTCATCTGAAAAGCTTCAGGCTCCCAGGGCCGGGCGGGTGGCGTTGCAGCCAAGGTGGCGGCAGGGCTCTAGGGCCTCCAGGGGCGGGTACCCCACAGGGGGTCGTAACACTGAACCCGAGATGAGTGCTCCAGCCTCTGAGACACGCACATGCAGGCTGTGGTCATGTTTAGAGGTAGGCCCTGCCCCTGCCCCGTGCATCTCATATCCTCGCCCTCAGGTAACACTGTGGATGGAAAAGCAAAACAAGGCCCTGCTGTACAGCCCAGGGAGCTACAGTCAACATCCTGAGATAAACCATAATGAAAAGAATGTAAAAAAAGATTGTGTGTGTACATGTATAACTGAACTACTTTGCTGCACAGTAGAAATTAACACAGTAAATCAACTATACTTCAATTTTAAAAAATAAATTGTTGTTGTTCAATCACTAAATCATGTCCAACTGTTTGCGACCCCATGGACTGCAGCACACCAGGCCTCCCTGTCCTTCACCATCTCCCAGAGCTTGCTCAAACTCATGTCCATCTAGTTGGTGAAGCCATCCAACCATCTCATCCTCTGTTGTCCCCTTCTCCTCCTGCCCTCAGTCTTTCCCAGCATCAGGGTCTTTTCCAATGAGTCAGCTCTTCACATCAGGTGGCCAAGGTACTGGAGTTTCAGCTTCAACATCTGTCCTTCCAATGAATATTCAGGACTGATCTCCTTTAGGATGGACGGGTTGGATCTCCTTGCAGTCCAAGGGACTCTCAAGAATCTTCTCTAACACCACAGTTCAAAAGCATCAATTCCGTGGTGCTCAGCTTTCTTTATAGTGCAACTCTCACATCCATCCATGACCACCGGAGAAACCATAGTTTTGACTATACGGACCTTTGTCGGCAAAATAATGACTCTGATTTTTAATATACGGTCTAGGTTTGTTATAGCTTATCTTCCAAAGAGCAAGCAAATTTGGAAAACTCAGCAGTGGCCACAGAACTAGAAAAGGTCAGTTTTCATTCCAATCCCAAAGAAAGGCAATGCCAAAGAAAGTTCAAATTACTGGCCTCTCAGTGACACAACCCCAATTTTTTCTTGGGTGGAGAGTCACCTTTCCTGGACACCTCAAGGTGCAGTAGGCGCCTCCCCCCAACCTCACCCCCTGTGCTAGAGAAGGCTTTGATTGACTAAATCGAAAGAGATCATTTGTCATTTTCCTGGACGCCACGGCTGGAAAAGGCAAGAAGACATTTATTGTGGGATCTGGGAAAGAAAATCCCTCACTCTTCTGAGAGCAATCAAAAGAAGGGTCTCTGTCCACCCTGGATGTGGACAAGACAACAGGGAATTCCTAGAAATTGCTAGACGTCATCTTACGACCCTAACAAGTGTTATCCTGAGGACGAAGCAGGAGGGTGAGGTTACTGACCTTCCAAATCCAGCCATGTGCGAAGCCCAGGTGATGTCTAGGTTTTTCAGGTAAGTTAGGGTTAGGGTCAGGGTTAGGGTCAGGGTCAGGGTCAGGGTTAGGGGTAAGGGTTAGGGTCAGGGTTAGGGGTTGGGGTTAGGGTGAGGGTCAGGGTCAGGGTTAGGGTCAGGGTTAGGGTTAGGGTTAGTGAGTTACTGAACCTCTTTTAGGCCAGTTTGAGTCAGGCTTCTCCTACCTGAAACAGAAAGATTCCCAACTGATAAGTATGTAAACAAGCTTTGTAAGTTGCAAATCCTTATAAAAACATTAGTTTTTATTGTTTTTTCAATGGCACCCCACTCCAGTACTCCTGCCTGGAAAATCCCATGGATGGAGGAGCCTGGTAGGCTGCAGTCCATGGGGTCTCTGAGAGTCGTACACGACTGAGCGACTTCACTTTCACTTTTCACTTTCGTGCATTAGAGAAGGACATGGCAACCCACTCCAATGTTCTTGCCTGGAGAATCCCGGGGACGGGGGAGCCTGGTGGGCTGCCGTCTATGGGGTCACACAGAGTCAGACACGACTGAAGCGACTTAGCATAGAATAGCATTACTACTAGTTAGAAAAAAATACCTATGGTTCAAGGAGCAGGTTGAGAAGTATTCCTAAGTTTTCACTTTGATTTAGTACCTTTTGGGGAAAAAAAAAAAATCTAAATCACCACCTTACAGTATTTCAGAAATTGATCTCAGCTAGAGCATCTCTGTAAAAAGAAACAATTATAAGACAACACTACAAAACTGAGTGAATTTTAAAATATATGTTAAAGTCATAAGTCAACAAGAAAAAACTGTCAGATTTGGCCACATTAAAATGAAAATATAAAAACTGCCATGTGACCAAAAAAATCACCATAAACTAAGTTAACATGCAAAGAACAAACTGGGAGAAGTGTTTGAAACTTATATGACAGATAAAGGATTGGTATTCTCAACAATACAATATATAAAGAGTTCTTACAAATCAATAAAAACATGAATCTGAGCAAACTCAAGGAGATAGAGAAGGACAGGGAAGTCTGGCATGCTGCAGTCCATGGGGACACAAAGAGTTGGACATGACTTAGCAGCTGAACAGCAACAACAACAAATAAATCAATAAGAAAAGAAGAAATCTCCTCAATAGAAAAGTAAGTTAAAAATTTTTGTCATGAAATTTAAAGAACACAAGATGCTCAACTTAAAATCACAGAAAGTCAAGGGCTAACCAGTTTAAAAGGATTACTGATAATTGTAATAACTAATGTATATTAAATGCCAGGCACTGTAAGAGTTCTCTCACAGAGATTCAGGTATAAAAACAATTATTACAGAGTTAAAAAAAAAAAAAAAACCAACTTAAATGTCAAGCTTTAGACAACTGGTAACATATGAACTGGACCAACTAGGCAACTAGGAATGGAAAATCTCACTCTCAGCTCCAAGTGAATAAAAAGGATTTGATTCCTTATGCTCACTCCCCTGGAGTGAGCCCTCAGCAAAGGTGTTCAGAATCGGGTCCTTGAAAATCTGAGAAGCAAACGTTTGCTGGGCTCTGGCTGTGAAGATCGACTCAATTCCAAATCAGTAGTTTCTTGTGATTAATCCAATCCTTTCCCTGCCCTTTGGATTTACCTTTGGACTAATTTGAAAACACGTCAGTCCTGCTGCGACCAGCCAAAGTCTGATAGGGTTTATGAGCTAATGCCTTTGGCTGAGCCAGAATCTCCCTACCCCGCCCCACCCAAAGAAATTCGGATTTCTAGATGACCAGCAGCCAGGAGAAATTACCCAAGCAAAGAAACTCCAGGCTCCCTGATCCTTGGCTTGTGATCAGCTTAGATGTTATTGTTCTCAGTCATGTCCGACTCTGCGACCCCGTGGACTGCAGCCCATCAGGCTCCTCTGCCCATGGAATTCTCCAAGCAAGAATACTGAGTAGGTTACCCTCTGCAAGGGATCTTCCCAAACTAGAGATCTAACCTGTCTCTCTTGCGTCTTCTGCTCTGGCAGGCAGATTCTTTACTGCTGAGCCGTTGGGGAAGCCCCAGTAAAAAACCTTCAGTTCAGTTCAGTTCAGTCGCTCAGTTGTGTCCAACTCCTTGAGACCCCATGGACTGCAGCACGCTAGGCCTCCCTGTCCATCACCAACTCCCGGAGCGTCCAATGAATATTCAGGACTGATTTCCTTTAGGATGGACTGGTTGGATCTCCTTGCAGTCCAAGGGACTCTCAAGAGTCTTTTCCAACACCACAGTTCAAAAACATCAATTCTCCCGCGCTCAGCTTTTCAAAAAATCCCAATCAAGTCATTCAAAAGAAGGCAGCAAAGAGGAAACAGAGAAATTTGAATAGGGAAAAATAGACAATAATAAAAGGGCAGATGTAAATCCTAACATCAATAATAAATGTAAAGGGTTCCAAACACACCAATAAAAAGATAAGAATTGTCACCATGATTTTTTTTTTAAAGGCCTATCTATATGCTGTCTACAAGAAACTTACTTTAAATATATTTACAGAGGTAGTTTAAACGTAAAGAGATGGAAAAGATGCCACGCAAACGTAACTCAAAAAGTAAGGAAAATTACTAGAGATAAAGAGACATGATAATAGGTCGACCTACCAATTAGCTCCAGTACTTTGGCCACCTGATGTGAAGAGCTGACTCATTGGAAAAGATCCTGATGTGGGAAAGATTGAAGGCAGGAGGAGAAGGGGGCGACAGAGGATGAGATGGTTGGATGGCATCACTGACTCGATGGACACGAGTCTGAGCAAGCTCCAGGGGATGGTGAAGGACAAGGAGGCCTGGCGTGGTGCCGTCCATGGGGTCGCAAAGAGGGGTCATGACTGAGTGACTGAACAACAACCACCAATTAGATATAACAACCCCAAACTCATATGTACCCAGCAAGTGAGCTTCAAAATACACGAAGAAAAAATATATAATAAAAAATGGAAAAAAATTATAATTGGAAGCTTCTATACTTCTTTCTCAGTCATCAGTAAAACAAGGATATAGAAAATTAGCAAGATTCAGAACTGTTCCAACTGACCTGACATTTTCAGAGCGCCCCAGTCAACAATAGCAGAGCACACGTCCTATGCCCCAACACAGGGACATAGACTAACATAGGTAGTTACTTCTGACGAACTACAACCATAGTTAGAAATTCTATAGCATAGACTAACACAGACCGTACCCTGGGCTGGGGACAATTCTTACAGATTTAAGAGAATAAAGATCATACGAGGCATGTTCTCTGATCATGGTGGATTAAACCAGAGGTCAAAAACAAAAAGATGACTGAAATTTCTCCAAGTTCTTATAAATTTAAAAATACACTTTTAAATAAAAAACCCATAGGTTAAGAAAGAAATCTCAAGGCAAATTAGAAAATATTTTGAATTGAATGAAAATGAAAATGCAACAAGTCAAATTCAACAAAGATGCAGGATATAAAATCAACATACAAAAACTGGTTGCATTTCCACACACTAGCAATGAACTAGCAGAGAGATTAATAAAACAGTTCCATTTACAACTGCACCAACAGAAATAAAATACACATGCAAAAAATATTTAACCATGGAAGTGAAAACCTGTACACTGAAAACTGTAAGACGTTTGATAAAAGAAATTGAAGAAGATACAAATAAATGGAAAGCTACTCTGTGCTGATGAATTGGAAGAATTAATATTGTTTAAATGTGCATACTACTCAAAGCAATCTACATATTCAATCCAATCTCTATCAAAATTTCAGTGGCATTTTTTACAGAAGTAATCAAAATTGTATGGTATTGGCATAAAAATAGACACACAAACCAATGGAACAGAATAGCAAACCTAGAAATAATCCCATGCATATATAGCCAATTAATTTACAACAAAACAACCAAAAATATACAATGGAAAAAGGACAGTCTCTTTAAAAAATGGTGCTGGGAAAACTGGACAGCTTCATGCAAAAGAATGAAATTGGCCCACTCTTTTATACCATACCCCCCAAAATTAACTCAAATGGATCAAATATTTGAACTTCTGACCTGCAACCATAAAACTCCTAGAAGAAAACACAGGCTGTAAGCTCCATGACATTAGTTTTGTTGATGATTTTTTAAATTGGTGCTAAAAGGTAAGGCAGCAAAAACAAAAATAAACAAGAGGGACGATATCACACTGAAAGCTTCTGCTCAACAAAGGAAACCATTGACAAGATGAAAAGGCAGTCTACAGAGTGGGAGAAAATATTTGCAAATAATATATCTGATAATAAGTTAATACCCCAAATATATAAAGAATCAAACAACTCAATAGCAGAACAAACTGATTAAAAATGGGGCAGGCAACCTAAACAGACATTTTTCCAAAGAAGACACACAGATGACCACCAGGTACGTGAAAAGGGCTCGACGTCACTGAGCGTTAATCATCAGGAAGCTGCAAACCCAAAGCACAAGGAGCCATCGCCTCACGCCTGTCAGAATGGCCGTCACAGAAAAGACAAGAAATGACAACTGGCAAAGACGTGGAGAAAAGGGAGCCCCTGTGCACTGTTGGTGGGAGTGTAAATTGGTGCCGCCACGATGGAAACCAAAGTGGAGGCTCCTCCAAAAATTAAAAATAGAACCACCATCTGGTCCAGCAGCTCCTCTTCTGGGTATCTACCCAAAGGAAGGCAAGTCACCGTCTTGAAAAGATGTCTGCATCCCTATGTTCACTGCAGCGTTGTTTACAACAACCAAGGCGTGGAAACAAGATGGACAACGAATGGATAAAGAAACTGTGGTGTCATAAATAGAATATTACTTATCTACGAAAAGAAGGAAATCCTGCTATTCATGACAACACGGACTGAGAGCATTACGCTAAGTGAAGTAAGTCAGACAGAAAGACAGACACTGTATGATCTTACATGTGGATTATAAAAAAGAGAGACAGAGAACACCAAGCTCAAAGAACTGAATGGTGGCTACCAGAAGTGGGGAAGGTGGGGCAAAGTGGGTGAGAGGGGTTAAAAAATACAACTTCCAATGGCCATCATCAAAAAGTCTACAGACACCAAACGCTGGAGAGGGTGTGGAGAAAGGGAACCCTCCTGCACTGGCATGAGAGTATAAACAGGTGCAGCCGCTGTGGAGAACAGGGTAGCTCCTTTAAAAACTAAAAATAAAGCTACCATGCGATCCAGCAATGCCACTCCTGGGCATACATCTAGAAAAGATAAAACCTCTTCATTTGCAAAGATATGTGCACCCCAGTGTTCATAGCACCACTGTTCACAATAGTCAAGACAAGGAAGCAGCCTCAGCGTCCATCAGCAGATGCGTGGATAAAGACGATGTGGCATCTCTACACAATGGACTGTTTCTCAGCCATAAAAAAGAAGGAAGCACTGCCACTTGCCGCAACGTGGATGGACCTAGAGATGATCACGCTAAGTGAAGTGGGTCACATGAAGAAATATGATACCACTTATATGTGGAGGACAAAAATTAATATAAATATATCAGTATACAAAACACAAATAGACTCACAGATACAGAAAACAAACCCGTGGTTACGAAAGGGGGAAAGGAAGAGGGGAGAGACAGATGAGGAGTATGGAGTTAACCAGATACACACAGAAGTCATGGGTTGTCTGTCCAAGCTTTTTCCAGCTGGTGTATTCTGTACTTCCCCATGCCTGAACACGTGAAGGTTCTTCCCCGAACTTTGCAGCTTCCCCAAACACTGGATTTCTCCACAGCAAATGCTGGAAGACATTTTTAAACTCCGATTAGAAAGTGTGCAGTACGTCATCTTTGTATTCATTTCTAAACACCTATTGAAGGACTTCTGGTCTGGCAACAGAATCTGTAGAGGCCAGGCACTGGTTGGTTGGGAATCTTTCTGGCCATCTGCTGAGAGGTCCTATGGCTCTGCTTGAACAAGTAGCTTGCAATATGGTGATGGCTGCTGGAGGTGAGGCTTGCAATATGGTGAGGCTGAGGCCCTCGGGAGACACAACCAAGACCCAAGCGGGGCCCCTGAGAAGCCTCAGCACCTTGCAGACACTGGTCCACCATCAGTGTTCAGGCAGGGCTGACTCTGGGAGGAGAGGACACCCGGTCACCTGTAAGATTATTGTTTAAATCGGGAGTTCAGGCTGGCGGGAGGTGAGCTGAAACGCAAGCCTGACAAAGGGTATGCTTTTCTGATTGGTGGCTGTTGTTTGGAGTGGAAACGGGACTGCTTTTTGTGTGTGTGTTTTCCTGTCAGAGCAGCAGCTTTTAGTTTTGTGGATTTTTTAAAACTTGCTGCTGCTTATTTGCCTTGCCTCTTTGTTTCACCTAAGCCCGGAGTAGAAGACATTTTCCCTAAGTTAAAATTTGCCTATTTAATCAGCATTTCAGATTCCTTAACGCAGACTGCAGCTCCTGCCCGCCTTCTTCTACTGTTCTCTGTCGATAAAGTTTAAAACAGGTTGGAGCAGGAGCTTTCAGTAGATGGGTCGCTTTTCATTGAGAACTGAGGCCTGGGCTTCCCATGTGGCTTAGTGGTAAAGCATCCTCCTGACATGCAAGAGACTTGGGTTCAATCTCTGGGTTGGGAAGATCCCCTGGAGGAGGAAATGGCCACTCATTCCAGTACTCTTGCCTGGGAAATCCCATGGACAGAGGAGCCTGGGGGGCCACAGTCCACGTGTTAGGGGAAGCACACGGACTGAAACCTCCCACCCCGGCCAGGCACCATAGTAACGGTTTTCATGAGTTGTTTTAGGAAAGGAGGTCCTGGTAAGGAACACGGAACTAATAAGCCACCCCAACCGGAAGAGTTCCGGAAAGGTCAAAAGGAAACACCATGTGTCCGACCACCTCCCAGAATCCTTCTCACTGGCATCTATCTTGGCTGAACAAGGCATGCACCACCAGAAAGGACTCTGAGTCAGAATGATTGGCTAAGGACAACCCGGAAACTAATCCCATCATCACAAAACCTGAGACTGCAGCCACAGGGCAGAGCTGTTCTCTTGGGTTCCCTTCCCCTCCTGCTCTCCACCTGGGTGCCCTTTCCCAATAAAATCTCTTGCTTTGTTAGCACATGTATCTCCTCGGACAATTCATTTCCGAGTGTTAGACAAGAGCCCAGTTTCAGGCCTGGAAGCGGTCCCTCTTCCTGAAACACGTGGGGTTGCAAAGAGTTGGACACAACTTAGCAACTGAGGCTGAGCATGCAGTTAGCACCTGGGAACTTGCGGGGGAAATTCTCAAAATGAGGATTTCAAGCTCAGGAAGACAAATCTGCTCCCTCCTGCTGTTTGCTTCTCTTCCCAACCTTTTGGAGGAGTTTGAGACTAACCTTGTTAACTCTGGGAACCGGCTGGCTCTGGGAAACAGAGACTGTGATTGAGTTAAGAGGGTGGATGCTGGATAATAGGAAGAGAGATGATGAGCTTTGGGGGCCACATTGACATTCAGGCTCTGATTAGACTGGAGGAAGAGTGGCTGAGGCTGGCCTAGAGTTGATTGGATTAAAGTGTGACTGGTTGGATTACCTAATTGAGAAAGAAGGGAGCCAAGCAATCTGATTTATGTTATGTTTAATAAAGCGTTTTAGAGACAGGACATATGGACAACTTTGTGTATCTGAGCGGGGATAGTGCAGGGAGCTGGAGGTTTTCTGCTGGAGATCTTGAAGGTTAGGGTTAAGGAGGACTTGTAGGAAGGGCGTCTCCAAAGGTAGCAGCTATGAAAAGGCAGCTTCTGTTCAGGAACAGTGAAGAGTTCCCGAACCACGGGGGCTGCCGGATGCTGGGGTGTGCAGGGTGTTAGGAAACAGGGGGTCCTGTTATTAGAGACCTGATGGCTTCCCTGGTGGTCCAGCAGTGCAGGAGACCCAGGAGATGCGGGTGTGATCCCTGGGTCGGGAAGATCCCCTGGAGGAGGGCATGGCAGCCCACCCCAGTATTCTTGCCTGGAGAACCCCATGTGCAGAGGAGCCTGGAAGGCTACGGTCCACGGAGTAGCAGAGAGTCGGGTACAACTGAAGCGACTTAGCACACACACGCGTAGGATTCTATCCGCGAGCATCCGCGTGTCAGCGTGTGTCTGTAGAAGAACTCTACCCAGTGGGGTGCTGGTAAGTGTTTACCGGGAAACCTGAGGGTGGGGAGAGGCAGGAGTGAGCCGGACAGGTGAGGAGATACAGGAGGAAGGAGGGAACAGCTGTCCTGAGGATGAAATGAGTCAATCCATGTAGAGCACTTGGAACTCAACAAGTATCTGCTCTTTTCCTTATGCTCTTGGTTAATTTCTTTGAAGGAGCTTCTCAGTCTCTCAGTCATGTCCGTCTCTCTGCGACCCCGTGGACTATAGCCCACCAGGATCCTCTGCCCATGGAATTCTCCAGGCAAGAATATTGGAGTGGGTTGCCATTTCCTGTGACCCATTTCAGAACCTTCTGAGGGCAAAGGCGGACCACCTGCCCATCACTTTCCCAGCATCAGGGGAGGGGGATGCTCGATCACACACTGGGGGAACAGCCCCCCCACCCCGAGGTGCTCCCCAGCAGGCTCCCTTAGCCCCCAGGATCAGGGGACCAGAAACCTGGTGTGTGTGACCACTTTTTATTTCTGCCTTAAGTCCCATATAGCTCTTCACAGCCTGGCAGCAGGTCCCGTCTTTGTTTAAGATTTTAATGTTTTATTCATCATGAAGCTCCTTGTTCTAATGTTGATTTCTTAAAACACTGCATCATTAATCTTGACTGCTGGATTTTGGGGTGTCCCCAGCCCATACCTTAACACCCAAAGCAGATCCCTCACTCCCCATCCCAGCTCCAACTGTGGGAGGGACACTTCTTTTCTCAGAGTTCCTGCCTCAACCCACAGAGTTTGCAGCAGAACCCTGGCCCTCTAGGGCAGTGGCCCTCAGCCTTGGGTGCAGACATCAGACTGAGTGCCCTAGGACTTCTGTGTCTCAGAGTTGTCTGCACTGAGCTGAAGTAGTTGAACAATTAGAGTTTTAAACGTCGGTGTTCCAACACCGCTTTCTGCTGTACGTGGTGATGCGCTGTACCCAGCTGTCTCTCCAGTTTGGGGGGCAGCACTTTGACCTCTGACCTTGCTTCTCTGGCAGTTCTAAGAATAACTGTTGGTTTTTCGGTTTGCTCACCTTTTGCTTGTTGTAGTGTGGAGTGCTGACTTCTGAGCTCCTTGCATGCCTGCACCAGAAGCCAGAGCCCCCACCCACAATGCTTAGAAGACTTCTAACAACCCCAGCCCCTTGAATACACACATCCTGCAGCCGTCCCACCTGCCCCCGTTGGGGCTGGCGTTGGCGTCTCCCTGCGGGGCAGGGCGGACTCCCTGGGGACCCCTCCACCGGCCTCTCGGGTCCCACCCCCTGGTTCCTGTCGTGGGTCTTCTTTCTCATCTGCTTCCTCTTTTTGATGGATCACATCCTCCTGGGCTTTAGGATCAAGGGCTTTTGAGAAGTACTTGTTTTTAGAGCTAGAGCATCTGAAATGTATTCATTTTACCCTCCCACGTGACTAAGAGTTTGGCAGATGGAAATCATTCTGTCAGGACATTGAAGGCATTCTCCTAGTCTCATAGTTTGCTTTCTTGACTATTTCACTTAGCACCTGGAGCAGATCGTGGGGGTGGGGATCATCACATCAAACCCGGGAGAACTTCCCTCCATCCCAGACCTCCAGGGACGGTCCAGCTCCCCCTTCCCCTGTGTGTCCAGGCTGCTCCATCCGCCTGTCCAGTGCTCCAGCAAAGAGGCCTCTTCTCAGAGGCAGAAACCCTCCTGGGCCGAGTCATCTGATCCCACAGCCCCCTCTCTGCGAGACCCCCACCCAGATGGAAGTCGTCCCGCCTTGTTGTCCACAGCACTTTGTACTTGCCGTGTGCATTGAGTGAAGCTTTTTCCTCATCTCTGTGTGTTCAAGTCCTTGCACCCAGGGGTCAAGGCTTTATGATTCCTGTCTCCCCAGGCTGCCTGGACCACAGAACTGTTGGTTTAACTGACTTGGATGATGATATTTGCTCTGGGATATTCCAAGCACAGCAACTAGTGTGGGTGCCCACACCTCAGCCGGCCCCCAACCTTTCCGGGTGGAATTCAAGCCTGACGCTGTCAGGATGCCTAAGCCACCGTTTCGGAGGCTCCCACCCCAGGGAACCCTGGAGGAAGGATGGCCGTTGTCTCCTCTGATGACGCTGATGGCTCCATAGTGCACAGGACTCTGCCCCGTCCAGATGGAAAGAACAGAGACAGGGGATGGCAGAGGGAAGACTGTCCTCTCCGGGAGGTCTCCCCCTAGGAATGGCCAAATGCAGGGGTTCAGGTGGTGGCTTCAGGACCCTCTGAGCCCCACACCTGCCCCCAATCCTCTGGTCACGTCTCTGTCCCGAACCCTCTGACTCTCCCGAGAAGGCCAGCTTCCTGGAGTCTGGACCGCTTCACCACCCCAACACCCAGAGCCAACACTTGGATAGCTGCAGAGATCTCCATCCAGAGAAGGGGATGCAAAAACGGGGCTCCCTCCCAGCCCTGGAGAGAGATTCCAGCCAGAAGAAGCAAAGACGATCCGGGGAGGATGCCAAAGGCTTTGATCTCAGAGACCTCCCCCTTGCCTTGTGAGTCTGAGACATGTGTTCTCAGCTATCCTGGAGAAGGGTGTGGCTTTCACGCTCTCTCCTTTTCCCCAGGTTAGACGGCTGTGGCTCCTTCTTGCTTCTCCTAATGGGCCGTGTCAGATACTTTGGCAGGTACACATCCTCACACAGGTGTATGGAGCTTAGATAATTTCAGGACTCTCAGGGACCAGCTGCCCACACAGGAACAGAGAGGAGCATTTATCTACATGCAGTTTTGTAATACGCTTTTAAATTTTACCATTGTATTGAAGCCTCCTCCCCACATCATCTTCAGAAACAGTCCATAAAATATTTTCATCTCAATTTCTTCCTTTTCATGCTTTTAAAATATATGTGTATAATCCACACATGTCTTCAAAATATGCAGATTTAGAAGATGCAACTTTTCAGCCGTTCAAGATTTTTTTTTTTAATTACTGTCCGCTGCAATGATGGGCAGTGAAGAAAACACAGGTTTCACTTCTGTTTTTCTGTAGTTGCTTTCAAATTAGTTTTTCTCTCTGGTGGAAGCATGTCCTGGGCGTTCTTTGCGGTAATTCAGATGTATATGTGTATATCCTGGGAAAGAAGTCTAGAATCCTTTGCTTCCTTTTCTATTTTTTAAAAAAGTTTAAAGTCTACTAGCCTAAACGTGGGATGTTTTAGAAGGTAGAAAAGCCACCTTTCAGATCAAGCAACGGTGAGGTTAACTTTCTCCTTCGAACCATGCAGTTCAGTTCAGTCGCTCAGTCGTATCTGACTCTTTGCGACCCCATGGACTGCAGCACGCCAGGCCTCCCTGTCCATCACCAACTCCCGAAGCTTACTCAAACTCATGTCCATCGAGTTGGTGATGCCATCCAACCATCTCATCCTCGAACCATTAGGACAAGACTTGTCGTGTCCCCTACCTGAGGCACCTCTTTCCCCAACTCGCAGACAGAGTTTCTGTCTCCCTCATAGCTGTGAAATGGGAAGCCTTCTGCACTCACCTGATATCATTTCAGTTTGGGGGTGGGAAGTAGGAGGGACAAAACTTTTTAAAAGTTATGGAACTACCCCTGCACCCACCTAGCTCCCTCGTGCACCTGCTATATTATTTGTTTTTTTAAGAGGATTAAAACCCATCCCCACCCAGACCTAACCACTCCTCCTTTGCTTTTCCAAGAGCCCATTAGAACGTGGGCCAAACCTTGGGCCCAGTCTGTCTGCCAAAGACAGAACCCTTCCTTGCTCAGAAACAGCGTCCCTCTTTCCTCCCTGTTGGTAACGTAGTAAGCTGCAAATTTCTCATTTCTAACATGCCTCCTTCTCCTCATCACTCCAGCCGCCTTTACTGCCTTTAAATCCTAGATGCCAGCTCTAGACCTGCCCCTCCAACACGAGGCCGCCTTTGAGAAAAAGTCATTCCTTTTAACGTCCTTTGTGCCACGTCGGGCTCCTGTCAGACCAGCATGCCCTGCTCACGGGACCTCTGTGTGGCTTTGAGCAAGTGTGCTCAATGAGGCAATCGGCAGGTTGTTTCCAGGTTTTTATCTGGTGAGATAAGGGGACATGGATCAATCGCTCCCATGTCTCTATGGCTGCCTAGGAACCAGGGGCCTGGGACGGCCTTGGAAAGCCAGTGCAAAGTAGTATGTTCCCCAGAAAGGATATTCTGATCTGATGGGCTGCACAGGGGAGACTTTTCCTCTCTCCTGTCACCAGAGGATTGGGCAGTGGGGTCAGCGCTGGGGTCTGAGTGCCTGACGGGGATGGGCTGAGATAGACTGTTTGCAGGGGGAGCAGGGGCCCCGAGACCCTGCCTTGTGCACACAGGACCCCGTCTGCTCCAAGGACCGCAGGGGGGCTTGGAGTGGCTGACCCTGTGTCCTGTCGGGGTTCCCAGGAATTCCTCCCTGGGAACAGTGAGCCCGGGAGTCTGCACTTTCCTCATGACACTGGCCGGCCTTTGTCATCTCCTCCGAGTCTCTGCCACAGCTACACCCTGGGCTTCCACTAGCCACCAGTCCACAACCTCAGGTTTCAGAAATGCAAATATTTAACCAGCAGATTAGGGTGTTCTGATTTGACATGTTAGTTTAGTCTTGTCTTTTTAAGGAAGTTAGGATTTTCAAGACAGCGCGTTTCTAACTGTATCGCCCACACAAGGTCACAGATAAAGTCTGTAGGATATAAGGTGATTTGGTTCAAGATGCACACTTTGAGCTTCCAAACCCACTTTGTCTTTACACAATCATTTCAGCCTCCTTGCCAAAGAGTTCGTGGATAAGATGGACCATTCTGAACTGTGCTGCTGAGTGGAGATTCAAATCTCCTCATTCACACTGACAGTCTAAATACACCACGACTAATCTCAATTTCTATTGTAAGCAGCTATCGAGAAAAGAAAAAGGAAGTGAGATCAAAGTTTAAAAATGCTGTTCAGGGCAAAAAAATGTGTGTTTGCAGTCTGTCTTTTTCCTTCTTGTTGTATGTGATTTCACATCAGAAGAATTTCTGCTGCAAGTCAAACTCAGTTCAGCGTTTGAAAGCGGCACCGACAGAGTGCTGGGGAAGAGGCCTCTCACCTACGAGGCCAGCCTTGGAGGATGAGCTGGTGGTTCTTAGACTCTTAGACGCGGTGACCATGAGTCCTGACAGCGCCTCACAACCGTGAAGCCCTGCTGACCCCTACCCAAGACGCTCAGCTCAGCTGACCTCCAGGTGGTGCTATTGCAAACAAGGGCTCTGTGGGGGAGAAGTCACTCCTAGTCCCACTGGTGGCCAGGTGACCACTCTCAAGGCTTAATGCTGGGTTAACAAACCTCCAGGGTAACCGTCAGCATCCTTGCCTCCCAGTAACCACATCCTCGTGCAGTCCCTCCCATGAGAAATCAGCGCTGGTCCTGCATGACCCAGAGAATATGCTGAAACATAACGTATGCTTCATAATATATGAAGACAGTGTGGGACTTTCCAGGCCAGGCCGTGAAAGACATTGAAGCTTCCACCTACAATCCAGATTTCACAACAGCGGCACTGTGACCATTTTGGACCAACTAACTCTTCACTATGGGGGCTGCTCTGCACATTGTAAGGTGTTTAGTAGCATCCCTGGCCTCTACCCATTAGACGGCAGCAGCATGTCCTGCTCGGCTGTAAAAATCAGAAGTGTCTCCAGGCACTGCTGAACTGGCCCAAATTGAAGACCTCTGACCTGGACTCAACTTGCTAGCTCTGGGGACAATGGGCCACCAGATATTGCGAGAGCATGAGGACAGGAACACGTGAGGAGGAGCTGAGATCCCCAGCTGGCAGCTGATTCCATCTTGCCATCCCCTGGGGGGAGCCACCTGGAGAGGGACCAAGCTACCAGAAGGCAGGGGGAGCTGGCCAAAAATTGGTGGCTAACTCCACGGGAGCCAGAACCATCCAGGTGGACCACTCCCAAATTTCTGACACAGAAACCAAGAGAGATAACAGATAATGACTGAGTTGTCAAGGCCACGGGGTTTGGGGGCAACTTGCCTGGTTGGTTTGTTCCACAATTATTCTTGAGGTCTGCGAACTGGCTGCGTGTGGAGCAGGCGTGCACATCCTTTTTCTTTCCCTGACTCTTCGCGACCCCGTGGACTGCAGCATGCCAGGCCTCCCTGTCCATCACTAACTCCCGGAGTTTTCTCAGACTCATGTTCATCGAGTCAGTAATGCCATTTAACCATCTTTTCCCAGCATCAGGGTCTTTTCCAATGAGTCAGCTCTTCACATCAGGTGGCCAAAATATTGGAGCTTCGTCTTCAACATCAGTCCTTCCAATGAATACTCAGGACTGATCTCCTTTAGGGTGGACTGGTTGGATCTCCTTGCAGTCCAAGGGACTCTCAAGAGTCTTCTCCAACACCACAGTTCAAAAGCATCAATTTTCTTTATGCTCAGCTTTCTTTATGGTCCAACTCTCACATCCATACGTGACTACTGGAAAAACGATAGTTTTGTCTATGACTTCGTCAGCAAAGTAATGTCTCTGCTTTTTAATCGGCTGTCTAGGTTGGTCATAGCTTTTCTTCCAAGAAGCAAGCGTCTTTTAATTTCATGGGTACAATCATCAGTACCTGGGTCTGAACTGTCTCCACAGGTTATGGAGGATATGACTATCCCTAAATGTTTACAGACCAGACCTACACGCTGTTCCTAAACCAGGCGAATGCTCTGCTCCCGCAGGTGGGACATCAAATGTGCGGGTGGGACATCAAATGTGCGGGCCTAGAGGGGGACGGGCCCTGCTCGCTGCTCGTCGCCAGCTCATTGCCAGCTGCTCTGCTGTGAGGCTCTGGGGCCGGTTTGTTTGCCCGAGTTGTTGGCGAGGCAGCTTGGAGGTATTGTTTTTTTTGTTGTGTGTTTTACATATGTTACCATTTGACAATGAATTAAGGTCTACATATTTCCATTTTTTAGCCACAGTGAGCTGGAAAGGGCTATTCAGCTTTCGTTTTCTATACTGTCAAGAGAAATGTATTATCCCACTTTTGTTTCTATTGTCATCAAATGTATACCATTCCATTTTTTACTGCAGTCAACAAACATGTATATTATTCCATTAGCAAAACAGTCTGCTGATTTTAGAATATCTAAATTAAATTATCGAGTTCTACAATTATTAATGTGATTTTCCTTAAAATATATGAGAGGGGAGAAAACTGGAAACTAGGGAGCAAAGAACTATAGATTCTTATTCTTTGGTTTGATTCTAAAGTTCTGCACCAAGAGATGATGGAGCATTTATTTGAGAGAAAAGAACAAAAAGGAAAGAAAGAGGAGTAAGAAGACCACTTAGGCCCTGGAAAGAGCCTGGCACCCTTTCTGCGTATTATCTTTAACTCTTTCTCTGATACATAAATATTTCACACAGTTATAATGAAAGTGCACATATACTTTATGTACTACTTTTCCATAAGATATTACCCAGCTCTCTGTTTCAAAATAAAATACATAGTTGCCATCTTAGTGGCAGCATAATATTCCACGATCTTGAGACACTGTCACGTCCTTATTGCTGGATATCTGGTTTGTATGAATAAGACTTGTCACAAGATATGACTTCTGAGAAGATCTAGAAATATTGTCAACAGATGGCTTATGAACTGACTTTGATATTACAGTGCCTCTGTTGATGATTCTGCAGTAAAAATGTAACTCAGGATTGCTCACAAGTTGGTTGGAAACATGGGTATTATATATACAAATAGAATTTACAGAGAGATACATGGAATTCAAAAAAATGATAGAAATGAGATGTAGGTGAGACAGAAAAGGCCAAATATACATAGAAACCAAATGCAGCCAGATACATAAATAAAGACTTTTTGGTCACATTACTCATCCACGTGTTAGAGTTTTCATGGCCCAGGAGTTTCTCTGTCTGAATCCATGATTCTATTTAATCTTGAAGTACTGAGCGCCTCCTCCAGGTTTTATATCCCTAGACAGCTAAACTGTTTCTCAGTTTCTCTCTAAGATTTATGCTAAATCCATACTCCTAGATTAAAGCAACAGTGTCTAAAGTGAAAGGCAGCGATGGAAAGTGGAAAGTAAGGCATTTTCCTAGTTGGAGAAAAAGACATAGAGGATCTCAGAGTGACTTTGATTTATGGGATGGTGGATGTTTGAGAAGGTAACCTGGAGAGGAGTAGAGAAAAAGGAAGGAACTATTTCTGTGGTCTGGGCTTTTACGAAGAGAGACTGAAAGAGCTACACGATGCCCTTGTGTTAGACACTTATGTGTTCAGACTGTGTCTTAGGTCGTAAGGGGCTGAAGTTGTGCCTTGAAAAGAACCAGATCCGCACCCTTGTCCACCCTGATCCCAGCTGAGCAACAGGGCAAATGCTATCTCCCGGGAACGTTTCAGCTGGTGGAGTGACGAACTGCAAAAGCGTTCTCACCGACTCTGCTCTGAGAGGAGCCGATGCTTCTTTGGTTTTCTTCCCTCCCTCATGGGCCCAGCTGCGACTCCGGGCCAACCTTGAAAACTTACCCAAACTGTTACACAATGAGAGGAGCTGCCTGCTAGAAAAATGGCCTCTGTAGATGATTTCTTCTCTGAGACTCACAGCGGTGGCTCGTGGGATGGTACAAAACCCAAATCCTAGTTCTGAGCAGGGCAATACTCTGTGAGGTCCCGTCAGCGGCCCCTGGAGTGTGTGCCTGCAGGAAAATGCAAATAACGTATTCCTCAGTCTTATCTGCTCTGATTAAATGGCTCTTATCTTCAACCCTTGTTTGAAGGGAACTATCAAACTATGTCACACAAATCGATACACTTGATTATATACCAGTATCTACATAGTCACTTCCATGGTGGCTCAGTGGTAAAGAATCCACCTGCCAAGCAGGAGAAGTGGGCTCCATCCCTGGGTCGGGAAGATCGCTGGAGAAGGAAATGGCTACCCACTCCAGTATCCTTGCTTCTAGAATCCCATGGACAGAAGATCCTGGTGGGCTATTGTCCATGGGGTCGCAAAGAGTCAGACATGACTTAGTGATTGAGCCCAGGTGCGACAGTGGTAAAGAATCCTCCTGCCAATTCAAGAGACCTGAGAGACTTGAGTTCAATCCCTGGGTCAGGAAGATCCCCTGGAGAAGGAAATGGCAACCCACTCCAGTATTCTTGCCTGGAGAATGCCATGGACAGAGGAGCCTGGCAGGCTACAGTCCCTGGGGTCACAAGAGTTGGACACGACTTAGTGCCAACATACCACACTCACATATACAGACACCTGTGACCATTTCTATGTCTAATTCTGGGTGTGTTCACATGCACGCACATACACACACACACACACACACTATATGAGCTCATACTGACACTTCTGATTTCATTCCAATTCCCCTCCCTTCTCCGGGGTGGGCACTTGGGGCCGCTCTCCCAGCGGAGAAGCTGCCGTGGCCATGGGATCCAGGGAGAGGCCACACCCAGCCCGTGCAGAGGCCGGATGGATGCGACCCAGTGACCACAGGGTTCCACTCGTCTCTTGCCACACCTTCAGGATTCGCAGCACAAACACGGTGACTCACAGTCCCGTGGTCAGGAGTCCAGGTTCAAGGAACAGGGCAGCTGCAGGGCCTCCTCTGGCTGGAATCTGGGGTCTCCTCCGAGCTCTCTGGTACGGATGGCCATAAGGCCCTGGGACCGTCTGGATGTAGCTTTCAAGCCCCTACCGGCTCTCTCCCTGCCACGGAGGCTGCCCCCTGACTCCAGGGCTCTGTGCGGCCAACAGGACAGCCTCTGCTCCAAATCCCCATTGTCAGGAAGTCCTCTGTGAAAGGGCTCCCCTGCTTAGGTCAGGCCCACCCAGGGCAATCTTACTTTTCATGACCTCAAAGTCAGCTGTTTAGGGACCTGAATTACATCTATAAAATCCCTTTATCTTCACCATGTTATTTAGTGTGTTAGTTGTTCAGTCATGTCTGACTCTTTGCAACCCCGTGGACTGTAGCCTGCCAGGCTCCTCTCTCCGTGGGATTCTCCAGGCAAGAACACTGGAGTGGGTTGCCGTTCCCTTCCCCAGGGCATCTTCCCGACCCAGGGATCAAACCTGCATCTCCTTCTTGGCAGGCGGATTCTTTACTGCCTGAGCCACCAGGGGAGACCTGTTAGTGTACAGGGAGCTTAATGACAGGAGTCAGATTCCACTGTATTCACAAGTCTGGCCCCCGGCAACACGAAGTTATCCAGAAGCTGTGCATGGTGGGGCCAGAGAGGGAATCCGGATTCCTTGAGCTAGCCTGACCCCCTAGCTTTTTTTTTTTTAATGTACTTTTTAATTGTGGTATAAAGCACAGGACATAAAATGCACTGTTTTAATTCATTTTTACTTGTGTTGTGAGTTCAGGAGCATCAGGTGTGGTCATGGTGCTGGACTCCCACCCGCTCCCTCGATCCCCACAGCTCTCTCTAGCCTGTGAAACTTAACCTCCATGCAGACTGATCGCCACTGCCCCAGTCCTGGCCTCCCCCCACCCTACCCCCAGCTGGGGCAGGAGTGGGGAAGCCGACAGGTTCGCCCATCCCACCCCCAGCCGGGGCAGGAGCGGGGAAGCCGACAGGTTCGCCCAGCTTGCTCCTAAGCGCAGTCCTGTTGGGGCCTGTTTCTTGTCCCATTCAGCGTTGGCTGCGCATCTGGCCTGCTCTTTACAGGACCCGTGTAGCTCGTCCCCTGAGCTGGGACCCTGTGTGCAGGGCAGGATACAGAGGAAGAGACGAGTCAGGGGATGGAAACAGGACGTGCCGCCCAACTCCGCGCTTCCCACAACTCCGGACGCAGCGAAACTTCCCACTCAGTCAGCAGGACGGGGCAGTCTCTTCAATTTGGGAGAGGAACCAAGCCCAGACCAAGCGAGGAACCTCGTGCCCGACATCCAAACGGGGATGGCAGCGTCTACACGTGTTGAATCACCACCCCTCATGTAGACGGCTTACATGGCAGTTATCTTCAGCCCAGGAGCTGCAAGACTCTGGAAAGGTTTCAGTGCTGCAGGAACTGCTAACTGCACAATAAAAGATCGTTCTTCAGCTTATTGGAAGCTTCCCCCTTCATGGATGTGTCATTACTGAACGGGGTGAAGAACGTGACTTTGATTCTGTTTCTTTTTTTAATTTGTATTTCTTCTGTTCTGTGTCTGATGGAAGCCGTGGGCTGTAGGTAAAACCTGCTTTTCACATCCCGAGAGTCTTAGGCCCAGCTGGGCCAGTGCAGAAGGGAATTTGGTCCCACTTTCTGGGGTCTGAACGCTGTGTTTTGTATCCTGCAAGATTTCTTTAGCTCTGTTCCCGAGTCATAATTATTTCCAGACAAGATGCTGGCTTGGCCGCCGGCCGCGGCCCTGATGCAGCTTTTGAGTTTTTCAAGCAGCAAACACAGAGCTATCCTCTCGCCTTCCGTGAGTACTTGGTAACGTGGCAAAGGGAGAACTCGTAATTTCCAGCTATGATACTGTGTTTCCAGGATAAAGTAACTTGTTGTTCAAATTCCAAAACCACATGCGTAGAAACTATCATTTTCATGTGGACAGGAACTCTCCTCTGCAAGCAGAGTAAGGGTGACCGTGTCAAAGGCCTCTCTCTGCTTTTGAACGTTGAGGCCCATGGGGTGGCGAGCCCCCTGGGAAAGGGTGGGGCTCAGCCATCTGTGAGCTTTGTGTGTGGATGTGGACCGGGCAGGCTGGAGCCCCGGGGACCTCCGACAGGTCGGCTGGGGACCCCAGAGGTGCCTGGAGCACTGAGGATCTTGGGTGTACCTGGGCTTAACCAACAGAAATTCAAAAGACTTCCTGCTTGGGGAAAAAAAAAAAAAGAAAGAAAGAGTAGGGCTATTTATATTGCCACTTCAATATCTTCAACGTACTTGAAGATAAAAGAAAATTCCATAAACGTAGAGAACTGCAGCTACCAGTCCCCAGAGATGCGACTGCAGCTGTTTGCGCCTCCTCCGGGGCGAGAGGGGATCCGGGGTGAGGACGTCAGCACGCTGGCCACTTCTGTGGACGCGGCCGTTCGGGTGGACACATGCTGTGGTCGGACCGTGTCCTCTGTGTCCCCAAGGCAAGTAGGGGACGGGCCCTGCAGCTTCCGTGAGCTGTGCCCAGCCCGGGACTGCGTGCACACACACACACGCACACGCTCACTCACACACACACACACACAGTGTCTGACCAGCCCAGCCTACCTCACTGAGCATGCTGAGCCTCATCTCTGTCGACAGCCCCCCCGCGGCCCTTCGAGCCTCTTCACCCCAGCCCCTCAACCCCCACCGTGGCCTCGGGTCACGGTTCCCAACTCTGCCTTCTCTCCTCTCCACAGAGGCCCCGGGACCTTGACTCAGAGATGCCCTCGGGCCCCCCCAGCTGGTTCCTGCGTCCGCCCGTCGGCACAGGGCCGGGCAGCCCCGACTAGCCAGGGCGGGTGGGTCTGTCTCCACCCATGACTTCACAGATCTTCTGTGCCCACATCCTGCTCCCCGACTTCCCACAAGGTTGCTCAAGGTCACTGAGATCTGCTTTCCCCTTCCTCATGGTCAGTGTCTCCCACACGACCTGGTCTCCCCATTGGCCTGACTCCAAGCTAGGATCAGAGTCCGACCAAGCCTTGGGGAGGAGACAGGCAGCCTGGTTCAGCCTCACCGAGATGCCTGTGCATTACGGCTGCAGCAAATATGCAGAACGTGAAAAGAACTTAGAAGAGAATTCTACCAGAAACGGCACTGTGAAATCCATTTACAGGGGACAGAGACGGCAGGAAGGAGGTGACACGGAACCGAACGTAGGGGACAAGTAGGTAAGCCACGCTGTTCCCAAGACCCAGACACAGCGAGTACAGACCCATACTCGGCAAGTACAGAACCAGGTGCAGCCTGGACGTCGAGAAAATTCTCCCTGGACAGCCTGCCCTCTGGTTCACACTTCCTGCTTAATTCCCCTGTGAGTCGTGTGACCTCAGCCAGAGGTAAGGAGGCCCTAGAATTCACTTGGGAATTAATTCAACCTTTAATTTTTGGAATGATATCATCATTTCCTTAGTGAGCACATGGCATTAGTCTTGAAGAGATGCATAATTAAGTGTAAAAATAATGAAGATAAATCAAACCTGTTCTTTTTAATATTGGTACCAAGAAAAAGTCTGTGGATATTTGTTTTTTTTCTCCCCATTTGTTATGTTTATGAGTATTTTGTGTGCTGGGTTGCCAGGTCAAACTTGAAATTCTAATTTAAAACATTAGTTTAAATAGTTGACAGATGATGATTTTATGTTGACATTTTAAGGAAATATAAGATTCATTATGTGTCCAGAGTTTATTTGTTATTTTTCCAGGAATAATTACTTAAGTGTTTGGCACGATTTGCCTGTTCATCAGACAATTAAGGAAATAAAATTATTACATTTACAAATGCTGTTTAAAAGGTTACTTGGCTTTTTTAAATAGGACCAAAGATTAATCAGAGGCCCTCTTTGAAAAGTTATTAAATATTACTAGATTCACTGTTGAAAATAAAGTTTGCAGGTTGAATGGCATGTAAGTGTCATGAAGGGATACTGCCATAGTGCTAATTAAGCATTCAAAACATTCACCAGTTTTTATTGTAAGTTTACTTTTTATGAGACTCTTTGGCAAGGATCACCTTTCCTTTCACTGAAAAGGCCATTTCAGACACTAATGAGCGCACACTTACACCAGAGTCCAGGGAGTCCAGTTCGTGCTCCAGGAAGGCTGCTGTTACCTGTGCACTGAGTCGCTCAGCCCCTCTGAGCCTCAGTCTCCTCATCTGTAAAATGACACAACAGCAATTACCTCCTGCGGCCAACTCTAAGGGTAGAATGAGACCAGGTGGGTGAGAGAGGCCCTTGCCAAGGACCCCCACAGCAGGCACCCATGCTTGTCCCATCCAGGAAGACTACGATCAAAGAAGCATAGCAACCTTTAACCTGGGCCACAGCCTTCCTGGATTTCATCAGAAATTCATGTCGTAAAGGAAACTTACACATTATCTTGAAAGCCTGCAATTTTCTCGACGGCCAGGCTACACCTGGTTCTGTACTTGCCGAGTCTGGGTCTGTACTCGCTGTGTCTGGGTCTTGGGAACAGTGTGGCTTACCTACCTGTCCCCTACTCATCCCTCAGGGGATGAGCCGAGGCCAGGGCTGTGGCCCACCGCCCGTACCCTGACCCCC